>NC_070533.1:3200000-3520000 GCF_025433545.1 Fusarium keratoplasticum
TTTGAAGTACTCCTTGATCCGAGCGGATGAACCAGACTCCTCCAAATTGTGCAGCAGTGCATCACCGTTGATTCTCTCTGGGGCAATGCCGGGAAGATCCCTGGCCTGGTTCATCACCCACTCGTAGATGTATTTGACAACTGGAGAGACCTGGCTAGCGGCCTGGAGGGGAGAGAGGTACCAGATGTTGTGCATGCGAAGGAGATGGCGGTCATCATGGTGCCCCAAGACGCTGTGTCTCTGGGTCATCATCCCGCCCGTGTGGGTGCAATGATGCTGGGGCTGGGGAGCATCTGAATGGGACAGTTGAGTTTCGTTGTCGTCAGTGCGACTCTCCTCGTAGCGGATCATACGGAGGTAGCTCTCAGAGTCACTGACCGACCCGTCTCGCTTGAGCAGCATGTGGTCCTGCTTGTTGCCGCGGGTGCCCCAAGAGTCGCTGCTTTGCGACCTAAACATGGCCTGCTTTTCCCTTGTGGAGGATGTGAAAAGCCGGGTGCGGGTGTTGCGTTGGGGATGATGTGTAGGTGTGAAGGTTGATGGACTGGGGTGAGTTGTCGAAAATTCGAGTGTTTGTATACTTGCCTGGTCCTCATTCACCGAGAAGGCTAGTGCTGGTCAAAGTGAAGACAATAGAAAGTGAATGAAGCATTGATATTCACTCTCATGTATGCTGCAAACTATGGATCAGCGTGGCAACTGCCCCTATGCTTGTTTCTATGGCAGCAAATATGTTGATATGGTTGACTGTACTAAGCAAGGAGCTGACGATGAGAAAAGACGATGAGGTTCTGTCGAGACGCGATGTTACCAAGCGACACGATCTTCCGTTGAAAAGTCGTTATCTCAATAGTTGATGGTCTGGGAAGAAATGTAGTAATTATCATTGGCGTCTTAATAGTTGGGAAATAACAAGGTGTGCCCTGAAAGCCCTGATGGCATCTATTGGAAATTCAAAGTACATGATCTCCTATGCCTTCCTATCTAATTCTGTGCCAAATGGTAGTCCTGGTTACATTATAGCCCTATGCCCAGTGCCTCAAGCCGTGAGGAGTATTAACGACATTCCTTCCTCAAGTATAAATCTAATCCGTCTCCGGTCTGCTATAACTCGTATCTTGGATACCATCGAGGGCCGCTACTCTCAATAACCTTGATGGCATCTCGAATCTCCCGAAGTCGATCATTCTTCCCCCAGTCGATGATGCTCTGGATGTAACGATGGAATTTCCTGTAATGCGATGGATTCTCGAGGACGAAGCTGTCGACCTTGTAGACGTGGTCTCTCGTCTCATCAAACGCAAAAGTGACGTAGATGCGCGCAACTGCGCCGTTCATGGCGATGCTGAAGGTGGCGCTATTTAATATTGTGGATGTGTCGCCTCGTTGGCGGACGGCAAGACGCTGGTTGAGTCTGTCGAGCATTCTGACGCAGATAGATGAGGCAATCATGCACTCGTTGGTTGCCTTGTGCATACATCCGTCAGATCCAAAGCCATGACCTTGCATCTGGACTGTCAAGAACGGGTAGAACAGGCTCGTCTCTGTGGCCTTTCCATCCTCGATGACCCAGCTCGGTATACCATTTGGACGATGGAGCGCAGCTTCTCGGTATCCGTACATGACGTCTGGTGCTGGGGCTTGGATTGAGAATCGACTATCCATACGACGCATCAAGTGGTGGTAAATAGGCTCGCCAGTAACGCTATGCAGTAGGAGCTGTTCCCCTGGGAACAGGGAAATGCCTGACCCTTGAAAGTAGAGGCGGATATCTTCACGTGTTGAATGCTCCCAAAGCATGTGTAGTTCATTGCTATCCCGAATACTTCGTCTCGATGGTGGATGACTTCCCGCATGTCTATTCTCCAAGTCGGCAATGAGACGAGAAACGGCATCAGGGACTCTCAGGTGAGCCTTGAAAGGGTCGAGCAGGAGAACACCGTACCAAAGTAGAGGATATCGATCGTCGGCGTATTCAGAGAATGGCTCGTGCTCGTCTGAGCTGCCAGCCTTCTCGAGAGACTCGTCATCAGGGAGCACTGGAGACGGCCAGCGGGCCAGGATAGAGTTGCTGCTTTGGCTTGAATGATAGCTGTGAATGGACAAGGTCCGAGACTTTTGGGAGAAGGAGATCACCGGGCTGACGAGGTCTGACCACGCTGGGGGAGACTGGTCCATCTCTGAGAGGGAGGAGGGTAGAGCTAAGGGAGGGAGGGAGGCGAAGTAGGTAGAGACGACTGGCTGAGATGAAGAAGGGGAGAGTCGAAGGGGGAAGGCAGTTGTATTTGACCTGGTTCTGCCCGAGATGCTATGCAAAGGTACACATTCGAACATAAATTTTAATTGCCATTGAAGAATAAAGTCTTCTGCCCGTTCTCATTATTCTGGGCGGACAAACAAGCTGGGTTGCGGTCCAGGCAGATGTGGTGTTGCACACGAGTTGCGCTGATCAAATTAAGCTCACGCCTTAGGTAGGCTTTAGGCCAAAGTTTACTTCAAGTTCATTGAAGCATTTAGACCAAGCTGTTTTCTTTTATGATGATAGTAGTCAAAGAGCGATCCTGGCTCTCAACCTCAACACCATGGCCACGATCTTGAGCCTCGATACCTGGACTTCGAGACATCAACACCACAACGCGTAATTGGTTTAGTGGTAAAATTCTCCGTTGCCATTCGAGTAACGTCGGGGAGCCCTGGGTTCGATTCCCAGATTACGCACAAAAGGCGCAATCAATGCATCAAATATTCTTTTTGGGTCTCGACTCTTCTTTTTTGGTGGAGTTGTAGGAATTTGTGGGTTGGCCTCTCTGGATCAGATGAAACGGGCTGTGGGATCCGCTCCGCAAATTGGAAGGCAGCTAGAAGAGAGGCGGGATGTGCAGGGATTGATTGCTGTTGGTTGGGATGCGAGAAATGTTGGTTGTTGGATGAAGACGTGCTTTTGAATGAAGGAACAAGAATTAACCGTATGACTCATGCATAGACAAGGAAGGGCGGACAAACGAGGTTCTGCCTGTTTGTTCAGGGATCTTTGGACGTGGTTGAAGTAAAGATCAGAGGTATCGGTGAGAATGGGCCACCTGCTAGCTTAGGAAGTGACCGATCTCCGATGATGAAATGGAGACTGTCAACTTGCCATCAGCCTTCTGTTCTGTCAAAATGAGGTCCCTTGGTGATGGCTATTATTAGGCCTCTTTGCCAGCAAATCTCCAGCCCAAATCCATCGGAGGATCACTCATGCGGATGCACTGAAACTACAGAAATTGTTTCAGCCATACACCAACAGACTTCGCCCCCCTTCAAGGACAGGGCCCTTACATGCTGCACTGACAACGGCCCCAGTAGATAAATCCTGCCAAGCGCTAAGCGCCGCTGCCATTGGGCAATGTCGCTGCAATCTTCACCCCCTGCTAATGACTGCGGATAAACCGTTGGCTTAGACCCTGTCTTGCTTGTTGGTCCAACATGACGATCTGATCCTGCGTTTGTATAAGAAGGCCTCAAAGCCTCAATTTCAATGTTTTCTGTCATCCGCCCTTCTTCTCTCCACCAACTCAACCTCCAAACAAAAAAAAAAAAACAGCCATGCAGCCCAAGTTCCTCTCCCTCCTCGCCGTTATGGCTTCTACGGTCCTCGCCGAGGTCAAGCACGTCGAGGTCGTCCACGTCTTCCAGACCCTCAACGTCCGAGCCCCAGCCATGGGCTTCACGCCTCACAAGCGCAGCGCCCAAGACCTGTTTGTCCGCGCCAAGGATGACGACGAGTGCGCCAGCTCCGTCCTCGACCTCCTCAAGGACATGCCGACACCCACGGGCGACCTCCTGGACTGGTTCCTGAGCGACGTCCCCACCGCTGACCCCTGCAAGCTCACCATCGCCGCCTCGCTGTCCAAACCCTTGGAGACCTATCTTACAAAGGTTGGAGACTATCTCGTCAGCGTCAACGACGATGCCGAAGAACTTGTCAAGGAGTGCAGCACCATCAACCCTCAGGCGGGAGGCCTTGTCCCTGAATGCTCCGGCGGCAAGGGCAGCATGGTCTTTACCGATGCCAGCACCACAAGGACTGCCTCCCTGGAGTATGTTACCGTCGGCGGTAGCGGTAACGCTGCTGCTCCCCGAGCTACTGGCATGGCCGGTGTTGTCGCTGCTGCTGCTGTTGGTGCTGCAGGTGCCCTCATGGCTCTGTGAGCAGAAGTGTATATTTTGGGGGCGTTTCTGAAGTCGTTGGATCTTGGAAATGTGTGTACGATTCGGTGGGAACGGTGTTTGTGGTCCTGTTAGCATGATATCCCGTGCAAGCGCTGCACGACCGAGCAAGATACAATCAGTCTTCTTGTCAACTTTATCTCATGGCGTAGTACCACGTATCATACCGGTTATTGTGTACATGCTATCCAAGTACATCCACGTAGAGTGCATCGTACAAAGGGGTACCCATGTTTGCTCCCGGTGTTTGTCATACAAGACAGCCTCCGTCCCGCCAAGGCGAAATCAATCAATCGTATACTGAATGCAATCTTCCTCCATTATATCCAACACAGCGGACCCGCATCTTTGTTGTTACACCCAACATGGACGTCATGGGGAGCGTCCCGCCAGTTAATGCCTCCGGTGGTAGAGATGAAACGCTTGGTGTGTTGTCACTTGGATCATTGATCAGGATGGTCACTGGTGACATCAAGAACAAAGGGGAGTTGACTGAATTCTGATTGCTTCATTCAAAGGCCGGCATGTTTGCAATTTGTTGATTGTATGCTAGTTACAGGGCAGCTAGGGGAATATCCAGGACCCCTGTGATGTTGGAGTGTGCGACGGTGAGGTTATTCGAGAAATATCCAATAAAAGTCGTAAGGAGACCGAGTCCATAATGTAAGGGTGAATAGGTGGGTAGATAATATCAAATTTCCTATAACTGCAATCAATCGTCCTTGGGTCTTTGTGCGTAGACCACGTAGCTGGAACACATGTCAGTAACCTTCAGACAATCCACACAAGCAGGCTTGTCAAGTTCACTTACTAGGGCCAATATCCGTGCATTCTTGGGTTCTTGATCTCCTTCCTCAAAAATGCGAGGAACACAGTCACTTCGGCGTCGGACCAGCCAAGGCCTTTTTGAAACATCCTCGTCACCATGGCCTCGAGCCCGCTAAGGAGGTTCTCCATCTCCCAGGCGCCAAGAATCTTCATTCGTGGGTCCTTGGGCCATGGGTTGAATGGCAACTTGAAAACCTTTTCGGTCACGTTCTGATAGCCTCGCTCCTCGAGCCAACCCTTCCACTTCATGGGATCGGTAAGACTGGCGCCGAATTTGGCGGAAGCCGTCTCCATCATGTCTGAGAATTTGCGTAGGTAGCTGTCCTCGGGGATCGAGTCATCGTCGCTGCCGAGTAGGCCGACGATGGCCTGGAACTCAACCCAGCCTCCGGGCTTCAAGTGGCTGATGGTGCGCGTTAGTAACATGAAAACCGGTCGGATTTATAGAGTTTAACGCACGTATATGTTTGGTCGATGAGCGCCGGCCAGTCTCGAATAGCGAGCAGTAGGTCTCGCGCGAAAACAAAGTCAAAGCTGTCCTCCTTCCACGTCCATTCTCTCTCGATGTCGTCGAGCTCAAAGCGGCAGTTGGGTGGTACCCTGCGGGGTCAGTCAGCTACTATGCCTGTTGGTGATCACTCTTGTTGATGTATCCATACCACTCGGGTTGCGTTGGGGCGACATCAGTACCAATGACCTAGTCTGATAAGCATGTATGGACGTAAATAAATAGTGAGAAAAGATATCTCACCTCGGCGGCAGGATGTTCCTCAGCCATTTCAATAGACCAGATTCCTATTTCCCGTCAGTTTGGTGTTCCAGCTTGATTCCCAACCAGGATAGGACGGACCTGTTCCGCAGCCAAGATCTAGGATCTTTTGGGGATCGGTGATGGGCGCTAAGTGGCGTTTCTTTCCAATCAGGGCACAGTACTTGGTGTGACACATGTCGATGCGGTCAAGCTCGGCCTCGTCCATAGGGAGACCATATTCTAAAGGCGTAAAACGCAGTCAGCATGATTTCCCTCGCCGCTTGACTGGAAATGTCCAGCAGAATTTGGTGTTTGGGCGCTGACCTTCTTTGCCATAGACGGCGTAGGTCCTTCCTCCTTCAACAGTGCCGTTCAATATAGATGATGTCAAGGACGTCAAAGACGATCTATCGCTCTGGTCATCGTGAACCTAAATAGGAGGTGAGTGTTGGTTAGCGGGTCGTTCCATTGTAGGTGGAGATTTTGCACCATGACCGGGTAGTGTATGGGGGCTCCACGTGGTAGGCATGGTGCTTGCCAACAGATGCATCAATTTGGAAGCTCTAAGCACCCACAATACACCAATGCTTTGAGGGAGACATGGGGTATAAGGTTTACCAGGATTCACTGACCTCATCATCATCGATGCTTGGTTGGTTCTATAAGATGCTCATGGTTAGCAGCTACTATTGCCCCTGTTTCAGGGCCATATTGATCAACTGAATCCGAAAATGGGTAGATATCCGTGCTGCACATTCGCTGTTATAGTCAAGGGAGGAACGTACACTATCAGGTTGGATGAACGAGTCATCGTCCTCACGAGGAACTGGTGAAGACATTGTGATTGTGGGCCGGGCCCCAGGGGGCAGGGGTGCGTGACGCGCTGCCGATGTGACGGGTTCCGCGTCTGAAACTGTCGACCAGGAGCAAAAGACGCCAAGATATATACGAGAAAAGCGCTCCAGACAGAAGCGGATGCGCGCTTGCTCTCTATTGTTGGTTGCGAGAGTGAAAATGGCGGCGTTTGTCGACGGAGAAAGGCGGGACAGTCAGAGCCAAGCGAAGATCAGGGGTGCCAGCGGAGGATATGCTGGTAAGCCGATACAATCGTGATATAGGGATTCCTGATACTTGCATGTCGCCTCCAGCTTTGGAAGGTGCCAGCCACTCCCTCCATTGGGAACCACTGCCCTCTAACCGACCCCTCCTGCTCGTGCTCGGACTCGGGCCTGCGTTCCGATCCGGCTGTCCCGCTAAACCGGGCCCGGTAGGCTCGCGACGGGCCGCTGAGAGTCTGGATCTCGGAGTGCATGAGAGCAGCCCTACAGTGGTGGCTGTTTGGTATTTTTGGTTTCCCTACATTGATACACTTGAAGATGACCAGGTGTCGAATCCCATATTCCTGGAACCAAACAGTCGGGTCAGGATCTTCTCGTGACGCTTAAGTTCCCAGACGCTCGGTCTTCGAGGCTTGGCATGGTCAGATTTCCAGACGCCAGGAAACTCTCCATCCCTTCTGATTGGCCTCGCTACGATGTACTGGCAGGATACCGTCCGCTTCTGCCGCTATCGACCCATCCCCTGGTGTATCGCTTCGAACCTCTCACGTGGAACCCCGCCTCTTGCACCCGCTTTGCTGAATATTCTCAATTACAGCATGCCGCCATGTTCTGAGATAGTGGGAATCCCTCCACCTCCCCTCCGCCCACCGCTCTCTGGCGTATTTACCTTTTAGGGTCGTCCATTTGTTGCTCGTACATACTCTTTGCTGTTGTTGTACATACCTTATCCTACATACCCTTTCTCCACCCTTTATCTTCATCAGCGTCCCCGTGCCTGAAGCTCCAGAACCACAACGGCACGTTAAAGTCGCTCATCCGCAATGGCTAATCCCAAAGTGAGCAAGGCCCTTGAGGAGGCCCGGAAGCTTGTTGCCGATCTGGAGTCGTACGAGGACAACCCGATCAACCACCAGGCCATCATCAAGCAGACTGAGCGCGTCCGCAATGCCTTCCAGGAGCCAATCGACCTGGTGACCCGACTGTTCGAGGACCTCAGTTTGGGAGGTGCTTTTCACACCATCCTAGGTATTCGTGCTTACCACGCTATGCCTGAGGATGGTAGCTCCATCACTGCTGAGGAGCTGGCCCGGATCACCAACGTCGCCCCCACGGTTATCCACCGCACCTACCGTGTTGCCGTCAACCACGGGCTATTCAAGGAGACGGCCCCAGACACTTATGCCCATAATGACCTCTCTCGTGCCCTCAACCCCAAGGCTCTTGGCTCATTCTTCATGATCACTCTGGAGTTCACCCGTGCCTGGATTCACCTCCCCGAGTACCTTAAGTCGCATAAGCCCGATGATGTCTTTGACCTAACCAAGTCCCCCGCCGTGTATTCAGTCGGAAAGGAGCATCTGGGCAAGTCATATTACGAGCTGCTCGAGATTGACCCTGACCCGGAGCGCCGCGAGGTCTGGAACGCCAACATGTTCATGGTTGATCAACTGATGCCCGTCACCGGAATGTTCCCCTTTGCGTCCCTTAAAGAGGAGGTCGAGAAGGATCCGGAGCGCCCATACCTCGTCGACATCGGTGCTGGTCGTGGCCAGTCGTGTTTCGCTATCAAGAAGCAGATTGACGGCGCCTTTGATGCCAAGTTTATCCTACAGGACCTGCCTGGTGTCATTGATAACCTGAAGCCTGAGGAATATCCTGGCTTTGAGCTCATGACCTACGACGCTTTCACGCCGCAGCCTGTTAAGAGTACGTACCTTGTCCTTACTTCAAAGAGATAACCATGTCTCTGGTGAAGACTCCCTGCTAACCGTTTGCTGCAGACGCCCACATCTACTTCATGCGCCGCTTCCTCCATGACTTTTATACCCCAGTCTGTACCGAGTTTGTCAAGAACACAGCCTCGGCCATGGGCCCCGACTCGCGTCTCATCATCTGCGATATGCTGGTCCCAGACATGGTCGAGGACCACGAGAACATGGACCTGTACTGGCTCGACTTTGCTCTTCTGTGCATGACGGGACAGGAGAAGAAGAAGGCCGATTTCGAACAGATATTTGAGGCTGCTGGCTTGGAGCTCGTCAAGATCTACCCCTCTGCTTATGGACGGACAGTGATGCTTGAGGCTAAGCTGAAGCAGTAGTTAGCAAGGATGGCTCTTGGGCAATGATGTAATGAGGGTAATGAAGAATCAAACAAACCACAAAGACAACGCAGAAATAGTCGTCTCCTGATGCACTCGATCGTGCTTCCAGGTCAAGCCTCGATCATGTTGTCGCAATATGTAGAAATAACTCTATGTAACGAGAAAGCCTAGCAAATGGTCACAATGACCTCTGGGACAAAGTGTATTGCCTTCATGAGCGATATATGTATTGGGTGAGATGTGAAAGGAAGAGGGGGAGCGGGGGCCGATGCAACTGAGCACTGACGGACAACTTGAAGAGGCCTGGAGTTGTCTTAGCTCACGTAATCAAGAGGCCTGCTTTGTGTAACAATAACAATCCTACCATTGGATGAAACCGTTAGTATAGTCCGATTCTCTTGTGTCTCGAGCCAGGCCGGCCACGAGGTGGAAGGCGTTTCCTTCCAATGGGCGACGTCCACAACGAAATCCCTCACATAAGTGGCTCACAAGCCGCCAGGCTCATAATGGCCGTGCTTCGCAGTAGAATAACGAAAGGCGGAGATGGGTTGTGCGGCAACGGTTTGCCTTTCGCCGGATTCTACGATTGAGTTTCGTATACCCAGGGGAGCGGCAATACATTGGACAGAATAGCCCCCAACTACTTGCATTTGACGGTACATATACAATTGCCAGAAGTGTATTTTTACCCAGGAATTCATTTCATCAAGCCATAACCAGAGAACCCGCGTTGCCAAATAGAGCACAACGTAAGAAACCAGAGTCGTGAGGGATACGAGGCAATGCTTGATAGACTGAGGATGGAAAATGTCCTCGTTATTTTTTTTACAATGATTTATTTTATTCTCTCGAATTCCTTTTTCTTTTTTACCGATCTTGAACCCAATCCTTGCCAGTCCACGACCATGCTGATAGGTGTAGTGAAAATGAAACCTTACTGCGCACGCGCACAACTAGTAGAACATGAAATGTTATCTTGCCAAACCTTTAATCTTCGCACACGCACGTATACATTGGCCAAAAGGTCCTCTGCAAGAGGCTTCACATGCTTGGGGTTCTGGCTCCATATTTCACCGCAAGATCCCTGGAAACTTGGCGTGTTGGTTGAAGCAGACCGCAAGTGTTTCAGTCGAACATGGATGTAGCAAGGTTGGCATCCTTCGTATAGAAATAAGGTTTACTATGATGCATGAGGGAAATATTATACTCTCTGGAACCAACAGACATTCGCATCGTGGCCTGCTTGATGTAACCCGACTGGTGGACGGATGCAATGTCCTCGTCACATGTGAGTGATAGGTCTGAAAAGATCCTCGGACATACCGACGGTGTAGATGGAAGCTTGGAATTGCAACGTTCTGAAACGTACCGGAAGTTGAATCGGCAGGTTATCATGTCTGTATCTGTTAGGTGATAGCGGTGGCCGGTGTCGATAGAGGTCAAGGTGCAGAGGAGCCATACGGGCTGGGCGCAGCGACGTTCTTATTTAGAGAGTCTCAACAAGGCATTGGCGCTCGTAACCGAAAAATATGCCCTACATAAGCGCCGTCTGACAGTTCTATTAGGCTTGATATGGCGGCTATGCGTGTAAACCTAGGGCCATCAGCCCATGCGGGCAACTCTGACATAAGCCTAGGTCAGATTTGGGACTTTGTCCCTCGGTTCTTCTGCTCTTCTCGAACCCATACAATGGCTGACGGATCTCTCCCCTGGTCTCCCGAGGCCGGGGTTTCGACCGTTGGCAGGCGCGATGTGGGCCATCCTGAAGCGTTCGATGCTCTGAAACGTTGCTCCTATCGTATGATTTTGGTAGATACGCGGCTTCTCGTTGTGGAATGCGGTGCGAAAAGCGCTCTATTTAGACGGTGGTCCGTCCATCTGGTAGTCTCACCGCAGCACGGGATTGACAGCTCCGGGTGTCTACTGTTTCTTTTTTGAGCATAGTGATTATACGTTTTTGCAACCATGACCTCTCCGATCAGAGTTGCCGTTACCCAGGCAGAGCCTGTGTATCTTGACCTAGCGGCTTCGGTCAAGAAGGCTTGCGGACTCATCGCTGAAGCCGCGCAGAATGGGGCTAAGCTTGTCGCCTTCTCCGAGTGCTGGCTTCCGGGGTATCCTGCGTGGATTTGGTAAGTGGCTGAGTTTGTCAACTTCCCCTGCAGTTATTTGTCACTATGTCTATGATTGCTTCTTCTAACACTTGTATTTGCCAAGGGCCCGACCGGTCGATTTCGAGCTTCAGACTCGATACATTTACAACTCTCTACCAATAGAGTCTGAGGCAATGGAGTTGGTCAAAGCTACTGCCAAGGAAAACTCAATTGCGGTCGCCCTCGGCTTCTCCGAGCAGAGCCCGTCCCACAGCATCTACATCTCTCAAGCCATTATATCTCCCCAGGGAGAAGTAGTGATGCACCGACGAAAGATCAAGCCTACGCACATGGAACGCACGCTTTTCGGTGACGGATCAGGAGCGGACCTGAACAATGTGGTCGAGGTCGACTTTGGGGCTGAGCACGGTAAGATCAAGGTTGGATGCTTCGCCTGCTGGGAGCACACACAGCCACTCTTGAAATATCACAGCATCTCACAGGGCGAGGCAATCCACATTTCCATGTGGCCCCCGATCGATCCGTCAGCCGGCGTCGACCATCCAGGCCTGTGGAGTATGACTGCAGATGGGTGCCAGAACCTGTCGCAGACGTACGCCATTGAGAGCACCACCTATGTGCTTCACAGCACTTCGGTGTGCACTCAGAAGGGCATTGAGACGTTGAAGACTCAGGATGGTCTCTCTTGTCGTCAACCTGGTGGAGGTCATAGCTGTGTTATTGGGCCTGATGGTCGACGTCTGACTGCGCCACTTGGCGATGGGAGTCCTGATGAAGAAGGGATTGTATATGCTGATCTTGACCTCACAAAGGTCGTAGCAACTCGAGGCTTTTTGGATATTGTCGGACACTACAGCAGGCCAGATTTGTTGTGGTTGGGTGTTGACAGAGAACAAAAAGAAAACATCATTGCAAAGCAGCACAAAGCCGCCGAGCAGGAAGTTGTACAAGGATAGCAAGCACGCAAGCCAGTATCTAATACTATCTAAAATTCAATTGGTGCGGTATACGCGTCTCGGCGGCTATTTTGCGAGCGCTGCAGGAACAGACCAAAATCTGCCTACTAGGCTGCCCAGGCTGACACTCCGCCTTTCGGGCTGACTCAGAGGCCAAAGTTGAATGGAATCAAAGATCCTCTAGCGACAAGGCAGATGAGACCAGCTTCGGCATCTACCATATTCTAAAATCTAACGGCGAGCCCGGCCAGGCCCACGTTGGCTTAGCTTGCTTATAGAGAGCCAAGGCAACAATGATGAATGGATGGCACGCCACACGACAAATAATGGATATAATTAACCTCATGTCTGATTTCCACACTTCAGCTTGAATCCTTTGCGCATTGAGGCGACATGATACGTTACGTTGACGACTAATCTGAGTAGAAGCCACGGTCAAGACTCAGCCATAAGACCCAAGCTTCAGAGCCGAGATGGAATCGTATAAACGGCCGGCTTGACAACTTCAAAGACTGCCAACTTATCAGACATCCAACTTACACAGTCTGATCAGGCACCATGGCGACCTCAGAAAGAACATCACAGCAGACCAAGCCGTGGCACTTGGTCAGGGCAAGGCACGAGAGCCTCTTCAACCCTCACCAGCGATACTGGTATCAGAATGTCGGATACGTGCTGGGGTCGCTTCTCAACAGCTCTGGATACGCCCAGATGAGCCAGATCAACATCCTTCACCACTTCGCGAACCTCGTCACACCACATCTGGGCTCTGCATTTCGCATAGGACTGCCACGATGGAGAAGCTTCATGACAGACGATTTCACGCCTGTGCAATTGAGCTGGGACTTTCACACAGGCACTGAGAAACCGACTATTAACTATTCTATCGAGCCGATCGGACTGGATGCCGGCACGGCTGTGAATCTACAAAACGCCAGGGCCGCGGAAGACTTCAAGAAGGATCTGTTGGAAGCCTTCCCAGAGACCAACACTACTCTGTTCGAACACTTCCGTTCATGTTTCGACCAAATGTGGATAGGGGGTGGCCCAGGTCATCAGTCCACCATGTTCTGGGGATTTACGCTTGAGGAGAACGCAATCATGAACAAAGCCTACTTTTTCCCGGGCGCCATGGCGCGAGCAACACACCAACCCACGCTGGCCGTGATTCGAGGTGCAGTCGAATCCGTCCCTGGATACAGTCAAGGGAAGCTGGCTTCCTTCAAGCCCTTTGCCGACTATGTGAGTCAGCGTCCAGAGCTGCGTCTTGAGATTGAGATGTTTGCACTGGACTTGGTTAAGGAAGATGAGTCGAAACTGAAAGTTTACTTTCGGGATAGAAGGACAAACTTTGAGGCTGTTAAGGAGACGATGTCTTTGGGAGGGCGACTGCAAGAGCCGAGCTTTGAAATGGGAATTCAAAAGCTACGTCGGCTTTGGGATGCTTTGCTGGGAACGCAAGGTGTACCTGATAACGTCGCACTTCCTTACAAGAATCACAGAACGGCTGGGATTCTGTACCACTTCGAGTTCGGCATGGACGGCCAGCCGCCAAAGATCAGGGTCTATATACCAGTGCGGCATTACGCGGAAAACGATCAGCAAGCCCTCAACGCCTTGACAGGATTCATGGACGAAGAGGCTGGCGAATATGGTAGCCAAACATTTCTGGAGAGTGCGACGAGATACTCGGAATGCCTGCAGAGCACTTTGTAAGTACAAAATTGCCAACATTTTTGCTCGGTGGAACTAACCTCTAGCAGTGATTCAGCGGCCCTTGAGAACAGTCTTGGCGTACAGACTTACATCAGCTATTCTATAGAAAGTGACGGGAATCTGAGGATCGTATCTTATATCAATCCCCAGGTGGGAAAGTTGCGCAACCGCGTACTTTGAGTATTGGAGTTTAGAATGGGAGGCAAGGATATCATACATTGGTTTTTTCTTTCTACCAGAGGTTGCCGGCCAACTCGCTGGGAAACATGGAGTGTCACAAGGGAGTATACGATAGACAGGAAGTTCTAGATTTAGGTTTGATAGGGTATTATTCGTCCATTCAGAGACAACTATTCTCGCGACTATTTAACTTTGGCTGAGCTGTTAGATCAAGCCATCTGAACGCCACAATTGCAACAGGCATGGCCCTGATTGCGACAGCGCTTTAGCGCATATGAAGGAACCGGGGCTCCCAGCATCTGATAACAACTTGAACCTTACAAGTACATGTAACCTCAGACGCTGATGTGGTTGCTTCGTTAGCTTGCTAGATGAGATGGAGGCTGTAGCACATGTTGAAACCCAGCATAGATGCAGCATCTGCAGCAAGACCTACAAGCGAAGTTTGTCAAACCCCCCCCGTGAAGATTATCCTACTGACTTGACAAAGAGGACTTGAGAGACAGACATAGGAGAAGATGTGAGCGTTCACTATTGAAGCCTCGCAAGTCAAAGAGAAAATCATGCGGAGCTTGCGTCAAGTCCAAACTCTCGTGTGATCTTGTCTACCCTTCCTGCTCTCGATGCCTAGCGAGGAACATCAGTTGTCAGTATGCAACAGATGATGTTACCCTAGGACCAAACCATTCACTTCAAGGAGAGTCAAGTGGTGTTGGCGAATTACTGGGATGGGGAGACTTGGCAACGCCCTCGGTCATCAACGACATCCAGACACAATATCCAGAATCAATGGACGGAATGGTGGAAAACAGCCTCGTTGACGCACCTTCAATACTTCAGGCCAGCACATACATCGATGATCAGGCAACTGTCGGGCACGGCGGTCTTGAGATCAATTTGCTTGCTTCCTTTGGAATTCCAACGGCGCAGAACTCAACCAGCCAGGTTCCAGCAACAACAGACCCTCGATTTGAGAGCTTCGTGTGGCATCCTCCACTGACCTGGGATGAGATGCCTGACATGCACACCCCACTGGAGCAGACGCAGCATCTCAGGAGCGAGGATACAACCGATCAAGCAAATTCAACACTGGCTCTGGCCAACTTGTCCCTCAGTACATCCTTCAGCTTTGGCTCTCCATCCAAGCTCACTATGAGCATGCTTGGCAACAATGAGGACTGGGTCAAATACGTCTACGGGTTCCCGCAAATGATGCTCAAGGCTGGTACATACCCCCCATTTGTACATCCAACAGTATATCGATGCTCTGAGGGAGAAGTCTTGGAAGCCTTGGCCATCGCATTTTGCTGCTTAGGATCATACAACGCCGCCATGAACAGCAGCCAGCATTTTGCACATTCGCTCATTAACAAGGAGCGTGATCAGCTTGTCAAAGACTTTGTAAGTTCATCCTGCATCTTTGTTAGAATTGGTACTTGACTCACTAAGGATAGCCTAGGATCTGCTCCTCGCAATCCGAAGTATGGGTTCTAGCATCGGTGCACGCAATGTGTGTCTATCAAATCGTTAGCTTCTTTGGCCCAAGTCTAGAGCAAGCCCGAAATGCCCAGTTACAACAACCATGGCTACTAAAGGTATTTGGCTCTATTGCTGAAGATCTCTGGTCGGGTGAAGCTCACGCTCGGCAGATGACAAGACACCTCGCTCGACTTCATCAACAGAGCATCAACCTCTCCAAGCAGACTTGGTGGGAGCCTTGGGCTTTGGGTGAAACTATCAGACGCACAATTTTGCTGGTCAACACCATCAACTGCTTGTCGTGCCGAGTTGGTAGGCAAGATCCCTACTTGTACGAGCCTCTTGACGAGAACCTCGTTTCGAACCTACCACTACCCGCACCCACGGCCTTGTGGAGAGCAAAGTCCGCCACAGAATGGGAGACTCAGAAACTTTTGATGGCGGACCCTGACCTTGAAGCCTCCCAGATGACACTCGGGGAGACACTCACTTCACTGTTGCAAGCGTCTCGAGCCAACAGTCTGAGCTGGGATGGGCTGGACCAGTATACGCGACTTGTGTTGGGTACTCTCCGCTTCAATGCGGATGATCAGGTGGCTTTGGCATGAACCTAGTTTATCCTAGATCTTGAAAAATTGGCACTGCATCACAGCGCCTCGTCTCGTTAGCACCTGTGACCTGGCATCCCTCTATGAGAGATTTGATTCAAGCCCTCGGGGGATTAAAAAAAGCCCAACTTCTTACGTGTGTCTACGAGGGGCAAGTTTCGAGATTGAAATGTACATTATCTATAAGCAACTACGCACCATCTACGGTCGCGATTTTGCGGCGCTTGTTCTGAACTACAACCACCCTCCCACCAAAGCCTTTGCCCACATGCAATGCTTTCTCAGGATCGTCATCTTCGTCGAGAAGTATGACGTTCTCGGGGTAAAGCTTCCCAAGAAGGGCCAACCTGATGAGAGGGTCCTTAGCCCAGAATAAGTGCAGTTCATTTGAGCGGCTTTTGATATCAGGGGTGATGAGTCCAGGGGCCCGTAGAATATCTCCAGCACTGTGGATGTGAAGTGCAGTAATGTCGGTCTTCTTGGTCTTGCCAGATATCGGCTCTTGTAAAAAGCTCTTCTCCAAGCTTCTCTTCTCCCCCGTGTTATTTGCAGATGCAGCTCTATAGGCGTACCGAATACCCCGGCCGATTTGGCCAACGTCAACGGTGATGGATTCACCGTTCCCAAGACCAAGCTGAATGTTCAGAACGCGCCTTGCGGGATCCTTTCCGGTCCGCACGCCGATGGAAGACCTCGTCACCTGTGGTTCTAAAGCGAGAAGAGATGGCGGCGGCCACTGTCCAGGGGGCAGGCTCTCCTCAGCCTTGGGCAGCTCGTTCCTCTCGGCGTCAAAGTATACAGGATACTCGTAGTCGAACAGGATATCGACTTGTGAGTCGTCGATTCGCGCAGGGTGATGTCGAAGAAGGTGAAGTGATGGTGAGGACGATAGGAAAGCTGGCATGACGAGGCCTTGGGAGTACTGGAAGCCATATCCTCCTGAACCAAGACTTCTGGCTGTGAAAACTTTGGCCACATCCACAATTGCCGCTTGAGAGATTCTTCCAGTCAGACATTGAAGCAGAAAATTCTTCCGTGGCTCTTCAAAGTCCCTGATGCCTTGCTTGTTCGACGATGGGATAACCAGGGGAACTTGATCAAAGTTCTCAAAGGGTAGCAACGCATCGCGAAGAAGGATCATCCGGTGGAGCCACTCGTTGTAGAGTTGCATGAGTTGAGCATTGCTTCTTGGACCGAGCAAGAGCGCAGCGACAGCGGGGGTCCAAAGATGACCCTCGCACTGACTGTAAAGCTTAACATTTTGATCTGCTTCGCCTCCTTGAGGTGTGGATCTTGCGTATTCAACGAGAGCATCGCCAATGACCTGAGCTTGATTGGCGATTTCGCGTCGAGAGGTGTCACTCTTGCCGTATGACAAAGGGAGAGTGGACTCTCGCCCAGTGACGGCCAAGCTAGCAGCCAAGCCGTCAACAAGGACATCCTTGGAAGATGGTTCTCCATCAGTGTCCTCGCCCAATGCGTGGACAATCGAGTTGAGCAACGGAGCTGTAACTCTTACAAGGTCCCGGGCGGTGTATATCCCGGGCGGTGGGTGACATTGTTGTCGCTGGACCGCAGTCTGTTGCGCGTTGTTCATCCTCGTTGCTGTAGGAGACGGAATCTCGAAACCCAGGGCCAAGTCTTTGTATCCCGGAAGGAGGTATGGCTCGTAAGAGACTGATGGCATACTGAAGATGTAAGAGAGGACTCGGCTCTTGAGGAGAAAGACGAGGGAGGACATGATTTTGGGTGCTTACCTTGGAGTTGAGTGTTGAAAGGATGTCGTTTTATCTGATTTCAGTCCGCCAAGTCGTGCATCGTGGCCCGTGAGTTCCTTGAGAGGAGTAAGTGTTTCAGAATGACTGATTTCTACTACTCATTAATTGCGTTATCGAATGGGAGAAGCAGTTGTATCTCCTTGCGAGCGAAATTGGGAGGGAAATGCAGGTCATTGTCCTCCGATGACCGAGCTGAAAATCGCAGAAAATCACCCTTAAAGCCGCTAAAATGATGCCATGACCACTTTATTCCGAGAATTAACATCGATTCCACCTTGTCATGACCATAGTGTCCCGAATAACCACGGAGTTCCGTTGTCCTCTGACCCACCCACGACCATCCATGTCCGACGACCACACAACTCCGAATCCCTTCTCCTGTGCCAACCTCGGAAGCAATCAAGCGTATCATTTTGGTCCTTGATAGCACAGTTGAATGCAATACGCCACACGGAAAACGTGATGGTGCTAAACCGCCAGGAAGGCTCAACGAGATCTACTAGGTCGGACTGCGAGATAGAGCCAAGAAACAACAACACAGAGATAAAAGAAGCTTCACCTCCATCTAAAGTGTTTTATGGAAGGTCAATTTGTACAATCAAACTTCATTATACCTGCCAAACTTGTATAAACAACCAGCACAAGCAACAATGGCTCGGCCGCATCTCCCAGCATGGCTTCACGACAAAGGCCTTCGGTCACTGTACCTTTGGCTTCCAGTCGTCATCTTGAGTAGCTCCTATCAAGGATTTGATGGCATGATCATGAATGGTCTTCAGTTGCTGCCTTCGTGGCAGGAGGGTGAGTGATTGCATCCAGAAGAGACGTCGTGTTTTGCCATGCTAACATGCCCAGAATTCGACTACCCCAAGGGCCCGATCCTCGGTCTTCTCAACTCGATCCAAACAGTCGGTGCAATGCTAGCCCTTCCAGCCATCACCCCCGTTGTCGACAAATTTGGTCGCCGCAAGTCCATCTTCTTTGGAGCCGCCTGGACCATCGTCGGCGCTATTCTACAGGCTTCTTCCAAGCAGATCCCCCAGTTTGTCATTTCACGTTTCTTGATCGGCTTTGGATTGGCATTCACTGTTGTTGGCGCTCCACTTCTTTTGGCGGAGCTCGCTCTTCCCAAGCACCGTGGTGCTATCATTTCATACTATCCAACTTGTTGGTACCTCGGCGCCATCATTGCGGCGTGGGTGACTTATGGAACTCACAAGATCGACAACGCTTGGTCTTGGAGAATCCCTAGTCTGCTTCAAGGTGTACCGGCTTCCCTACAGCTGTTACTTATCTGGTTTGTCCCTGAGAGTCCTCGTTGGTTGATCTCCAAGGGTCGAGGCAAGGAAGCCAGGGATATCCTCGTCAGGCACCACGCCAACGGAAATGAGCGAAGCTCTCTCGTTGATCTGGAGTATACTGAGATCAAGGAAAGCATTGAGAGTGATGCCTCTGTCAAGGCAAAGACCGGATGGCTGGACCTGGTGCGAACTGCAGGCAACCGACGACGCCTGATCATTGTCTTCTTTGCTGGTCTTTTCATTGAGGTGAGTTTTGAGCAAACAAAAGATGACTTTGTCTAACGTTATGTCTACCAGATTTCGGGCAATGGCCTTGTGCAATACTATCTGCATTCTGTCCTCCTGAGCATCGGCATCACCAACACGACAACCCAAGTCACCATCAACGGCTGCCTTTCCATCTACAACTTTGTCCTCGCCAGCATCGCAGCTCTATTTGTGGAGAGGGTCGGCAGACGAAAGCTGTTTATTGCATCGACGGCTGGAATGTTTCTTGCCTTTATTCTCTGGACGACATTTGCTGCGCGTATGTTAACCCTCAACCGTTTCCTTCTGTCCACCCGAATTAACCGGCTGCAGTGTTTACCACACATGGAACTTCTGGATATGCCATTGGCGTTCTGGTCGCCATCTTCCTCAGCAACGGCGCTTATGATATCGGCTGGACCCCTCTGTGGGCTTACCCAGCCGAGATCCTGTCATACGACATTCGAGCTCGCGGCGTCACTTTTCAGACCGGCATCATGCACGCCTTTGGCTTCTTTGGTACTTTTGTCAACCCAATTGGTCTGCAGAATGTCGGGTGGAGATACTACATCGCTTACATCGTGTACACGTTCCTGGAGGTAAGGCTCTCAACCCCGGTCTGAGGGACTGTTGCTGACTGCCGTGACTAGTTGGTTGTTGTCTGGTACTTTTTCGTCGAAACCAAGGGCTTTACACTTGAGGAGATTGCAGTCATCTTTGATACGGAAGGCTTGTCTTGGAAGCAGCGCCGCAACATGAAGCCCACTCCTCGTTCGTCCGACTCGCTGGCGGCTTCAGAGAGTGGTGACCTGGATGCCAAGAACACGGCTGCAGCAACTGAAAAGCGGGTTTCCGATGATAAGATCTAACAAGCATAAGCCAGGTCGCTTAATTCAAGTTTGTTATGTAACTCGGATAGATAGTTGAGGCTGGGAAGCGCAGATCCTGGTCAGAATAGGTAGTCAGTTCAACGCGCGTATGATGACAATATGCTTGTTTACAAGACCCTGTTTATGTCGACATGACCTATCGGAAGCAGACCTGTTTTAGCCTAACAAAGCTGACATGTTGGGTAGTGCTTATGTCACGTTGAATCTGACGGCATAAATACAACCTGTCAGCTCAGCTCCTCTTTAATTCAAGACAAACACAACTTCACCAACACTGCAACATACGGCCTTGACTGCATTTACAATGGCTTCTGATCAGGAAAACATCTCCAAGTCTCAGAGCAAGAGTCTGCCGTTCCCCGAGTATTTCTCAGCCCTCGCCGCAAACTATGCTCAGCAAACAGGCAACAGCACGCGCGCCGCTTTCAACCTGGTGTTTGATGACTTGAACGCCATTGAGCCCATCACCAAGGACTCGGTAGTTCACGACAATGCCGCCGGCCCTGGAACAGCCACCTCTGTCCTCGTCGACAGACTCCCTGCTGATGGCCTACCTCACATTCTTGTCACTGATAACGTGCCCCCAATGGTTCAAGCCGCCAAGGACTCGTTTACTTCCTGGCCTACAATTGAAACTCGAGTACTGGACTCGCAAAATTTGGAGGGCATCCCCGACGATCACTTCACGCACAGCATCCTCAACTTTAGCGCCTTTACCTTTGCAGACCCTCTAAAGGGCCTTAAGGAGATCCACCGCACCTTGAAGTCACCCGGTCTGGCTGCTCTTCTTGTGTGGAAGCGCTTCGGTGCTGGCGAGGTCATCCATGCGGCTCAAGCTCTCGTGCGACCGGACCTCCCCCCAATGAAGGTCCCCAACCCCCAGTTCTTTGAAGAAGGTTACCTACAGAAGATCTCCGCCGAGGCTGGATTTGACCCTTCCAAGATGCAATCGTCGCAGTGGACCATCATTGTCAAGGGACCTGAATTAGACGATGGGCTGAAGAAGTTTATCCTGAGTGATTTTACGCGCCCGGCTCGCGCTGGATGGACGGATGAGGAGGTCAGCAGGTGGCCCGAGGCTGTTGATAAGGCGATTCAGAAGGAGATTGATGCATATGGTGGTGTCAAGTTTGAGTCTTGGGTTGTTCTAGCAAGCAAGTGATGGGCAAGTCAAGATTAGAATACAAATGCTTAGAATACAAATGCATCATGGCTATTCGTGTGCCATGTCTGTGAATTTGCCGCTGGTCCTACCCATTGTACACATTGCCTACTACCATCTCCGCTACCTGCTCCGCAAGCGCATATGTAGCGGCCTGGTAGTGAGCGCCCAGCGGCATGGGGAAAACGCTGGCATCAACAACTCTCAAGCCTTCAACACCCTTGACCCGACATTCGGCATCGACCACGGTGCCCATGGCGCAAGTACCGGAATAGTGAAAGACTGTGCTCCCTCCCTGCTTCACCCTTGCTGCCACAGCATCATTTGACGAATCACTTCGAAGAGCTTCGTCGATGGTGTACTCGACTGCGTCTAGGCTCTCGAGGTTCTTCATGGCGGTCGTGGTTGAGCGTACAGCGTCATACAAAATTTCTTTGTCAGCCGGGGAAGCCAGAAGGGCCGGGTCGACAACTGGTGGATCATCAGGGTCACTTGAGTTGAGCTTCACTGATCCCCGGGACAATGGAGAAACCAGTATGTTGAAGACGCTCACGATTGACTCTCCCACTGGAGGATCAATCTTTATCGGGCGCTCAGAAGTGTCAAACGGTCCGTACCTGAGGCCCAAGTTAGTAGCTTGAACCTGTATCAGGTGGGATACCTACATGGTGAAGCATTCCCAGTGCGCCTTACCCTCGGACAGGTAGTATTTCTTCTCGTCGGCGGTTAGATGCTGTGAGACTGCCTCCAACGTCGAATCCTTTGCTCGATGAAAAGCAATCCAATCCATTGGCGGCCCAGCAGTCCAATCGCAACTCTCGGTCACCATTGGACCGACCCCAATGCTTGCATCCTTCCTGTTTACAGTCCACTTGCTAGAAACGCAAGGATGATCGGATAGATTCTTTCCAACAGGGAGATCGGCTTTGACGGGGATGCCATGCTTATCGAGCTCTTCCTTTGGCCCAATGCCACTTCTTTCCTTAGCCCTCTGTACATCAGATGCAGTATTCTTCAACTCACCTCAACATTAGCAGCTTTGGAGAGAACAGAGCACCAGCCGAGAGAATGGTTTCGACGTTGGCTGAAACTCGGAACCCTTCGGCCTTTCGGCCTGACTCACCACCGAAATATCGTATACCAGTGACTCTTGATGCGCGCTGCTCCTCGATGTCGATGTGATGTACTTCACTTTCAGTCCAAACAGTGACATTGGGACCGAATAGGTAAGCCTTGGCAGCGAATTGTCTCTGGCCATCATAGTTGGACTGTGCAACCTCTGTGTAACCGATAACATTACCAGCATTGCTCTCAGGGATCAATTTGGCACCCAAGACCTGGTGAAAGCGGGCCATGTCCTGCCGGAGGGGGTAATCTCGAGGTTTACCAGCGTTGCTTGGGTGAGAGACCTATCGAGATCAGCCACTGGTTCATAACTTCTCGCTTTGACGCGCTCACCGTGATAGGTCCATCGGTGCCGTGAAGATCCTCATTCTCCTCCTGCAAGCTTTTCTGTGTCGCTGACGGGATGAATGTTTCATTGGTCTTGAAGTACGGCAGCATCCCTTCCCAAGACCAGCGTCTGTCTCCAGCAATCTCCGCCCACTGATCACTATGAGTAAATTAGTATTAGATCCTTCTAAAAAGACACACGCAGACGCACAAATCAATGGAAGCACCCCTGGTCCATGTCTCATAGTTGACGGCGGACGAACCTCCCAGAATCAACCCCGAGGTTTGAGACACAGCAAGGCCCTCAAAGTTTGGTTGAGGAGTTGATAGAAGATTCGTCTCTATGTCGGATCCAAAACCTGGTGCGAAGCCTAGGGCTGGAGTGACTCGATCATCTTGAGCCACGCCACGCTCGATGACGAGCAGAGACACGTTTGGGAATGCTTTTGATATGCGACTAGCAAGCACACAGCCTTTGTCGTATTATTTCATGCTCAAGGAATATTTCTCTAAGTACTTGCCTGCGGTTCCTCCTCCCACGATGATATAGTCAAAGCTTTGTTCAATCCGAGCCATGATGCCTTGTCAGGAAACACATGGCAGCTGAGCATACGGCCTCTAACAGTGTTTATGGCGCTGCAGAATAAACTCAAATTTGATACTCAACGGACATAAGCAAGCCAATATCCTCTTATTCCGCAAGAACAGATGCTAACTCCGTGTCATCATCATTCCTTAGAATATCTGAGTGTGAGATTTTGGTGCCATCCGTGGCCGGACCCGAGAAGTGGGGCAATCCGCGGACATGTCCGTGGTGGGCTCCGGGCGCGTCAACCCTCCGGTCTGACATGAGATGTAGCACTGCCACTTTGGTCAGACTTGGCCTCGAAGTTTGGTTCGTTGTTTTTGAGGTGCACATAGGTTTCATGGGTTCTGGGTCAAGTCTAGAAACCTGGTGCCTGCTAGGTTCTATGGTGGCCACGTTAGCTCGCAGCGGAGCCAACGGTCACACATAGTCAAGGTCGATCCACTGCGGGATCTTTGCAAAGTTTGTTTTCTATACAATGCCTGATCAGCAAGATCAACATGCCTTGCATCATTTGTGTCTTTCTTGGTCGGCTAAGAGAACTGATCCTCTACTGAAGATAGCTGGCCTTTTTCCGTTCAAGTGTATGATACTTATGGCAAGTCCAAGATGAGTGGTGAGGTTGTCCAGCACCAACTACGCAGGATTTCCTTGCTTGGTTTGTTTTAAAGACTTAATCATATTGAACTATCTCAAAACTATCCCATTCTGTGGCTTTCTTTTGTAATTTATTGTGTGGCAAGGTGAATCTTGACCTTGGAGACACTAGGGGTACATATGCGGAATCAGTCAACAGTGACGAGGAACATACGTAAAGATTATCAATATGAGTTCAAATACACATTCTACTACTCTATACACTCTACTAAGTAGTCATCATAGCTTATCAAGTTTCCATAGTAGAGACGGCGTCAATCAACTTGTCTAATCCTGACACAACCCGCCCAACTTCGACGCCTGCATCCAGCCCTTCCGGATCATCTCGCAGATCGACATTTCCACCAGGAGTAACAGCAATGGCCCGGCCTGTTCACGTTAGTCTTTGTCCAACTGTAGAAGCTGGATTAACGTACCTTGGATACGTTGATCAACAGCACATCTCAACGCCGCATCGACAACATCGTCAACCTTGGCGAACTGGATCTTGCCTTTCAGATGCTCGACCTGGGACTCCGTCATTGGAGTAGGAATGAACCACGGCGCGATTAGATTCGAGCGGATTCCCAGTGCCTTGAGGTCGTCTCGTGAATGCTTCCAAATTCCGCGGACAGCAAACTTGGTAGCTCCATAGGCAGTGAATCGAGCTCCGGCGATGTAACCCCCAAGAGATGCCATGAAGATGAGACTCTTTAGACGCGAGGCCTCATGTTCAGAGTCAGGAGTCGGTCTGAAGTAACGGGTTGCGAGTTTTGCAGTGTAATAGGTTCCGGTGATGTTGACGTCGAAAACAGTAGTGGATGGCTCGGAGAGCTTCTCATCCGCAGCTGGGGTTGCCAGGTCGAGAAAAGTCTCGCTGAATACGGCCGCCGAGGGAATGACGACGTCGATGGTGCGACTCGGGCAGAAATTAATGGCGCTTTCGAAGGCCTTGACCTGAGAAGCCCACGAGGTGACATCGGTATGGACGAATTGAACACTGCCATGGTTAGTCCAGATTGCACCGTCCAGATGGGACAACTTACTTGTAACCCTCAGTCGTCAACTCGGCAGCATATTTCTCGCCGAGTTCCTGCTGGAGATCTGCGATGGTAACGTATGATCTGAACAGAAGAGAAGATTTAGTTGGCATTCCTTACTACCGCAGAACATTTCGTTGCGCACCCAGCCTTTGCAAACGCCTTGGCCATGGCAGCGCCAAGACCTGAAGCACCACCCGTAATCAGGACTCCTCTGCCGGCTAGGCTGCTCAGGTCAAGCGGGGTTTCAAGGTCGGCTTTTCTCATGTTGAAAATAGTTGAAGAGGATTTTTGAATGATTTTTGGAATGATATTGCTGTCTAGATAGTCCAATTAAGACTGATGTGTTTCGACTTATATACAACTTACACGCGTGGGCTTGGCGTGGTGTGGAGTACACGCAACAGGTCCGGGCCACCATGGAGATGTCCGCGGACAAGTCCGGGGTGTCGATCATCAGCTTCCACAAGCACAGCCCTTTTTCCTCTCCTTCAACTATTATAAAAGGTATCGGACTCTTTCGCTCTTTCAAGGCCAAATCAATTCAACACATTCAGCTTCACCAGTAATCACCAATACCCGCCACTGATACTATCACCACCCACAACCTCTCCACCAATCACGTACAATATTCCCATCTTCACCATGTCCTGCAACAACAAGACGGAAGAGTTCCACATCAGCGAGATTCCAAGCCTACATGGATACGTGGCCATCGTCACAGGTGGTATGAAAATCCTCCCCTTTAACCGTCTCTGATCCAACTAACTCGCCCAAGGTAACTCTGGCATCGGCTATGAGACAACTCTACAGCTCGCCAAGCGTGGGGCTCGTGTGTACATCGCTAGTCGATCGCAGGATCGAGTCAACAAGGCCATCTCCGACATGAAGCATGACGCTGGCCCGCTGGATCTTCACTTTCTTAAGCTGGATCTACAAGATCTCCAGAGCGTCAAGACTACTGCTGGGGAGTTTATGAGCAAAGAGCCTCGACTGGATCTTTTGATTAACAATGCCGGTGTAAGTCCAATAGTGCATGTTTGTTGATCGTCGCTAAAAATCTTGCCTCTAGATCATGGCGTGCCCATACGAGTTGACCAAGGATGGCTTCGAGATCCAGTGGCAGACTTGCTTCCTTTCTCACCATGCTCTCACCCTGTCGCTTCTACCGGTCCTGCTTGCTGCGGTCCAGGCTAGCGGCAACATGAACCGTGTCCGAGTGGTCAATGTCGCTAGTGATGGTGCATTCCTCATGGGACCAAAGAGCATCAACTATGACGACCCCAACATGATGAGCCTGACGGGTGCAACGGCGCCGTGGTGAGCAAAGCCCTTGAATCATGCTACCAATATGAAATGTTCTAACTGTGAATCAGGAGGAGATATGGCCACTGCAAGCAAGCCAGCATCATCGCTGCCAAGGCAATCACCGACCACTACCGACCGAGCGGCATCATGGCCTTCTCGGTACACCCCGGCATCATCAAGTCGAACCTACAGAGCCACGACGCCAGTTTTCTTGGAATCTTGACCCGTACGGCCGTGAAGATTGCTCCCACGTCTACTCCCCTCGACGGAGCACGAACTTCCTTGTTCTGTGCAACGAGTCCTAGGGCCGTTTCAGCAGCCGGCCTTTACTTGATTCCTTTCGGTAAGGTCGATCCCAGGGCCAACAGGTGGTTGAAGGACGATGAGGCTGTTGAGAAGCTGTGGCAGTTGGCTAGCAGTCAGCTTAAGAGGCATGGGTTTGCTATCGAGGACTTGCCCAAGTATTCTGTTTGAGTTTCTGGAAAGCGTTGTATGATAGACGGGGAGCATTGCATTTGTTGTCTTTGACTATCTGAATTCAGAAGCTACCTAGTTAGTGTTTGCTAGATTTACTAGTATTCACTTGGCCTTTGGCCCTTCAGTTAGAGATTGTTCTCTGTATCAACACAAGGTTTCATACAAAGGAACCCACTGTTGCTACAAGTGATCGACGGTTTTCTTTCAATCGTCCATGTCTTGGCAAGCAATTCATCGTTAGATGCATCACGTGACCGTCAGCATCGCTATGGAGTACGCGTTCATATCATGGCGAGTCAGACTGGCACTGACATTCTTCCACAGTGGTGTTGTTTGCAGTGTTGCGCCCTCGAACAGAAAAAAAAACAATTTCAAGAAACATGCAGCCAGCCCGAGGCATTCTATCCTGTTCATCTTGTCGACAGAGAAAGTAGGCCTTCCTTCCATCAACGTCTTGAGCTTCCTAACCAGATCCTAGGCTGAAATGTAACCGAGATGAGCCATGCAGCAACTGCGTCACCAGAAACGTCAGCTGCGTATACCCACCATGGCCGAGAGGAAGAGCCCCCGTCGCCCAAAGGCGTGATGCGGTTCAAGTGAATCAACAGCTGGATGCGCGCGTACGCCAGCTCGAGCACCTCCTCGGAAACATCGTCTCCCATATGCCAGGTGAGCGTCGGGCTGCGAATTCCCAGACTTCTGGTGACTTTACTAGTTCGGAAGATACTCTTCCCAGTGGAACCTCTCCTCAACATCTGACCTTGGGTTCTTCGCCCAGTAGGGAGCTCGAGGTCAAGCCTGGTCGGATGGTGTCGAGCAACACTGAGATGATATACGTCTCGGGCAGTCACTGGACAGCAATATGCACCGAGGTGATAGATTTACTACTTTTTTGGCCCCATTACTTTGTTAACAGAGGCCATTTACTTATACTCGATAGGTGGAGAAAATCAGAGAGCATCTCGATCGAGGTGAGGCCACTGCGCGGGTGGACGACCAAGACCAGAGCCAAAGCGACGGACCCATGCTTCTTGAAGGCGTAGGGCAAATATCAAATATTGAAACTATCATGGCCGACATTCCACCAAAGGATGCAGTCGACAGACTTGTCTCTCGCTACTTCAACTCCACAGAACCATCAACCAGTGAGTGAACAGGGAGGAGTACATACTGGCCATGAACTAACTTTGGTCAAGTTGTCTTTCACGCGCCGACTTTTGAGAAAGAAGTATGAAGTCTCCTAAACCGTCTGAACTCGTGCTAATACTATCCAGTATAAGCAGTTCTGGCTCGATCCAAAAGGTGCTTCCCTTCAGTGGGTTGCCATACTCTTTGGCGTCATGGAAATGGGGACGTTTTTATACATGCGGGTTCAAGACGACCTGCCCGGAGATTTGGGCAACCCCAAAGACCTCATGGAGTTGTTCCATCGCCGTTCCACCGAATGTCTCTTGTTGTCCAAATACTCGACTGCCCCTGGCATCTACTCGTTGGAGGCTCTTTTGTTCAACATCCAGGGTGAATTCATACGACGTCGAGACGCCCATTTGGGCGTGTGGATCCTAGGTGGTGTTGCTATCCGCCTGGCAATGCGGATGGGATATCACCGTGATCCTGACAAGCACTCTCGTATCACGCCCTTCCAAGGCGAGATGCGACGTCGGACATGGGCGCTCGTTTTACAACTTGATATCTTGACCTCGTGCCAGCTCGGGCTACCTTGTTTGATACAGGAACATCAATGCGATACACGACCTCCGAGTAACCTCCTCGATGACGACTTTGGTCCTCATTCAGCTCAGCTTCCTCCCCCGCGACCTGAGACACAAATGACCCCCGTCTTGTACACCATCACAAAAGTAAAGCTATCCTCCATCTTCCGAACAATATTCAACCAGGTCTCTCTGGGGAGGACAGAAGCATACGATGAGATCATGGCACTGGACCAGCGGCTTCACAGTGCGCAGCGAGCCATGCCTCCCAAGTTTCACATGGCCAACCCGGAAGACTCCATCACCGTGGCCCCTTACATTCTGATCCGGCGCTACAACATGGAGCTCCTATTCCAAAAGTCTCGGTGCATGCTCCACCGCCACCACATGGCCAAGGCCTACCAAGATACTGCCTACAATTACTCGAGGACTTCCTGCGTCGAGGCAGCCATGGCACTCCTGACACATCAAGCCAACATCTCCAAAGAGATTCAAGTCGGAGGCCGGTTGTACCGGGATAGATGGTTTGTCTCTTCCTTGGAACGACACGACTTTTCCTTGGCGTCGATGATCATCTGCCTCGAGCTCAGCTCCCGATCCAACGAGCAATCCAACCCTCCAGCACCAGACGATCAACAGGGCTTTCTAAAGTTCAGTCGAGAAGCTATGGTTGAGGCTCTAGAAAGCTCTCGCCGCTTCTGGGAAGCACTCAAGGTGGGCTCCAACGAAGCACGGCAGGCTTTCGACATGCTCTCGGTCATGCTGGATAAGGTCTCGACGAACCCAAGTGTTCAAGAGAACCCACAGCTCCCAACACCCATGGACATAAACGAAGCTCTCCAAGCTCAAATTTCAAATAGTGGTTAGTAGATCAATTGTTTAAGAGATAAACGGTTAACATGTAGGTGAAGCTCTTCTACAACAACAACAACAACAACAACAACCAAGTACAGGCGGACCAATACATTCTTTCGATGCAAACATGCCCGAGATTGGGGTCATGCTAAACTGTCCGGACATTGACAATTGGGTATGTATTTGTTTTAATACTGTGTCTTCTTTATGTCTCATCACTTGACTAAAACCATGCCATTAGGAACTATGGGAGGCACTTGTGCAAAGTCCTCACCGAATGGAGGAGCTTCAATATCACGATCCATAAAACTAACACCAAGAATTCCCGTCGTCTATTTCAATGATCTTCTGGCTCAGTTAACCCATCAAGGGCCGGGCTTCAACTATAATAAAGAACACACTGTCAACACATCATAGCATCATGGCCCAATGCTAACACAGTGGCCTTTTTTTAACCTTCTGCTGGCAGTAGAAGAGTCATACCTAGTCTATTTCAATGTTGCAGCACTTGGTTGATATACGGATTGATGCATATTCCGGTTAGAATGTCTCACCGTCTTGGTCATCATTTAGGTACCTAGCTGTGCACTTTCAGGACCTCCCCGCTTCTTCTTGACAACTACCAACAATAAAAGTCGTCTCACAAGATTTACTTTGCCCAATACTCGTGTCAAGTTCTCAGCACCGCGTCCGATGCCTCTTGAAAAGGCCCATCAGGCGTGTCGTGCCTGTCGGTATCAGCCCTGGCGTGAGTGTGGGGAGATTCAGCAATGGCATCTAACATTACACAGGCGCCTCAAGAGAAGATGCACAAAAGACTTGCCTTCGTGTTCTTTGGTGTGTAAGCAATAACTTTGTGCTTTATTACTGCTGACACAATCAGTGCATCCGTCTTCACAAGTTATGTGAATACCCCGAAGGAGCCATCCCAAACACCATCACCCACACAGCCGTGGATGATAGGCTACGCCACCTTGAGCAACTACTCAATGTGAACAGTATCTCTCCTCCCGAGGCTTCCAGATCTCCGGCTCTCGACTTCTTCCCGTCTATTCAAGGCCCGACGAACAACTTCCCTCTCCCTTTCTTCCTGGACAATGACCTCTTTGCACCGATTCGTGAGAATGCTCTGGCCCAAAGCACACAGTCCTCTCTACCCCAGATCTGCTCGGAATACCTTGGTCACGACCCCATGGAGAGTGTTTCTACCTACTTTTCGACTGCTCACACGTGGCTCCCTATGATTAGCAGAAAGCGACTGGTCTTTGAGCTCAACGCTCAGTCTCCCGACGACGCCTGCCTCATGCTACTCGTCCTCTGCATCAAGCTCTGCATAATGGATACCGAACATCAACCAAAAGACCTTCGTCTATATGCAGTTGCAAGATCTTTATGCTCGGCAGCTGAGACGGGAGGCTTTGTCTCTCTACGCCTACTGCAGTCTTTGGTACTTCTAGCTGTCTATGAGCTCTCTCACGCCATATACCCTGCTGCATTCCTTACTCTCGGTCGCGCAGCCAGACTCGGGATGTTGATGGGTTTTCATGATAGAAAAGCCGCTCAGCAATTGTTCAAGCCTGCTGACACATGGACCCTTAGAGAAGAGCAACGCAGGACGTGGTGGGCGATCTTCATACTGGACAGGTAAGATCATGTAATCTCTACGTCCTCACAAGAGGGGCTTCAACACACTATGGCTTTCTAACTCTACACTTTAGGTTTGTCAACATCGATAGTTCTTTACCACCTGCGACGCCAGAGCCGTGTCAGAGTGAGCTACTCCCTGTCAATGACATCGACTGGGACAACGGGACTGTCGTGCCCAGCGAGCCGCTGTACACACAGACTTTCAGCTCGGTTACAACAGTTGGCTCATTTGCGAAGACCTGTCAGGCTGCTCATATGCTCAGCAAGGTCATGCGCCACGCGAAAGCGAGGGCATCATCACAAGATATCACAGAGCTCCTGCCGGAGGCACAGCATCTTCACCAGGCTCTATCAGCCCTTCATCTGTCCATAGAGGGCTCCGAAAGCGACGGAGCATCATCACAGACTCCAGAGTCTTCCACGTTCCCGGCACTCGCCTTGTGCTGCTCTGCCAGGCTCGTATTGTACAACCAGTACGCCTGCAACGAACCTTTGGGACTCTCCACAAACGGACCGATCGCTCTAGAGACGGAGCTTCAAAAGGTCGGCTTGGAAGGTATTAGAGCGATAGCGTCTTCTACGGCCCGTCTAGTAGCGCTAGATGCGGGAGGGTGTCCGTTTGTCGCCCGGTTTCTCTATCACGCCGGAACAGAGTGCGCCTGGTTCATCAAAGAGAATCACGAGCAAATAATGTACGGTGCCCTGGAGGACATTCTCGGTGGCCTTCGAAGTATGTCAGAGCATTGGGGGCTTGCAAGTACGTATTCAATGGGTCAATTATCGAAGATATTGTTGCTAATGCCATGCAGGCCAGTACATCTCGTTGCTCGAGCAAGAGGAAGTCCTCAAGCTCATCGACCAAGATGGAGACGCATCTAGCTCCACATCAACGTTCTGAACATGTCTACATTTGGAATCTCGATGCATTGCGATGGACATTGAAGTGCATGGTTGTGGAGACAACCTATCATCCGTTCCATCAAATCTACCTTTAGCTTTCCACGTCGGTTGAGCTTGCAATGCGTGCCATTCTAGCATGCCCTTGGTTCAATTGCTCCAATCTTTTGCCATACAGCCCGTAGCAGTCAGATCCCAGTTGAACTCGCAGGGCCTTGTCCGTACCATTCTCAGCCCATATTCCCTCGAACAATCCTCGCTCTTCGACGGCGTCAACAATACTCAAGCCAAACAGCTTTGGGTCACCATTCACCATGGTTGAATCCTTCGCCGCCGCATCAATAATGCCATTCCACTCTTCCATCTTGGTTCTATAATCCTCTGTGATGCCACCGTCTGGCTTGAGGTGGTTACCAGGGAACTTTGTCCTGAATCCTCCAGGCTCAATGATCATCGTCCTGATGCCAAATGGGGCAAGTAGCTGAGCGTAGGACTCTGTCAGAGACTCCGCGGTCGCTTTGACGGCACTGTACATCATGTGCTCAGGCTTGCTGACGAAGCCCCATATGGAAGAGATGGAGATCAGTGTGCCAGTTCGATGGCGGCGCATGGCGGGTATCAAGGCTCTCCAGATGCGAATGAGGCCAAATAAGTTGGTCTGCAAATATTGCGAGATCTGCTCATCGCTCATGTCTTCAACAGTCCCGAGCAGGGTGTTCCCTGCATTGTTGACCACCACCCAGTGTGTCGGCTCCCGTGGGTTGAGGCGTTCCTCACGGACGACAAGCTGCCTGACAACTTCCTCAGCATTAGGGTCAGATACATCCAGCTGTATCCATTCTCCGCCAAGTTGCTCAAACTCTGGGTTGTCAAGGGCGGCTTTCCGGGTGTTGCGCCCTGTGCCTATGACCCTGTGGCGGGCGCGGAGAGCAGAGAGGGCCATCTCAAGACCTAGGCCGGATGAGGCTCCCGTGATGAGCCATATCTTGCTGTTTGGGGTATTGGGCGCCATGTTCTGGGACGTGGATGCCAAGTGTTTGAGTGACTCCGTTGGTGATTGGTAGTGTTGGACTCTTGGTGTCGATGGGGGACTGGACGATCCAAGAGTGCTTTCACTTACAAACATTGAGTCACGCCGGTTATTATAAACCCAGGCTTCTCAATTCTACTCCTACGTCATACGTTTCCAACCCGTACGCCGAGTTGGAGCCATCACGCTGCGGCCGCTGTCCTCCGCCTTCGCTTCTGCTTCCGCTGTGGACAAGCGCATCAATTCCTGAGAGCTTTCAAGGCTTTCTACTCAAAATTCGCTCATAATACATCACTCCACTAAATTAGTGACTTCATCAAGAGTAACACGTGTCGTTGAGGGGAGCGGATCGACCGTAGTTCACAGGAGCGGCATCGAGCGGACCCGAGCGGCCTCGTCCGCTCATGTCCGCTCTATCGGGCCGGGCGGTTCTGAAGAGGGGGCATTCTTGGTGTTCAAAGCGGTTGATGAGCGATCAGTCTTTTCTCTTAATCATTCATTGATGGGTCAAGACACAAGTTGACTCACATGTTGAACTGCCGAGGTGCCGTTGAAGAGAGATCAAGGATGGTATAAATAACGGCCAATGCGGCCATCCGCGAAACCGGACCCCCATATCCATCACTGGCATCTCACCTCTTGTCCAACTGAGAAACATCTTCAATATGGCACCTCTCGTCTGGCTTGTCACTGGCTGCTCCTCCGGCTTTGGCCGAATCTTTGCTCAGCAGATCCTGAGTCGTGGGGATCATGTCATCGCCACAGCTCGTAGGGTCGAGGCCCTTGACGACCTTAGCAAAGCCGGCGCCTCTGTCATGAAGCTAGACGTCACCGATGATCAAGATGCCATCAGCGACATCATTCAAAAGGCCATGAGCATCCACGGTCGCATTGACGTCCTCGTCAACAACGCTGGCTTCATCTTGGGGGGTGCATGGGAAGATCTCTCGCAAGTCACATCCTCACACGCACAAAAGGCTTTCACTAACACTTCGTAGAGACAAGCAGTTCCGCCAGGCTTTTGAAACAAACGTCTTTGGCGTTCTGAAAGTCACCAAGGCTCTGCTCCCCCATTTCAGAGAGCGTCGCACCGGCACCAACGTCTTCATCAGCTCCCTTTCCGGGTTCCACGGCTACGAGTTCAACGCCGGGTACTCAGGTACAAAGTTTGCGCTTGAAGGTGAGACTCAACGCTTGGGACAAAGACTCGTATCTAACGCGCATCAGGCATGGCGGAGAGCTTGTGGAGGGAGACGACGCACTTTGGCATCCGCACTCTGATAGTCGAGCCGGGCCAGTTCAGGACCGAGCTCCTATCCAGCCGAAACCTCAAGAACGAACCGTCCAAGATTCCAGACTATGCCCAGCGGTCCAAGGATTTCGACGAGTACTTGGCCAATAGGAGCGGGCATCAGGCTGGAGACCCCGAGAAAGGTGTCGCGATTGTGCTTGACCTTGTACGCGGTGAGGGGGTTGCCAAGGGCAGGGAGATGCCTCTCAGGATTGCTCTTGGAGCGGATGGGTATGAGGTTGTGAAGAACAAGTGTGACGAGACGTTGAAGATCCTGGAGGATTGGAAGGATGTTAGCTGCAGCACCGATTTTGACACACAAGAATAGGCTAGTGGTCGATGGCCTCTTCTAGAGATGTCATGGTGATGAACAATAGGAATGGGTCAAATAGTTCGTAAGGAGTCTCACCTGTCATTGAGTTGGGAGTGTGAACCATGTCACCTGAACATCTCCATTAGCGTCTCTCTTGTCAATTTCAAGGCATCCAAGAATGTAGAAAGAATATTTTAAAGGGTATTTAGTTATTATTTAATATCTCCTTAGCAAAGATCTCAAGTTCGACCAATCTTGCTCAACAGGCTGCCTTCCAGTTGGAGAAAACACCCTCATTCCATACAGCCAGCGAGTCTCTTGGCACGTCTCACACATCTTTTCGCAGGGACAAGTCCCTATTTCGTGCTCATCAATCAACTCCCCAGATTTCCAATCATCGCAGCAATATAACGTTATCCCTTACATACCTCCTCACCTCACAACGCCACGGTTCGACAGTTCCTCCAATCCGGCTCATGCAGACCTGGCTCTTAAACCCACTAAACCCGTTGTATTGCCCCGATCCCGTCAGCCACTCGGTAGTTTATTGTCCCTGCGCAAACCCTCCGGCCCAATCACGGCCGCCGGAGTTTGCGGAGCGAGCGGACAAGGAGCGGACGTGGCGTTCTGACGACCGGGGGGGAGCGGGAATGGTGACATGCGAACCGGCCTGGGCTTGACGAAAGTGGTAATTTTGGTGTTTGAACTTGTGGATCGAGCGTGTAATAGCGATAGTAACTATGGGTTGTATCATGGTAAAGCTTCAAGTACCCCATGAAATGTCATAAGCCTCCGCTTTGTACCTTGCCCCAGTGCTGTGTTAGAGCGCTAACAGAATGAGCTCAGCAGCGGCGGAGTGATGCCGTGATCTGTTATTGTCATATTTGTTGAGTGCTTTATCTACAGATCTAGCTTCGTGTGCGCTCATGGATCCCTAATACAAATGACTGTGGTTGCGACCGCCTCGGAGGCTTATCGCATCTCCATAAGATAGTCATCAACTAGACAGGAAGAGACATATAAGAAGGCCACGGCCTCAAGAAATTGTATATAACACATCTCCTCAGTTCATCCAACATCTTCACAACAAATCTCAATACATCACAACCTTCAAAATGTCCTCTCAGAAGCTCATCGTCATCCTCGGAGCCACTGGCAACCAAGGCGGCTCCGTTGCAACCACGTTCCTCCAAGACCGCGACTGGAAAGTCCGCGCCCTGACCCGAAACGCCTCGAGCGCCAAAGCCCAAGCCCTAGCATCTCGTGGCGCTGAGGTCGTCGAGGCCGACATTGACAAGCCGTCTACTCTCACGGCCGCGTTTGAGGGCGCCAACACCATCTTTGCCGTCAGCGACTTTTGGGGTCTGTATGGAGACCCTGCCAACAGGGAAAAGGCCAAGCCAGGACAGGCTCTTAATGAGTGGGCGGGTGAGCATGAGACGCAGCAGCTCAAGAACGTCATCGACGAGGCTGCCAAGGTCTCGACTCTCGAGCGGTTCATCATCTCGGCGCTATCAGATGCGACAAAGTGGTCCCAGGGAAAATACAAGCACGTATACCACTTTGACTCCAAGGCCAGGGCGGTTGTGTACGCGGAGAAGACCTACCCCGAGCTCTGGGCCAAGACCAGCGTCTACCAGGCAGGTCTCTTCCTGAGCAACTTTGTCCAGAACCCCCTTACCCAACCCATCAAGGCAAGCAGTCCAACCCCTACAACTCACAAGCATTACTAACATATTTAGAACGCCGACGGAGTCGTCCAGTTCATCGGACACATCGAGCAAGACGTCAAACTTCCCTTCATCGCTGCTGAAGAAGACTCGGGCCCCTTTGTCAAGGCTCTCCTGCAGCAGCCCGCAGGCATCAACCTCATCGGCTACAGAGAATGGATCTCGGCCCGTGAAGCGGCTGATGCACTCACAAGGGCCACGGGCCTCAAGGCAGAAGTCGTCACCCTCCCCAAGGGCCATTTCCCTCCTGGCGTTCCTGAAGAATTGAAGGCTGAGCTCGAGGATAACTTTGCCTACTTTAACGAATTTGGCTACGAGGGCAGAGATGACCCTAGTCTGACTCATCCCCGAGACGTAAGTTTACCCGCAGAGTGTTGCGAATGTCTGCTTATACCAGATTTAGTTGAAGTTCCCCCCATCCCTTGAGACCTCGGAGGACTATTTCAAGAAGCAGGATTGGAACAAGGTCTTTGGTGCTTAAGAAATGTGAGCATGCATTCCTTGAGAGACGAGATAGGGGTGAAGGTGACCATCAGAGACCTCAGTTGCCGCTCATGTTCTGTTCAGCAAGCACTAGGTAGTCAATTTCATGAAAGTGGGTATCGCAGTTCAAGGGGTCACATCAGATTCTATGGCAACACCTTGCTTGCTATTTTGCTCGCCTACCCACAATTCCATCCCAGTCTATTGAGTCAACCCTTCACCTGACCAAGGGGTAGATACCATCCCCTCAAAGTATCCAATATGGATGGTCTATACTTGCTCGACAGACCCCAAGGGCCATTCAAGAAACCTAACCAACAACCCCAACCCCCCGTGACTTTAGTACCCGCCGCTAGGCTCCCCCTCGATCAGGTAACCCTTCCTGAACGGCCCATCGTCTTGGAGGAGGACGGACTCCTCCTAGGTAGTCAGTCTCTGCAGTCGATCAAACAGAGGAGTGCCCCAGCCAGTGACAGGATCCCACCCTTTGACCGCTTTCCAACCAGCATTGGAGATTACCGGCGAAGGAAGTCGAATGTAACTCTCGCCCGTGCAGCCTACAGACTTGCCTTGGGTGATGCTAAACACTGTTAGGGGGGTATCAAGGCACTGTGAAATGGGCACTTACTCGGTGAAGCCTGCTTTGCCAGTCTTGTAGAGCCAGGGGTTCAGGAAGCCCATCGGGGGCTTGCCCTTCTTGAATCTCTCATTGTTGATGAGAGCAATCATCGCTCCAAATGTCGGGGCTGCGACGCTATATCCTGTGTCAGAGGTCCGTATGGAACCACAGGCAAGGAAACGTACCTTGTTCCACCACCAAAAGTCTGGTTGCCGCGGAGCATGATCTGGTGGTTCCATGCAAGAGCCGCCACATCTGGGTAAGCCCTACCGTTGGGGTTGTAGTATCCCTTCCACTCGTTGCCATGCTTCTTGAGGTACGACTTCACAGTCTGTTCCTGCCACCAAGGACGTGAGAAGACTTCCGAAAAGCCACCGCTGGATCGGGACCAGGCAATTTCCGGGCCATTTCCTTCTGTGCCGCCCACAGAGGTCACGTAGGGGCATGAGCCTGGGAATGTAGGGAGGAACTTGGTCTTATTCTTGCCGTCGTTGGACTTGCAAGAGAAACCTGGGCCCGTATTACCAGCGGCTGCAATCACTGATACGCCGCGAGTGCCAAGTTGGCCAAACATGTTGCAGACTTGGCGAGCATAGGACTTTGAGATGTGCTGCTCATTCGATCCATATGAGAGAGAGATGACCTTGGGGAGGTTCGAGTTAGGGAGGTTGAGGAGGTATTGCAGAAGTTCGAGCCAGGGTTCGGGGTACTGTCTGTTGGTTGCATTGATCGCCTGAAAGCTATCTTGTTGTTAGCCCCAGCAGTAGGTTTACATCCAACTGCACTTACTCGAGATCAGGGATGAGGTTTTGGTTCATACCCCCAACAGAGATGAACCGAACGGGCACCTTGTCGGCGAGTGCGATGGCATACTGAATATCCATGTTGGCTTCAATTTGAGCAACGTTGTGGGTTTGCTGGTTCAGCCCTCCGTTGACAAGGGAAACGGAGAAGTTGGAACCCTTCAAGTCGGGCGCAAACCGTTTGAGGAACTCTTCAAGGTCGGAAAACTGGGCATTTTGCTACACAAAGTATGTTAGGGAAAACACGCCCGAACTGGACAAGGTAGCTTACTTCAAGGAAGCCAATGATGCCGTACTCCGACTTTCGGTGTGCCCTTGGGTACCTACGCAAAGGCATCTTGTAGATCTTCCGCAGGCATGCTGGGGTGAGCTGTGCTTTGCACTGTTGTAGGTCAATTGGTCCATTACCGCCATGGTTGCCGTCGTTGTTGTTGCCGTAGGCCCTCGCCTCGTGACCTTCCTCCCTCTTCTCCAAGGATGTCAAGTCCTCAACGGCGCGTGCCTTTCTCTCGCTGGGGAAGAAGGTTGTGGGCTGGATGGTGGTGATGTGGTCACGGACTTCGATGGGGACTGAGTATTGTCTCGTTCTCACAACTTGCTCATCGTCGCGAGCAAATATGCCAAAGCGGGTGCTGAGAAGACTATCGGCCTGGCCGACCGTGGTTCGAATATGAAGCCACTGGCCTTCATCACGGATGTGGTGCTCTGGCACACCAGCATCAGAGAGCCAGCGCTTGACAGATTCCGTAGCAGCACGAGAAGGGTGGAGCAGAGCTTTGGCAGCATCGCGAGAGAGGTGCTTGCCATAGTTGGCATGAGAGGGGTCCGAGATTTTGCTGAGAGTGCGCTCGAGAAGGAGGTGATCCTCAGACTCAAGGCCGATGGAGAGTTCAATAGACTTGTCGGGGGCGGGAGAGCTAGATTCCTCCCAACCCTCAGGAGTCTCATCCAGTGATTCAACCACGACAGGTCTTGCAACAGCTGTCGCAGCGATGAGAAGAAACCCCCAAGTTTTGAGAAGACTGATAGCCACCATGGCTTCAAAGTTGTGGTTTCAAAGATGGTAAAAAGGTTGGTGTTGCTCGTCAAGATGATCTTGAGAGCTTGTCTTGTGCTCAACACCACTCCTGCACATCGACAGTCTTTATATCCTCAACTCAGCAACAACAAAATGATATCGGATATCTCTTTTTTCGATATAATACCCTTGCTCCAATCGCAGGCCGTATTGTAGTTGTGGCTGCTCTTCCACCCGATCCGGCAGGTGGCTGTAGAGAACAATACTAAGCCATGTCTTGATATTGTTCGTGGCACGCACCACCAACAGCAATCCAACGGTCCCGACAGCATGGGCCGAAGCGTAATTTCACCTCAGCCATGTGCAAGGGATTCCTCCATTGGTGCCACGGCCTTCTTCATTGCGAACATCGGTTGCCTGATTCGGGAACGTCTGGATTGTGGCTGTCAGGCGGGGGATTCCTTGTCCACGAGGATGCTTTTCTAGAAGAACGGGTAGAAACCACAAGTTGGCGCACGACATCCGGGTATAGCATGGAATGTGACTTGCCCGTTACACAAGCACCGAACCGGGATCTCGTATCGTACCGCAACAGTTGAGTTTCGCCATCTCGTTTGAGCGTAGAGTCAGTTCAGCCCTGTAATCAGGCCAGGAACGTGATGACTCTTTCGCGAACGCCATCAAGAGGTACTTGCAAAAGCAAATACAGTCTCCTGCTAAGTGTTCCAAGCCAACCTGTTGGTCCCGTCCCAGGTCCAGCCTGCAGCCCACTCAATATTTGCGCGAGCTATGGCCTCAGCTGAAGGGACCAGCATATCCAAGCTTCGACTGTGTCCAGTTATGTTGAAGTTTATGATGTTGTTGTAGCTGGGTGGCACACTATGACTTGTCATGTGGTGCACTCTGAGCCCAATGTTTCGGCTGTTAGTCCATCAAGATCTTGGTTGCTTGGCCCGTATTGGGAATGCTGCCAGCCGTACACTTGCGGGAATAGCTGCACACTCTTGCCATAGCTAAATCACTGGGTGAGAAACAGAGCCAATGACGCTTTCGCCGACGCACGGAATGCTCGCTAGTAGATCTCTTACAACCAACAGTGTCTTAGGAGCATCAGAGGACGGGCCGCTCTTCAGCGGGATCCAATGGCTTCGTTCTGAGCAGTACGCATCCTGTTCGCCAAGTAGTAAGGCCTCACACAAAAGGCGCATCGCGTATATTTCGCTCGATTCGGTATCCGCGAAGATTAACGTCGCTCTTTAACAGCAGCTGTCATGGATCAGCGCCCCTTGAGACAGGTGGGAAATGGACGAGGTCACCAGTCCTTCCATTCACCACACAGAGAACTGCAGGCCCTGACTCTGGGCGCCTGAGCTTTGATCCATCACAGAAGCCGTCATCAGTCGTCAGGCTCGTCAGTCAGAGCTTATCCCTCCGCCTTGGATGTGACATGATAGGTATGAGTGAGGACATTGTGGAGAGTTGCACACCGCTGTACCGCGTCCCACTGCGCTCTCTGTTAGCACAAGTTCAAAGACTATGCGATTGGAGGTCTCTCGGGCCGAGCATCTCCACATGAGGAAGCGACATGATGGTAGACACAAAGCCTAGGGAAGGTGTAACAGAGGAAATGAGATCTCAGACAGAGATATTAACAAGTACTGTCCCGGGAGTAGCCATAGGGAAATAACGATAATGCAGTAATAAATCAATAAAAAAGGCTCTGATGTATCACCTTTTCTTGGGATATTTCTTTGGGTACACGGACATTGGAGGACGAGACGCACTGCATCAGGCTGAACGATGAATATTGCTGTGGGCCAAGTCCTTGATGGAGTCTGTAACTTTTGCGCTTGGTATCAGGGCGCAAACTGTGATTGGTATTGCCGGGGATAGGCTATTGCAACCGAAATTTGAGTGGGAAGTTTGTCAACTTTGAAGGTCTGCCGCTTGATGCAGGGTAGTCTTGCTTGTGTTTATGCTGTTGAGAGTGCAAATGCCGCCTGGTTGACGGGAAGCAGTCATCCTGATGCAGTGGGTTCCCTAGATGTCTTCCAGCACGCTGATGTCGAATAACTTCAAGGAGCTTGAAAGCAATCGAGGCACAAACAATATCAATCCAGGCCTGTAGCCTTTACTACCACTTAAACACACTTTAGATAATACCAACAACGAAGCATCCACATTCGTCTTGCTCAAGTGTCCCAAACTGTAGCCTCAGGTTTCCTTCTGTAAGGTCCCGCCTTCCTCACCGCAAGGCCCGTAGCCTGCCCGCCAAGTGGACCCCAAATCTCCCAGCAGGCAGCACTCCAGCCTCCCCAATTCCCTCCCCGCTCATTGGCCCAAATTCTGCCACCTCACAATCAGTAGCCCCTCTCACCGCCCTCAAAATCCTCTATATAACGTCGCCCTCCCTCCCAAGATTTTACTCTTTTTTCTTTTCTCCTTAGCTCTCTTTGCCTTTTGGCTTAGATCAAGTGTAGTATCTGTTCTTTTCAGTTTAATCTCTGAAAGGTCTCTAAGGAGACCAATCGTGATTATTCCTATTTTTGAACCTCGGGCGGTTTCCTCTGTGCTTGCACATGATTCCGCCCACAGTGTCCCTGGTATTACACTGCCTCCAGGCGACGCGAACACTTGTTGAGCTCACGCTTTTCATTGCTTGCTCAGGCTTGCCTGGGCAGTGAAGAAGACTGTAATTTGATCCATTTCATGATGTGATGACCGAATTCGTGCACGTAGACGTGAGGAACCCCAGAAGGTGCTTCTGCAAAATATGACAAAGGCAACCTGCGTATCATCTCGAATCCATCTCCCAAGTGCCCATCATCTCCATCTCCTGCTCAAGCTCTCCACGGGGTAAAGCAATCTTCCCGCTCCCAGATCCCTAGCGTAAACCAAAACACCTCCAAACCAAAACAGAGCCTCATCCGCAGAGCCTCACCCACTTTCAACAACAACAAAGAGCCGCCGCCATGTCCTCCGACAACCCCCTCCTCGACCCCTCCATCTTCGCCCACCTCCAGGAGAAGATTGACGAGGAGACCCGCGTCCGTGATAACCTCACCCAGATCATCCAGCGCCTCGAGCGTGCCGTCGCTACCGCACAGGGCCTGCTCTCGCGCGTCCACTCTACGCCCCGCGCCCGCTGTAAGTTTTTTTTTTGCCCTCGTCCTCCGCCTTGCCTGTGATACGTTACTAAGACCAACCAGACCCTGCGCTTGTGTCCCAGGTCGAGGATGCCATCAAGGAGGAGGTCACCATCGTGGGGGAGCTGAGCGCTGTTGCCAGCCAGCACCCCTACTACAAGTACGTTTACCTAGTCTACCAGCTGAAAAGCATCAAAGTCTGACCCAACTGCCCAGGTACAACGGCAAGTGGGCTAGAACCATCCAAAACGCCATCGGCACCGTCGTCTACACTGCCTGGCTCGGCGGCCTGGGCTCAGACTCACAGCCCGCCTCTCTCGGCCGCCTCCTCACGCTCGAGCAAGTCGGTGCCGTCTTCCAAGGTGTGCCACCCATCCCCAATGAAGACAAAGAAAACCCCCAACTGACGACCTCCAGTCCCAACCAACCTGAAGGACCGTGATGCCTTCCACCTCACCATCGAAGAGTACCTCCTCTCCCTGACGGACCTGACTAATGAGCTCGCCCGTCTGGCCCCCAACGCCGTCACCCACGGCGACTTTGAGCTGCCCCTCGTTATTAGCGGTTTCATCAAGGATCTGTTCGCCGGGTTCCAGCTGCTGAACCTCAAGAACGACATTCTGCGCAAGCGCGCGGATGCCGTCAAGTATGACGTCAAGAGGGTTGAGGACGTCGTCTATGACCTGAGCCTGCGTGGTCTGGTCAAGAGAGCTGGCGAGGGTGACACCGAGATGGCTGCTGCCGAGTAAATCAGCAGATTCCAACATGGATATGATATCAAATCATTAAAAAGTTAGATGGTCACCATTAATCGACTCAATCAAAAACTGCGCTGTTCAGTTTGCTGCTTGCCTCCCTGTGAAAACGCCTTTAAACGCACATGCACGACAATGTCAGCGTAGAATACTCAGGTAACATAGAAACGTCTATTCTCCGTAGAAAGCGCTCAAGGCGCCAATGTATCAGAAACCATTCAGCCCCCTATCACCGGGCTAACGATATGGAGTTCATGCGAGTTTTGTTTACAATAATATACACCATGTTCCTCTTCCCAAACCTCAAATGCATGTCTCGCCAGACGACCATCACAGGCGAGTTGACGCCACACTCTTTTGTTCAGTCGTGTCTAAACGTGCACTTGTCTCCTCTGGCGCATTTGCCCTGCTGCCAGAATGTGCAAGGCTTCGTCCCTATTAGTGCTTTGTTTGCTGGTTTGTGCGGCGGCAGCGTGCCTCGCTTTCTTCGGCCATCTTTCCCTTCGCGCTCACCCCTGCCTCCGTGGTGATCATCACGGTTCCGGTCATGGTCACGGTCTCTGTCGTGCATGCGGTCCCGGTCCCACTCCCTATCCCGATCTCTATCGCGTTCTCGGTCTCGATCTCTATCCCGCTCCCAGTCCCGTTCCGCCGCTGGAGGCGGGGGCGGAGCAGCTTGTTGTCCTTGGGCCATCTGACTGAGCATCATGTACTGCTGGTAAGATGGATCGTTCGGGTTCAAATACGAAGCAGAGTTCGAGGCTGGAGCTTGCGCTGGCTGCTGTGATGGCTGATTGATAGCCGCCAAGATAGATTGGAGCTGACTGTCAGGAATCTGCCCCTGCTGTTGGGGCGTTGCACTGGCTTGTTGCTGAGCCGGTTGCTGACCACCAGTCATCTGCTGCAGCAGAGCCATGTACGGGGCATATGCTTGCTGCTGCGCATAGTATGCTGCCCAGTCCTGGGGGTTGGCCAGGGGTTGGCCAGGTGCAGCGTTTGGTGCAGTGGTCCGCAAGGCGTTGGCTTCAGCTTCGGTTCTGGCCCGTTCTTCATCCGCTCTCTTTTGTCGTGCCATCATCTCTTTGTTGTAGCCCATCTGCCACTCGCGAACCTTTTCTGGATCATGTAGAATCCACTCTGGAGGAGATGTGGCTGGAGCTGGTTTGTTGGCCAAGTTCTTAGCTACGCCCTCAATAGCACCCCCACAAAGACGAGTAGCTGTATCGGCGTAATGGTAAGTACGCCAAACATCGGTCGTAGCTGGAGCAGGATCACGCCAGTTCTTAACTTTGTCGGATCTGAGCAGCGTGAGAACCTGTTCTGCAGCTGCATTACCGGCGACAATAGGCAAATTCTCATTCGCCGTGCCATGACTTTGCTGGGGCAAGGGACCAGACTGTGAAGACGATGAGGGGGTTGAAGGCGCACCCCGGAGGCGACCCAAGATCGAGTCAAGGCGGTTTGACGGGTTCTCCTTCGCATCAATACGCTGGATTGCCGAGTACAGAGCCCCGTCGACCCCCATTTGCTGCTCATCGCGCCACCGAAGCTGAATCTCTTGAAACTTGGCATCGTCCGGCAAGTACTGAGTTTTCCGGTCACTGCTACCAACCATCTCCGGTGGAGGAGACTTGGGTGTTGGTGGAATGTCGTCTGGATCGGTGTAAATGGCCATGAGTTCGCGCTGTTCCCTCTCCGCAATGCGCTGCTGCTCATCCGTGGTAAAGGTGACGTTGCCTCCCCGATTAACAAAGTTCTTGTTTCGGGTATCATCTGGCAGTCTCGAGAAGTCAGTCGCAACAGGTCCGACCCAAGGCTGATATGGAATATCATCGTCCTCATCCTCATCATCCACGTTTGCACGTTGCTTGAGAACCATTCCTTCAGACCGATCATCACCGGCATCGCGAATCATGTTGACCTCTCTGCCTTCATCCTCAGCCTCTTCCTTGTGGAAGATTTTGACCTGAACAAGTTCACTCTCAGGCTTCCAGCTGACCCGGAGCTTGCGGCGAGCTTCCTTGCGAAGACGCTTGGCCTTTTCTTCCGGCGTCTCAGACGTTTCAGGACCATTGGTTTCTTTGGGAGCAGCCGGAGAGTCGGCCTTGGGAGCATTGATTGAATCAAGAAGCGAGGCAATGCCAGATGACAAGGAGCTCGTTGCTGACGACGAGCCGTTCTGCGGCACATGGGGTTTGGGCTCGCTGCGTGGTGTCTTGGGAGCTGTCTTGGACTTGTCGTCCACTGTCGACTTATTCTCTGCCTTAGGCTCAGGCTTCGGTGCAGACTTGGCCACGGGCCTGGATTTGCCAGGCAGGATAGAAGCAGCTGCCGCTTTCGCCGCAGTCGTCTTGGATGCCGATTGAAGTTGAATCTTAGGCTGCGCAAGCTTCCTACTAAGAGAGTTGCCGCTTGATTCTATCGCAATCTTCTTCACAGTCCGTGTGTCGGCCTCTTCGTCCCGGCCACGCTTGGTAGAGTGATCATTCCCAGACTTGGAGGTCGACTTTGCTCTGCTGGCAGCCGAGGTTCCCGTGTACCCGGTGGCCGTCTCTGGTTCGGACGCCTTGAGCTTCTTGATCTTGGCAGATATCTCCTGAGTGAGCTCCTTGACTTCGGCATCGCCCTTGTCGGCAAACCTTTTCCTCACCGTCTCAAAGTTTGTTGTTTCGGCAATCTTCTTCGTCATGGGAAAATGGGTAAAAAGCTCGAGGACGATCTTTGGGAGTTTCCCAGAGAAGTCGCTCGATTTGATACACATGATCAATGCATTCACCAGACTCAGAACCAACTTCTGGTGGCCGCCGAGGTTATCCAGAACCGCATCGTCCGCATGCTCGATAGTAGCATCCAAAGCTCGATAGAGAATCTCCTTCTTCCTCTCAAACTCCTGTCGGAACTTTGAAATCTCAGACTCGGCCTCCTTGTCCTTGATGGCTTGGTCGAGCTCCTGCTTGGCGCGATTCATCTCACCACGAAGCTTGATAAAGTATTCGCCCGCTTGTTGCACACGGCCTGCGATGAGCGCATTCGTCCTTGCAACAGACTGCTCTACGTGAACTATCCCAATGGTGTCCCATGCAGCAGCATCAGCAGGGTCTGCCGGACGAGTAGCAGAGCGGATCTGAATATTGTTAGATCAATGTCTTTTGATATGGGATGCAACTCTGGACTTACTGGTTTGTTGCGCACCTCCTCCAGTTCCCTCTTTGCCTTCTTCTCCGCCTTGTTCTTGGAAGCTTCGTCCGACTTGAGCTGCTCTTTGAAAGCATGAGGGTATTCGGTATACTTGGGACGTCGTTTACCAAGTCCCTTCATAGCATGATCGAATTCATCCAACAACACCTTGGCCTCGATTCGCCTCTCATCCAGCCCGCCCTTATCGGGAGAAGGACGATATTGACTTGTGAACCGACCCTGAACCTCACAAGGGAGGCTGTATCCAAGCTCGGGAACCATTTGTCGTCCGCTGCGGGCGGGGAGAGCGACAAGTGGAGCAAGCTTGTCGTAGCTTTTGGGAGCGGGAAGCTTCATTGTTCCATCATAGATTAGATACGGGAGGCCCTTGATGGCGGGATGCTTCGCTTGGGCGGCCTTGGGGCGTTTGTTGAACTGGGCAATCAGCTGCGCATCTTCGGGTGAGGGTGTTGGTGCTGCCAGTGTGTCGATATCATCCACCTTCCTCAGGGCAGGAGATCCAACTGGCGAGTCGGCATGGATCGTTGCAGGCTCCGGCGTCGGCGTTTCGGGGGCGCTCTTAGCTGCCCGCTTCCTCTTCTTTGCCGGAGGTTCTGTTGCGTTGGGATGAGAGACGCCTGCGTCTTGATCAACGACCGCCTGTTGCATCATGTACTGGGGGGTTGCAGCAGGTGGTGGTGAAGAGTTGGTCATGAAGGGCGGTTGTTGTTGATGTACAGGCTGTTGGAAGTTTTGGTTTGGCATCGGTTGAGTGGTCTGCGAATAGGCAAGGGGCTGTTTGGGAGCATATTGTGCCTGAGAGTATGGTTGAGGCTGCTGTGTTTGTTGCTGCTGGGACTGATGTGGCTGCTGGGTTGGCTGCTGGCGCGCCTGTTGATGGGATTGTTGAAAATTGAGCTGTTCGTTCGATTGAGGCTGGGGGGTCTGGCCATTCACTGGAGGGGAGAATGCAGCTTGGCTATATGACTGCTGGTTTTGGACAGGAGACTGCTGAGGCGGTCGGCTGAAACCATGTCCATGGGCAAAAGCGCCAGGAAGACCCTCAAACTGCTGAACAGGAGTATGACTTTGTTGTCGGCTCGGTTGAGGTATTACGTGAGGCTGAGAATACTGCTGTATCGGGGATTCGAAGGAGGGTTCGTTAGGTTGAACCAAACCATATGAAAATGTGGAAGAATGAGGGTGGCTCGAAAGCTGGCCAACGCCAGCCATGGCGTTGTCCAGGTCGATCTTGCCATGTTGACCATACAGATCCGAATGGATATCGCTGAAGGCTGGATCCATTACATCTTGAGAGGGCTGCGAGAACTGCTGGTTCAATCCCAGCGAATCATGCCCTGCATGATAATTGCCTTGGTTTGGTTGTGACCCATGAAGCCCACTGGTGAGAAACGAGTTGTTCTGGTCAGAGTCGAAAAAGTTGGATGGAGAAGCATCCTGAGGGTTGATGTGAGAGTACGCAGCTTGATCAGTCATGGGCTGAGACCAAGCCTGGTGAGGATCATATTGGCCATTTTGGCCAGTGAAGGCATAGTTATTATGCCATTGCTGCGTCTCATCAGCGCCATTCTGGCCATTGTTGGACCAGGATTGCATCTTGCAACAGGGCGATAATTGAGGCGGCAGCCGCCAGGGCAGCAACGCAGCCTCAAAGATCAATTAATGGCAGTTATAGAGGCTAACGCATGTTGTTAGCGATCATCGCTATGGGCAGATTGTGTGGACGCGTGGACGAAAGCGAGCGATGGATGCAATGCGGGAGAGACCCGGTTCAGAAGATGCAAAGGGTGTGGTGGGCTTGGATAGGCGTTGATGTAGACATGTTTACAGCCAGTGGCCGTTGATCAGGAGACGGGAGGAGAAAGTACTGACGCACAGAGAGTCGCTGCAGGGAGACCTGGAGTGGGCTTCTCCTGTTAGCGGAGGATTTCCGGCTACCAAGGGCTGCAGGTTACCCACCATAAAACAACGCTAGGCGGCAATGGGAGCGATGACAAGGGTCCAGGCGGGAAGTGTTGAAAAAGGCAATGAATCTGTTGAAAGCAAATGCAAACCATCAGCGAGTCTGGTAAAACAAAAAATGAGTGGTGGTGGGTATGAAGAATGATTGTTGGATCAAAGAAGAATATTGTAGGCTGGATTCCTGTCAATAGTTAAGGCGCGAGCGAGCGAATGAATAAAGGACCACCAGCAGAGACCGCCAACAAATGCTGGACCATCTTGAACCACGGTCGGACAAAGGCTCGAGCGCAGCCAGTTGGGCGACAAAGAAGACCCGGAAAACGGGATGGATAAGCTGGATGCCAAATTAATGAACTGGCTTTTTGTCGACAGAGCTTTGCTTCTTGTGGCGATGGAATTGCCCTGCTCGTCCAGGCGAGGCATTGTAGAAGATTTCTGATGGTGGGGCCACTGATCTCTGGATGCGTGCGCCTCCATTTAGCGTAGTCCCTGCTGCTGAGCCTGCCTGCGAGACTGTCGCGGCCTTCGCCGTTCTGGTTCTGGTGGTGCTGGCAACCTGAATGTTATCACCTGGCCCCCTGCACCAGGTCGCCCGACCAAGGCCTGCAACGTCGCAGAAGGACGCTCGCTCAATGGCTGGCGCGCCTTTTCCTGACTCTGGATGCCCTCTTTTTTATCAAACACTCGCCCGCGGCTTAGGTGCGCGTTCGCATCTAGGTTCGCCAGATTGCAGATACCTGGATTTCGTCACTGCGCTCAAGCCTGGAAGTCATGGTTACCCAGCCGCCGCAGCTCAGCTCTCTGCTGCAGCAAAGGCAAAGACGGCGCTGAGAAGCCTTTATCTCCAAAGCGAGTCTCCACGGCGGTGGTCACCAGCTCCTCATCTTGCAATTTTAAATGCTGCAGATTCCGAGTGGTTGATTCCATTCTTCATAGAGAAATCACAGATACAATGCTGCTTCTTTGATTCATGGTGATGGCGCAACGAGCCGCGAAGAATGACGCGACAGAGGTGATTGAGCGTGTTGTGGAGGGGAAGGGGGAATGGGGTTAAGGATTGGGCATACCCTGTGATTCAGACAAAGGATTCGATTCCGTGAGCAATTTGATCCGTCTTCCTACCCGCGAGGTGCAGAGAAAACCTGTCCCATCTGTATATTGCGCAAGTCGCTCGCCGCTTACAACATTATCGAACCGTAGGCGTGTCCTGTCGGGGAGGCAAATGATGATGGATAGCACAAGGGCGACACGCCGAGGTCCGCCAGAGCAATGTGCAGTACAGGCAGCAGACGCAGGCCAGATGGAGGACGTGAACGCGGAAGAATCGAATCGAAATCTTAAGCGCCACAAGTATCTACCGGCGCAGTTCGTCTGCCGAGCGCCGACGCTGCGTGCTGTCGCGATGAGTGATGCCGGCGTGCGGTTGTTGATGGAGTGTCGTCGAGAGTAGGTAGAAAAAGAAGTCCTGGCGGCTTCGCAACTGAGGACCAAGACGTGTTGGACGATGGCCCCATTTCTCAGGCACAAACAACCATTTGGTCTCAGGCATGGCCCCACTCGTGTCTCAATCACAGAGAACGGACAGGCCGCGCCTGCGCCTGCTCCCCCTGGAAGTCAGAAGTGCCTGCCTCTGCCTGTGCCAACCGTCGGCCCTTGAATCGGTCCGTGCTCCAGCTTGCGCGCTGTCGGGAGCTATCAACTGAGCGCCTGGCAACCTACCTACTGTACGGTATCGTGGCCTCAAGCTTGCATTAAAACAACACGGCCCTTGACGTGAGGGTTCGGCTTGGCGCTTTGCAAGTAAGCTTTTCGTCTGCATAGGGTCAAAGTTTCCTCATTGCTTTTTTTGCGCACCCCCTCGACATTAGGGTGGCCGATATCTTCGCCCTTGTCAGGACAGCTCCTGAACTGCGCATCCCACTATCATCACCGCTTTGAGCTCCAACTTCGCCGACGTCATCTGCCACCATGGCCACCAAGGGGAACTCCCTGCGCGATCGCCAAATAGGTTTGTTATGGTAAACTCATATCTCTCTTGCCTCTATGTTAACAATATTCAAGCTTCTCTCAAGAAGATTCTCAACCTCAACGAGACGGTCGAGTCAGCCGAAGCCGACGAAGCGCTCGCAAACGGTCTGCTTGCCCCCGTCGCTCCCATCCTCGACGCCGACGGCAACCCCATCTGGAAGGTGTTGGTGTTTGATGATCTGGGCCGAGATGTCATCAGCAGTGTGATGCGTGTCAGTGACCTGCGGTCAATGGGTGTGACCATGCACATGTAGGTCAGTTAAGCGCATTCTTAGACAGTCAACTAACATCATGCGCAGGCACATTGGCGGCTCCAGACACCCGATCCCAGACGTCCCTGTCATCTATCTTCTCGAACCGAATGCGAAGAACCTCGAGGCCATCACTTCGGACTTGCAAAAGGGACTGTACTCGCCAGCCTACATCAACTTCCTCTCCTCCCTGCCCCGCGTCCTTCTCGAGGAGTTTGCGACACAGACAGCAGCCGCGGGAACTTCAGAGCACATCTCCCAGCTGTTCGACCAATATCTCAACTTCATCGTTGCCGAGCCGGACCTGTTTAGCTTAGGAATGCAGAACGAGCACACGTATTGGGCTTTGAATAGTGCAGCAACAAGTGATGCCGAGCTTGACCGGGTGGTGGATAGGATCGTGAGCGGACTCTTCAGTGTTGTTGTTACTATGGGTATGATACTTGTCAAACATGATTGCCGTGTAGGAAGCTAATTATCTTTGCAGGCGTTATCCCCATCATTCGATGCCCCAAGGGCGCCGCGGCGGAGATGGTCGCTGCGCGACTCGACCGCAAGCTCCGAGATCACATTCTCAACTCCAAGGACAACCTATTCTCGGGTCCTCGACCAACCGCATCCTCTGGCACACCTTCCTCCCGACCCGTCCTAATTCTCCTAGACCGCAATGTCGACTTGATACCCATGCTGTCGCATTCTTGGACCTACCAGTCCCTGGTTCATGATGTTCTTAACATGAAGCTGAACCGAATCACAATCGAGGCTCCGGTGGAAGAGGGGAACCCAGCACGAGGCACATCGAAAAAGGGCTACGACTTGACCGCAAGCGACTTCTTCTGGGCCAAGAACGCTGGCAGCCCGTTCCCACAGGTGGCAGAGGATATTGACGCTGAATTAACCAAGTATAAGGAGGATACGGCTTCGATTACGAAAAAGACCGGCGTGACTGATCTGGAGGACCTCCAGAACGATACAAGCGCAAGCGCCCAACACCTCAAGGCAGCGATAACGTTGCTTCCCGAGATGAGAGAGCGCAAGGGCATCCTCGATATGCACATGAACATCCTGGCAGCCTTGTTGACAGGTATCAAGGACCGCCAACTGGACAACTACTTCCAACTCGAAGAGGGTATTGTCAAGCAGACCAAGGCCCAAATCATGGAGATTATCAAGGATGACAACAAGGGCACTAACCCTGTCGACAAGCTGCGACTGTTCATCATCTGGTACCTGAGCACCGAACAGGAGGTCGGCCGAGTGGAATTTGAAGGCCTGGAGAAGGCTCTCGCAGAAGCAGGCGCAGATGTCTCATCTCTGCCCTACGTCCGACAGTAAGGATTTTCAGTTCAGCTTCTTCACTCTCACTTGCTAACAGATAACCAGGGTTCGCGCGACCACCAAGATGACGCAACTGACGACAATCAACAACACAACTCAGCCAGCCCAATCGTCAGACCTCTTTGGGCGATTCTCTTCCATGTCATCCCGCCTCACTGATCGCCTCAAGGAATCCGGCGTACCCACCGGCCTGTCTTCCAACTTTGAGAGTCTCATCAGCGGTGTCAAGAACTTCCTTCCTGCTGATCGTGATTTTACTGTCACCAAGATCGTTGAGTCGATCATGGATCCTTCATCGGCTTCTTCGTCTGCGATCGCCAAGACAGAGCACTACCTCTACTTTGATCCTCGATCCGCCAACGCTCGAGGTACCATGCCTCCCCCAAGTGCGGTGCGCTCCGGGGCAGGAGCTAGCACACCAGGTGGTATGCCAGGGCCGCAAGCACCCGGACAGACGGCCAGCTTTGGTCAGCGCCGACAGGGATTTAGCGAGGCAGTGGTGTTTACCGTTGGCGGTGGAAGCATGGACGAATATGGAAACTTGCAAGAGTGGGTAGGCCGAGCTGGAGGAGACAAGGCCAAGAAGAGGGTCGTTTATGGCAGCACTGAAATGGTGAATGCCGCAGAATTCATTGCACAAGAGCTGGACAGGTTAGGAAAGGAGGTGGCATCGTGATACTCCTGAGAGTTTGAGAATAGATTAATGAATCCTGTCTTGGAATGGCCGGGGTGATTGGGCATGTAGCTTGGGACCTTTGAATCGTGACATGATTCAAAGACGCAGAAAATCCATTGGAAAATTGAGCTCAGGGCAAAATGTTCGCTTTGACAGCATCTATGACTTATTCTGTGTCGCATGAAGCTTTGGTGATTCTATGACCATTTCGGGAAAACGATGATCCGAGGTCGGCTCGTTGGATCGCCCTGACTCCATCCAGACCTCACCAATTGGAAGGACCCAGAGGCAGGGCGCCCTTGCGGCTGCTTCAGTGGAAGCTACGTACCGATCCGAGAACAACACCTCAGGTCCAGTGCGAAGGCGCCCCCAAATCTCGATAGCTGGCAAAACCCTTCTCTCCTCCATTGGATTGCTTCTCATCAGCATTTAGTGCATCACCAACTCGAGTCCCCCATCCAACCTCCACGCGTCCAAGCACATCTTTCAACACCATCTCCATTGAGACGTCGCGTTTTCTCCATCCCGGTCGCGTCCAAAGAGCCACTCACCATGGACGAGGCCCCCGTCAAGGCCGAGGGCGGCACCCGCCATCGCGCCGGCTACAAGTCGTACAAGAAGAAGTATAGAAAGATGCGCATCGTCTTTGACCAGAAGATGCATGACGGCGAGGAGCTACATAAGCAGGAGGACAAGGCGGCTGCGCTCGTAAAGCGCCTGGCCGTGGAGAATGAGTAGGTCATCACTCAACAGCCCTCAGCCTTGCGCGCATCATCGCTGACCTCTCCCCTTTCTTCTTTGACAGCCGCCTTTTGGACATATTACTCGAAATCAACAACTCGCCTCAAATCCCCCCCGAAAAGCAGATCGACCTCTCACTTGAGCCCTCGTCTGACCCCAAGGCATTAGTACTGCCCCTGGATCGAGATCATGCGGACCGAAAGGAAAAGCCAGGAAAGAAACTTGGAGACCTTATCAATGGCGTACCGCACTCATCATACAGCAATGCCAAGGAAACCCTGCCGGCCATCATCAGCGAGCTGAAGGCCCCTGAAGGCGAATTGCATCCTTCCGATTTTCTGTCCGCGGACGACATTGACAACTACATCTACGAGCTCGACACCAGCATCGATCCAGAATCAACCATCCCAACGCTCGCTCCCCGCGCGCATCCAAACACACACCAGCCTACGAACCCACATCTGAAGAACCCAACCAGCGTAACAAACTGGCTGCGCAAGCATGCCCCGAAGATCTTCCTACAGGACGGCGAAACTCACGGCGATGCTGATGACGGCGAAGGCGGTCACACTGGAGGACGTAAGACACGAGGCACTCGGGGCGAGCGCGGCGGTCGGGCCAGCACAAGGGGTAAACGTGTCAGCGCCGCAGCTCGCGCCTCGGCAGCAGCAGATCGCGGCGACTGGGATGCCAGCATGGACGAGGACCCCGACTTTGCTTCAACACCCGTGGGCAGAGGCAAGCGCAAGAGGAACGATGACGATACCGGCTACAAACCTCGCGGTTCGTCGACACGACCGAGTAAGAAGAAGCGCAAGAGCGAAGTCGACGGAACGCCCAGCGTGCGCAAGTCCAAGAAGGAGGCTGCTGCGGCCCGAGATGACTAGTACCGCGCCATAAGTTTCTAAAGATGGCCCTTTGCTCTTTTTCCTCTCTGGGTGGTCTTGTTCTTGAAGCGAAAATAGCCGCCTGATGAAAGAGAGACTGAGCTTGTGGCCTTTGTATTACTACCTTTCAAACCAACAACCACGGACAGCATCCGGCATGTACACACCTGCCAGGGCAAGGTACATACTACCATAATTCCAAATGCCATGCCCTCCACACCGCGGTGGATACCCGGCCAGCCGGGCCATCCAGATCGGGACAACCCGGAGACTCACCGGGCATACGGGATATCATCCTCATCACTGAACCCGCCTACGTTAGCCCCCGGGGGGCATTTTCCATTATCCATCTACACGTGCGGTATTAAGCCGAGGCATTCCTTTGCGAAGGGGGGAAAACAAACAACAAATGACTGGGAGGGGAGAGGAGGGGGAAACAGGGGAACCGGGGTTTCTGTTTGGGTGAACTTTGTGGGCTTTTTTGGGGATTTCTAGATTCATCTGCATTTTTCTTACAGGGGTTGCTTGGGCTTGCTGCCAGGCTACGGACAAATACCGAAGTTTGACAAGAGCACAAGAAGCAAAAGAGGCGTTCGAGCGGCATCTAGGGGCACAGCTACATCCTCATGTACATGTGAGAGAGGTGCGGGACGGACAAGAGGGCCCAATGGTTTTGCTTCAAGGCACTACTTTTGGCTTTGGCGTTGGTCGTATGACTCCTCTGACCCCCTTCTCCCGCTACCAAGAGGGCTAGGAGCAGCGCGCTGTGTCATAATGTACGTATGCACAATGGGACAACAGGGAACAAGAACGAGGTCGGTATCCAGGGATTGGAGTCTGCAAAAAACTATAAAGCAGGGCTGGGTAGCCCATCTTATCTTTATGTACCCAAGAGCAACCAGGAGTCTTCTATCTACATTGCCTGCCTGCTTGTCTTCCAATACATGACACACGAGATTCAGTCGTGCCGTCCCCCTCGAAACCCTTTTCCTTCTTTTTCCAAAAGCCCGTTCGTTTCGGTTCCTTATCATACCATAGTAACGATGGAGGTATACTCTGCATGATTCGTTGCCTTGTTGCCCGTGTTCATACAGGGGAATCTTCATGTGCATGTTTGCTCCTTGACGATGCCGACTTCATGCAAGCCGACGAGGCATTGCAATCGACAACCACGAGAGAGACAATGCTCTCTCACTCGCCGAGAAGCCGAGGTTCGATGCTGGCCAGCCACTAACAACACGTCCGACGCCGATTCTCATATCCTTCATGAAAGAAATGGCGACTCTTGTGGGTGAAAAAGAGAGACCAAGAGAGTGAGGAGGATGTAGGGATGTGTGAGAGGGTGAAAGGGGGGTGCGGGGGAGGAGGAGAGAAGTTGTCAAGACATTTACAGCTTCTCCTTGATGATGTTCTTCATGCGGCGCTCAACAGCGTTGAGGTACTCGGTGGTGGTGACATAGTCCTCACGGCCAGTCTTGCCGCAGGCAAGGGCAAGATCCTTGGTCATGATACCATCAATATCGACGGTGTCAATGCAGGCCTGCTCAAGGCTCTCGGCGAAGGCGACGACCTCGGGCTGGTCGTCGAGCTTGCCACGCTGGATGAGACCACGGGTCCAGGCGAAGATGGAGGCAATGGGGTTGGTGGAGGTCTCGTTGCCCTTCTGGTGCTCACGGTAGTGGCGAGTGACGGTGCCGTGGGCAGCCTCGGACTCGAAGGTCTTGCCATCGGGGGTGATGAGGACCGAGGTCATGAGACCAAGGGAGCCGAAGCCCTGAGCGACAATGTCGGACTGGACATCACCGTCGTAGTCTGGGAGTTGTGTTAGTTGCTATCATTGGAGGACGTCAAGTGACGAATCAATTGAATCGTGTCAAGCGACATGAATTCATGAGTTCGCACAAGTGTGCAGCATTAAGGGGAAGACTCACTCTTGAGAGCCATGATGTAACCACCAGAGCTCTTGATCATCTGGGCGACCATGTCGTCAATGAGACGGTGCTCATACCAGATCTTCTTGGCCTCGAACTCGGCCTTGTACTGGGTGTCGTAGAGCTCCTGGAAGATATCCTTGAAGCGACCATCGTACTTCTTGAGGATGGTGTTCTTGGTGCTCATGTAGAGGGGAAGGCCCTTGTCAAGAGCCAGCTTGAAAGAGGCGTGGGCGAAGCCAGTGATGGACTCGTCGGTGTTGTACTGGGTCTGGGCGACACCACCACCGTTCTTGAACTGGAAGACCTCAATCTCCTGGGGCTCACCACCCTCGGGGGTGTAGACCATGGAGAGCTTGCCAGGGCCGGGCAGGACAGCATCCTTGGCGCGGTACTGGTCACCGAAGGCGTGTCGGCCAATGATGATGGGCTTCTTCCAGCCAGGGACGAGACGGGGAATGCGGGGGATGACAATGGGCTCACGGAAGACGGTACCGCCGAGGGCATTTCGGATGGTTCCGTTGGGGGAAAGCCACACTAGAGCATGTAAGTCAGCTATGTTTCATTCTTCACGTTTTGGTTCATCACGGAGCATCTCATTCGTCATGTTTCTGCCCTCACTTTCTCCTCATCATGTGTGCGGGGGTGGCGATTGGTGGGGGAGATGGCAGAGAGCTGCAAGATGCAACTCGGGCTAGGCTAGGGATAGAAGGGAACTCACTCTGCTTCAGCTTGAACTCCTCGACTCGGGCCTCATCGGGGGTGATGGTGGCGCACTTGACACCGACCTGGTACTTCTTGATGGCCTCGGCGGCATCAATGGTGACCTGGTCGTTGGTCTCGTCACGATACTCAAGACCGAGGTCATAGTACTTGAGGTCGATGTCGAGGTAGGGGTAGATGAACTTGTCCTTGATGGACTGCCAGATGATGCGGGTCATCTCATCGCCATCGAGCTCGACGACGGGGTTCTTGACCTTGATCTTGGGGATAGCGGAAGCCATTGTGCGGACGGCGAAGGGGGAGATGGTCTGGACGGCACCGAAGGAAGCGCGGATAGGACGAATGGCGATCGGAGAGGAAGAAGCAAAGGCGACACGGCGCAGCGAAGACGATAGAAGAGACCTCGGGACGGCGGAGGCGAGGGCAACAGCGGGCATGATGGGCAAGAAGAGAAGAAGAGGGCGGGAAGCAAAAGAAGATTCCGATATAAAAGGGTCAAGAGACAACTGGCAAGGCCGGGCTCGGGAGTCGTCGCCGGTAACTTGGATTGGGTAACAGGCAAACGGGGAAGGCGCGAGTCCGTCTGAGGATACCCAAGGTTGGTAATTTGCTGCTTTGCTGCACACCTCCGGCGCGGGGTGTAATGCGGAACGACGGACGGTCGGAGGAGGGAAGGAGCCTACGAGGGTACGAGGGGGGCGTGCGTGTGTGAGGTGCCTTCCTTTGGGGTTAGGCAGTTGCTTCGGGAGGGGGAAGGTGCAAGGTGCAGCGCTTCAACCGAGGAAGTGGCCGGTTACTGCTTGACGCAAACGCAGGAAGGCGGCGACCGAGAGGAAAACCGACCGACGATGCGGCGATGCGACGGCGATGCGACGGGATATGGGGAACGACGATGGCGTTTCCCCCCAATGAGACGGAGTGGATTTGATGGGAACGGCTTGGTAGGCGCCGCTTTTTTTCTCGTCTGGGCCGAGCTAGTGCGAGGATCTAGGCGCAGAAAGAGAGAGAGGAAAGCTGGGGAATCGTTAGACCTTTGCGTCAGCCGCTGGGAGGAGCCGCGCAGATGGAGAATGATGCCATGCGGCGGCGGGAAGAAGATGCAGTGAGTGTTTTCTTTCTGCTTCCTTGTGTTCCCTTTGGGGGAGGAGCTCCCGGAGTCGAGAAAGGCATTGGGGGAGGCGAAAAAAGAGAAGGGGGAGTGAAGTTTGAAGCCAGAAAGGAGTGGTTCTCGTTGGTCAATGACGAGACGCAGAGCATAGATGATGATGTCTTGTGGCTGGTCGATGAGGCTCTACTAGCGAGCAACCCAATCCGAGAATGGAGATTCGACTTACAAATCCTTTTGAAGCTGTTTTTGCTTGCTTTTCCGGTTCGCGTTCTCTTTCTCGAAGCTGATGATGATGGTCTGAGAACTGTTGATGGTTCGAGAAACTGGGGGTTCTACCGAGCTCGAGTAAAAAAAGGACAGAACTCAATGATCCGACAACGGACTGCCGAGTGGGAATCACGTCGGTTTTTCCTTCTTAGCCTTCTGGGGTCATTTCTTCCTGGGTCGGCGCGACACGCCGAAGACGGCACAGAAGCGGGAATAAGGTAAAAAACGTGGCTGATCTTGTTAGACGAATGCGACAGGGGTCTAGCTACATAGATTTGGCGTCCTTTTTCTGATTAATGTCTCCTCCAGATGAAGCTCAAGCTGCGCTCGTCTTTTGCATCTCGCGATGATTTCCAGGCGGAGTGCACATCTCGCCAACCCGGACTCTTCGGCTCTCAAAATTACGTTTCCCCCTTCAGGGTGTGCCTCGAGTAGCCCAGACCTCTTTTCTTCCTCATTGCCAGGGTCCTTTGGGGATGCCAGCCTCGGGACCTGACCGAGCTGGGGCGCCCTTATGAACATCTGCAACCAGAGAAAAAGGCGCTTCTCAGACTTCTAGCCAGTGCCCAGCCTCGACGGTTAGCACTAGTGTCGATTCCGCGTGGGACCCCCAGTGCTTGTTGGGGGGGGTTTTTGGAGCAGAAGCGGGCCCTCTTCTGTTTTGCCTCCCCCTCTTGCATGACAGCTGGGTTTCGCCCTCGCCTCGGGGTTGCTATGGCCGAGCCTGAAAGCGACGATGCTTTGTCAGTCGAGGGTGTTGCTAATTCCAGTGGGCGTCACTGGTCAAACTCGATCCGGGTGGAGGTTGGCATTCCGAAAGGGGCAATTCCTCCTGTCCAAAGCCATCTATAACCATCACCACCAAGGACGGCAGAGTGTCTCGTGAGGATATGCGGAGTCGGCTTGTTTACTCGGCTCTTATAAAGCCAATTGACAGTTGCAATCCGGATACAACACACCGCTCCCCGGCAACCCTCCACCCCGCCGCGCGGGAGAGGGGGGAAAAAATGAACGCTAATCCGGGCCCTTCAGCTCGGCGCCGTCCGAATCTCCGTTCTCCGTCTCGGATCTCCGGTGGGGGACCCGCTCTCCGCGCCGTGATCGGGGGGAAGGGCGAGATGCGGGACACCTTGTTGTCGCATTTGCCGCCCGAATGAAAGGAAAGCTATTCCGATGCGTAGCAGGAGGGGCGGAGGTGAGTATCCCGACTGGAAACTCAACCGCTTTTAATATTTAGCATTATTATCCGTGCCAGGGATGAGCTCTTCCGAGGAGGCCTGGGAGACCAAAGAACCGGAATAGTCTTCTAACCCGATAGTCTTGGGGTTTTTTTTTACTTCTATATCCAAACAAAGCATTCTAGGAAGGCGGCCATTGAGGAAGACTCGCAGCTTCGTTGCACGACCTTGGTGTACAACTCAGGACTTCTCTCGTCTTCGTGTTTTGCCCATCCGCTCTCCGGAAAAGCGTCCGAAGCCGCAGCGGCTCCGGATTTGACTGCACATCTAACATCTGTAAGTCGAGGCAAATTTTACGCCCGCCACGCCTTCTACAACCGAAGCAAGGCAGAGAAAGGCAAAAGAAAACAAAATATGACACCAGAACGAGAGTATCACAAAGGATTAATAGACATATCCAGCTCCCATTGAGCACAAAACGTGGTCACAACACAACCACAGGGTAGGCGACAATTGTGGAACACTTCCGAGCCTCGGAAGACAAGCCCGAACTTACATCAAGACACTACCGAGCATTGCATTCACGATCATCAAGGTCCTACACAGTCCTGGTGTTCCTATAGTACACGATTCTTTCCCAACTACACCCTGTTACATGATATCCATAATGTCCAAGTCCCACCAGCTTACACATCAAAAATCTCGCCGACGCCCTCATTCCCGCCTCTTCGGTTCTCGACAATATCCAGCCTCCACCCCTCCCAGTGCTTTAGCGATCGCTTAATCTCCTTGATCCGCTCGATCCGCTTCTTCGACTCCTCCTCCTGGGCCTTTCGGAACGCCTCCTCGTCAAAGTCCATGTCATCATCATCAAGGAATTCATCATCGTTACCACCTGCCAGGGCATTGAGTCCGCTTGTCAGGAATTCGCCAATGCCACCCGGCCCAGACTTTCTCCGCTGAGTTGGCGAGATCGCATGTCCTGGCGAAAGGTCGACATCGTGGAAACCTGGGCTTGTCGCCTCCAGCTCACGTCGCTTGCCAATCCAGGCCCCACTACGAAGCTCATGAACCTCGCTCTCAAGAGCCCGGATCTTTCTCTCAAGCTTCTGGCGTTCTTCGTCCTCAAGCTCATCAACGCCCTCGTCATCCAGCCCACCACCTCCTTCGAGAGATCTGCGGCTTCGAAGTTTCGTATTCTCACTCTCAAGCTTCTCGAGCTTCGACCGCAAGTCAGTCGCGTCTCGTTCCGCCTTCTCCTTCTCCTTCTTCAGTGCTTGTAATCGTGAATCTTGCTCCTTGTGCAATGTCGTGAGAGTCGTAGCTTTCTTCTCCAAAGCCTCGACCTTCTTCTCGAGCTCATCGCGAGCATTGTTGGATTCCTCGAGTTCATGCTCCAGAGTCTTGAGCTTGGTCTCAGCGCTAGTTCGTTCGCTGCCTTCTCGAACGGCCTTCTCTGTCGTTCGCTCGAGGTTGCGCTTCAAGTCCTGAAGCTCACGCTGTGCCTTGCCCGCCGCAGCCTCTGCCCGTGCTACTTTATCCTCCAAGGCGGTAATCTGCTCCTTCTCAGAAGATGAGCCACTGGCATGTCGCTCAGCTTGCGCCCTGAGCTTTGAGATCTCAATCTCCATCGACTCGATGGTGGCCGACTTTGCGTCAAGCTCAGCCTTCAGGTCAGCAGGAGGCGTAGACAGGGACATGGATGGCCGATGCGCGTGGCCAGAGCCCCGCGATACTTGTTGCTGAAGCTGCGAGTTCTGACGCTGCAAAGCGGCAAGCTGGGTCCTCTGTAACATGTGTTAGTGAGCTTGCAGATTGATGTTGCGATGCGCATAATGAGCCTCTTACCAGACTGTCGCAGAGTCCGTCTTCGGGGCCACCCGTCTTGACATGGTCATCGCCGTCGTCCTCCCGGATGTCTGCCAGCTCATCTTCAGCCTTTTGCCACCTCTTTTCCGACTCGGCGGCTTCCTTGGCCAGGCGCTTATTCTCTTTCTCGAGCTCCTCGATTCTGGCCACATGTTTTCTGTAAATATCTGGCGCAGTGTCACCATCGGGGCTGAAAGGGCCGGGAGATATGGCACCACCAGGGGGGATGGATCCCGCGCGGAATGATGTAGACCTCAGCTTCGACTGCTGGGCCAAGGATGGAGCAGCTGAAGAGGGTTCATCTTCATCGTCGTTCTCTGGCGCTTCAGCATCGTCCTTGGGTGTCTCCTTAGGCTTGTCTTCGGTTTTCTCTGTGGGCGCTTCCTCGGTGGGCTTCTCGTCGGTTGGAGGGGGAGCATCGGCGGAGCCCTCTGGCTCAGTTGCTGGGGTCTCAGCAGCCTCTTGCTTGGTCTTCTTGGATGCGCTGCCCTTCTTCTTGCTCTTCTTCAGTTGCTCGACCTGAAACGACCACGGGTCAGCTTGCTACATGGTTGGCAACGGGAGGAAGGGAGGGGTGCACGAACGCGCTTCTTGGCCGCGGCGATCTTCTCCTGGCGGGCCTTTTCGTCGGCGTCAGCCATGGTGAGTCGAGGTACTGCACGTGTATAGTTCGGATTAGGAGAGACGCGTGGTAAGTTTGATGTCGGCGTTGTTGAAATGTGTCGTCTAGATCGGGCTTGGATACTGTAGGTTGGTAGGTACGTGTTGGTGGCAGCTCCACACTCAAGGGAGCTCCGTCATCCTGCTGAAGCTTAGTTGGCCTGTGCAGGGGCCGTGTAATCGGTGCATGTTTCAATTATCGACACTGTGTAAACACCATCGCCTCGCCTCTCACGTCTCTCTTTGGATGTGTTTTGACTGGAAGGCTTTACGTTGGATCAGAGTATAATGGTTAATTTCTCAATGAGGCGTATGGAAAAAGCCGAGCCTCCCAAAACTTATGAGTTTGCTGGCTGCCGATAGTTCAGCCTCTTATTCGCATTCCTATATGGTCTAGATCCTTGACTCACTTACATCACCCTAATGAGGAGAAGCTTCCATAACCAGTTTGAGAACTTAGTAAACCTCAATTTTCATCTTTTAATTGGATACAAGCTGGGATATCCATGCAAAGGTTTGATTCTGTTGGGTTCCAATGCCAGGCTCAACCCAGGGGTCTATGTACCTACCCAGTTGTTTGTTGGTGATCGCGACGGGCAGTGGCAGTTGCCTGGCAAGAATGGCAGGTGCCCCTCTCAACTTTTCACGTGAAAGTTTTGGACAAAGAAGACTGGAACTCCTCACAATGAATTGTGAGCTTCCATCCTTCAATCATTCATCTTGATCCTTCGCTGACCTGCTGCACCGCTCCAACGCCAAGCGCCTTGACATGAACTGGACTGAAGGCTCTCTCGCCCGTCACTCCCGCCGTAAAGGATGGGATAAGGATGCTGCCCGCCAGAAGGAATACTTTGCCAAGGCCCGAGCCAGGAAACAAGAGGCTGCTTCTGGGAAGAATACACCCAGAGTTCCCTTCGTCCCTGACTACATCCTACGCGAGCCGGCGGCGGGCAATTCCTCCAGCTCCCCCACTCATCGGAAGAAAGACAAGTCACCCCGAAAACGATTGATACAAAACCAAAATGATGCGAATGAGAGAGCCATTCCTTCCAGGGGTCACTCACAGCCAGGCCAGCGGACCTCGGGTTCGCTCCTTGACCCAACCACATGGGCCAATCAACACCGAACTGACGTCGATATTGACGCCAAAAGACGAAAACTCCTTCAGGAAACTGACTGGAGTCGTATCCGTCTTCAGAAGCCCCTTGGGCCCATCTACCCGCAGCAAAGGGCACCCGTTGCTCACTTCACCTCTAGAGGAAATCGCCACTTGCCAGGCAACCAAGCCAATACCCTGCTGCAAATACCTGGACTTGATAGCCGCTTGAATGAGAGACCGCCGACACATCGACCAGGAAATAGCATGCAAATAAGAATCGGGGACCAGCACCTTCGCTGGAGCACGGAGAGCAACTCGGTCCGAAGTTCTGTTTCACGGTGCGGACCACTTGGGGAATTGGGGGCATGGCACTCTACACCACCCAGATCAATAATATCACGCTCGCCCTTTGAATCACGCCCAAGTGTGAGTCACCTGTCTGAACCTTGCGAGCATCTCGGAACCGACTCCAGGCCGCAGCCTCCATCCTCAGACCTTGCGACCGCCATTGGACGTTCTCTAGAGGGGCGACGAAAGAGGCAACCAAATGCTATGCACGATCGCAGCATCGTCGTGACATCTTTACCACCTGTTATACATCACCCTCAACCCACTCGAGACGGACACCTGTTCGACATATACTCTCTCGAAGTTCAAGACAACGACAGTGTCGCCGCCCGAGTTGGCTCAACTGGTCCGTCCTCGAGTCACCCCCTGTCCGATGATATTCAATGGAACGCATGGCTGAACGAAACTCCTGAACCTGAACCACGAGGCTCTTCTTCGGTATATAACGGACCAGGCTCATTTCCTCGCAATACTCGGGCCTGGGGCGATTCAGACGATCGATCGCAAACTCATGACACCATCTATCACGGGGTGGCGCGACGAGGCAATAGTAGGAAAAGCGATGAGCTTTCGCTACTATCAAGCTCGCGTCGGTCTTTTCAGCTTTCTTCTGATGTCCCAAGCGAAAAAACGCATGCGACCATGGTAGACCTCGAGTCGCCCAAGCAGACCCGTTGCTCGAGAGTCGAAGAAGAGGCATGGGCTGCCTTTGTCAGGGGTCCTAATCAAAGCCATGAATTGGGCAAGTCATATTCGACACCGGGAAGTAAACCAGTCCCCACAATACGGGAGAATCAACGAAAGGCCTCGAACACCCAAGAACTGATGGAACTGTTGGTTGCGAAGGAAGGGAGACAAGAAACAGGTCATGAACACAGAGAAACAACACCGCAAGAGGATGAGGATGAGATTTGGAAGAAGTTCATCTTCGACGACTACGCCGAAATTAATCGCAGAGCACGGGAAGAGATCCATGAAAAGACCAAATGTGACCTAGGGTTGAAGAAGGCAATTCCCCTGAGTTATGTTTTGGAGCCGGCTTCAGGGGCCAAGAACGACCAGATGCGCAAGACCCCAACGGCTGTCACAGAGCCGTTTTCAACACCTTGCCTGGACTTGAATTGGAATATACTCGAGCCTTCACGCAGTGCGGTACAACCATCTCCAGCGCCAAAGACAGGAATGGGTCCCCCGATGTCACAGCCCCCAAACACAACTGTTGAGTCGAATCCAGCACCCAACTTGGACTTGGACACTAGTATGCTAGAGCTCTCTGAAGCATATGAGCTTGACTTGAGCCTTCACATACCTGAGTTTCCGGACAGCATCGCGGAGTTGCCTTCAGCACCAAAGCCCGACTCGAGTATGCAGACGGCAGAGGTCTCAACTGATGCAATAGAGCCACCATTGACACCTGGAGAAGGGCAACCAGGCGCATGTACAACACACATTGCCACCGAGGAGCTCCCTGAAATACTGTCTTGCACAGATGAAGGTATGCAGGCTCCATCAGATGCCGTCGCGGAAACGAATACGGTGGATGCCGACTCGGCAGCTGCCCAGCCAGGTTCGCCTCAACCGGTGCAGCCAGAGTTCAAGTTTCATCACCCGAGCCTTTTTGTTGGACGTCTGGCCAGTAATGGCCCAGCCAATATGCCATGCGCACCCTCGACTGCAGCGTCAAAAATGGGCAGGCGACCAAGAGTCAGGGGTCGCAGGTCGCAGGGAAGGCCGGACTTTCGTACGATGCCGGACTATGATGGAGATCCGATTGAGGAGTGCTGCGAGGGCTAGGCGAAGACCGAGTGACGGAGATGGGGATGGGAACATGCAATGGGGCTGGGTGCTTGCTGCATGGGGCATGAGGTCACGGGTTGTTTGTGCAGTGCGCGATATTGTGTAGCGCAGACTGGGGAAGCCTTCATGGTGGCACTGACATCAAGTCTGGGGAAAGCATTTGCAGGGAATACGGTGTCACGGGAGACAAAGGGAAGGATATCAGGGATCTACTTGTCTCTTTTCTTGTTACACACCCAGCCAAGGGTATGAATATGCCGTGATGACCAAATACCACACCGTAAAAGTCGAGAGGGAAACAGAATGTCAAATAATTGTGCCATTGTTGGGTACTGTAGCTGTAATCCAGAAGCCCCACACACAAGAAATACTACATACACGAGAATGAATACACACGAGATGCGCGCCGCGCAACGCAACACGCCCCCGGCAAACAAATCCGAAACCCAATGACATAAACAAGAAAAAACTCCCGCCGTCTATATAGTTAGTGCCGTAATATCTTTCCCTCTAAAGTAGTGCGGGTATCTCATATCTCATCCCATCCGTAGACGTCACAGCATCATGTCACTGCCAATAACAACACCTCTTATCTCGTTGCCTTGAGTGAGCTGAACCCCAGCCCAGATCAGGTCCCAGTAAGCTTGTCCAGAAAAGGAAAGTCGATAGAAGAATGGAAGGAATGGAAGAACTGATGGTGCACACCACAGCCACGCTTGACATTCCCCGCAGCAGGGCCCCGCTTCTAGAACAATTCTCTCAAGTCAGCCTCATGGGCTGGGATCCTAGTCTGTCCTGGTGGAGACGGGGATCTGCAGCGCATGGGTGGGCGTTTTCGAGAGGACCGGGGAGGATCCCTTGCTGCGTCCTGCAAAGGTGGTGTGGGCGACCAAGGACTGAAGGAATGCGAAGCCAAGAGAAAGTATGCCGAGTAGGCAGACGTTCAACATGTAAACGAAAAGACCAAAAACGCCTTGATGCCCGAAGCCGTTCATGGTGGTGTGCCGGTCTTGGTGATGTACAAGGGTTCCTGCAGCCTCATTGCCAAGCTGCGAGGCGGCATCGAGAGCTGGGCTGGGTAAAAGTGCACATGCCGGCACATGCCGCCGTACCGATGACAGTATCGATGTGAAGCGAGCCTGTCGAAGCTGCAGAACTGTGCTGCGCAAGGCGCAATCATGATTCCAACCAGGTGCGAGACTTTGTGGTGTCTTGTGGTTGGTTGGTTGCGTGAGCAAGGCTGTGTCTCTGCTCACCCTCTTCAAGATCGGCTGCGGCGCTTCTCCTTGCGCTTGGGCTCACAAGACACCTTGCACTTGGGGCATTCAAAGTCGTCCTTGGAGATGTAGACCCGGATGAGGCATCGCGGGCATCGCCACCAGTTGTTGGCATAGTATCGATCCTCGAGCCACTCTTCGTTGACGACGACGCCGCGCTTCTGGATATCCTCACGATGGTACTCGCGCAAGTGGTCGCGGAAGTGATCACGACGACGGAAAGGCTCGCTGGCGCGGGTGCATCGTGGGTAGTCGCAAAAGTACGCCTCCTTGGTCGAATCAGGATTGTGAGTGTTCCTGTAGTGGCGCTGAAGATCGGCAGTGCGCTTGAAGGGCTTAGCATTGCAGCCAGCGTAAAGGCATATAGCAGGAGCGTCTTGTCCGGAGGGACTGCAGCGAGTTAGCTCAAGAAACAAGAGAAAGCAGTGGATAAGGGACAGACGTACCCATCACCCCGAGGAACAATGGTGTCCTCTGAACCTGCAGAGTAGGCTGAGGAATAAGAATCCTGATAGGTAGAGTCTTGTAGGTAGGCAGGGCCGTGTTGATATGCAGGATCCTGTTGTTGAGCAGAGTAGTTGACCGCCGACGGGTCGCTGTAATAGTAGCCACTCGGCATGGGAGACTCAGGGACGGTTGAGGCGGTAGAACTACCCCCAGAGCTGGCGCCCCGGGCAAGGGGGTAGGAGTAACTGTCGTATTGATACGCAGATGGCGACGTTGCCTGGTCTTGGGAAGCCGAGACGTCGTACCAGTAGTTGCTCTGCTGGTCGTAGTAGCTCATTGTGGCGGCAATGAAGGTGGCAGTAGGCCTTGAAGAAACAACTGATCTGTTGCAAGTATAGAGGAGCTATAACTTGGCTCCGTCAACGTGGGTATTCGAGGCACGGGTGCTTGAAAGGTCGAGCAAGCAGCTTGTGAATGACGAGAGTAAGAGATGGTGGCATGCAAGAGGCCACGAGTAGGTTATTGTCTTGGTGGTAAATCCCCAAACGAAGATGTAGGGCTTTCTGCATGGAAGTCGATGCTGTTGATGTGATGGTGATGGTGATAAGTGAGTTGAAAGTGAGGGCGGCCAGGCTGGTTATATGCTTGAGAGTCCGGTGTCTAAAGAAGGGGGGGTCTGTTTGGACGGGTAGGCTAAGTAACAAGGCCGGCAGGGTGAGGCTCAAATCGCACATTGCTTAGTGAGGCGGAAGGTGAAGAGTCATGTCATACACAAAGGGAAAAGGCAACATGACCCTGAAACTGAAAGAGAACTACGTGGTGCCGATTCTGGTAGCTCTTAGCTGCAAGACCAAAGGGGTATCATTAGGCTTCTAGAATACTATATGGGATCAAGAACCTGGTTCGGGGAGGTAGTTATCGGGGATGCAGCAGGCCCAGCCACAGCCAACGCTTGATCTGATGGGCCCTGGACGGGACATGGCTGACATGGACAAGACGAAACAAGGTCGACCACTAGAAGCCAAGACAACAAGGGTGGCAGTGATAGAGTGAATCGAGGGGGAAGAAGAAGCAGGGGTCTGAGGCGAAGCATCTGGCACTAACTGGCTCGTGATCCAAGTTGACACTTGTCGGTTGGACGGGCACTAGGTATGAAAGAGCCAAAGCAGATGATGACAAAAGGGCGTCAAGACACAAACGTGGAAACCGAGTTGAGAGGCGCTTGCCGGGCTTGGATAGCGAGGCCGGTGTCCCGAAGAGGAAAAGATGGTGAGGTGGTGATGCACAACTTTGAAGCTAGGAAGAGGGTTCCTGAGAGAACGAAGCTGCTTGCTTGCATGAGAAGGATCAACGGGGCCGGCCGCCTTGTACAGAGTACAAGGCAGAGAGCCGGGTCGACCGGGGTCTGCGCGGTGCAAGGTACAAGTGGGCGTACACTGGCGATGAGAGCATGCTTTGCACCAAGAAGACTCAAGGGCTCGACAAGAGAGCACGGGGTCAGGATCAGCACCAACCTAGCCACTAGAGTTATCTTGGCCCTCGCGTTGTGGCAGCACAAATGTGCCCGAGCATTTGAACAGGGTGTAAGTAGCGCCCGGGCCAATGACATTGGCGGCGAGGCAACAAAAGTGAAAGCTTAGAGGGAAGAGCCCGGAGGTCGAGGGAGAGCTGGTCCGAGTTGCCAGTGACGTTACCGGCTGGGCGGGTGCCATGAGGCTATGACATGGCCACGATGGGGCTGACGGAATTGATCGATAGGGCGGTTGACGTTGGCGGTTGATGGCACAGGTAAAGACATGGCGGCGGGAGTGGATGCGGGTGTGGCAGACGGCGATTGGGGAAGTTGTTTTGGTTTGTGCATTCGGTAGGTAATCCACTTGTCGCGAGATAGAGATTACATAGTGGCAGTGCGCGACCAGCAAAATCTCGGTCGCTTCCAAAGGCAAAGCCAGTTTCAAGAGCCTGGGCGTTTTCAGGGCCACCTACATAGGGGTGTGTCGCTGGCGTCTTGGGCGTGGCCCGCAGCCGTGAAAATGAGGTGCGCTTGCGCCACAGAACGACCAGGGGCCGGCGGCGGCTGGTATGCAATTGTATGTAGGAGGATGCAGGGGAGATGTTGAACGTCCAAGGACAACATCTGTAGCTGTCGCTGTAACTGTCACCTTGGATCCGCGTCGGTGGGGAAAGGACGATGATTGCCGCAGGTCGCAGCGGGAACGGGGCCGTCTCTGCGACCTCGCTAAGGACTGAATTGATGAGCACTCGGTAACGGGAGGAATTAATTCAATCGTCGTTGCTAGGGGATCCATCTCGTCCCATCTGCCCCATCGCGGGTCAAGGACATGGGGTCTTTCAGGCCCATCAAGACTGGGCCTTGACATAAGGACACGGTACTCGGTGGTATCGAACATGCCGGAGGGCCGTCGAATCAGGTTGAAAGGGGATATCGAAATCAATTTTTTTGGGGTTGCATGGCTGAGGCAGAATAACGAGGCAGAAGGGAGAGTCCTACAGGTAGGACCTTCTGAGGCTCCCTACCTACCTACGCCCTGGGCTTGCCCGGGTTAACCATCTCACTGCCCTTTGGCAATGACGAGGAAAGAACAAACCAACTCGACATTGGCCAACTGGCAACCACAGGCTTTCCCAATATCCCTTCTCTCTTTGAGCATTTCCCATCCATCTATTCCCATCATCATCATCATCGTCATGCCCATCATGCACTTTCATGCGGTGGCCTAGATGCTTTGCATTAACACCCGCCGCGCGACTTGGCCATCTCTGCAGTACAAAGCCATCCATCAACAACAAGTGGACCCAATAGACAGCCCGCCTTACTAGGAGGATGTGGCACACGGGACATGACATTACACGGCCAGCAACCGCCCATAGCGCACAAAGCAAAGCAAAGCAAAGCACAAGCACAAGGCTCAATCAACACCATGGGGATGAAGCTTTGGTGGGTGCACAGAACTTACTGTACCCCTGTTGATAGCTCAACGACCAATCGAATGGCACACCTTCTGCATGGATTCTTGTCTACCTCTGCTGCCTGGCCCAGAGAAAGTCTTGGTGGAGTTGCGATTGCTTGAGCTGTGGCTCTGGTCAGTCGATCCAGGTACCTGAAGATGCTCAAATACAGTACCTACCTGACTGGCACATCATCGCCAACAACAATAAGCGACAATCACCTCAAGCGGATCAAGCGCACAGACGATGGACGGGCACGGACGATGCATCGCCATACCGCCAACTCCCACGCCCCCGTCTCCCCACACTCTTGGTCACTCATCTGGTTGACCTACAGCACCTTACACGGCCGGTGTAATTGCCTCTGCATCACATCCGTTGCTGAGCGCCGCATGTAAGTCAATCCGGGACGTCCCTCAGCCATTTTGCTTTTGCGAGAACACAGAAGGCAGGGCAGGCAGCCCACCAGAACGCCCTAGGCGACCAACAGCCAGCAACACCAAGCAGAGCAACCACCCATGGACGCCTTGTCTCGTCTGCCTGACCTACCGGGTTCATCTCCGGCTCCTGCAAGTCAACACAGGAAAACTCTCCGACAAGGCCGTTGTCGGCGTCTAGCCTCTGGTTCGTCGATTTGGACTGCTTGCCGAGGTGCCGTTCGTTCCATGGAGCTTGGGGCGTGTTAGTGAGGCTGACTGAGGCAGTGACAGCAAACAGACGCAAGTTATCGGCTTTGGGATGGTTCGCTTTCTACCCAAGTCAATGGTTCGCCCGCTGCCTCGACGATTAGAGGCTCCACTGCAATTGTTTCCCGCAGGCTTCGCCCTCTTCGTTCCGTGACCATTCGCTTGCTGACCTCTGCCCGACGAGCTTGCCAAGAACCCTCGCGGGGAAGCTCTGGGTCCATGCCGCGAGGTTGACAGGCGACCTTCGCTAATCAGGATCCCCCCTTTCTCGTGTTCAAGGATCTTGCTCCCGCGACGGTCTGTCTGGACAAGGACCCCGGGCAGATAAGGAAGCATTCTGGAAACCTTCTTGTTCCGTTTCTGTCTTCGTTCCGTTTCACTCCCCGGCCATATTCCGCGGTCAAGACCGAAGGGGCTAGGGGAGATATCGTCCTGCGGTTGTTCGCTGTTCCGAGCTCTGTTGATGGATGATGCATCACCAGGTAGTGGCAGTACTGCGCCGCAGTCCCAAGTCACTCCGCGGAAAGGGATCCGCCTGTCCGAGAAGAACGGCGACAATGACAAGGTGAGATGAATTCTAACGAGAGCATTGCCTCATTATCCCTCGGCCGGCCGACGATTCGATTGGCTTGTTGAGTAATGAATGGGTGACGATGCCACAAAAGAAGGCAACCAGAGGCGCCAATGCATGGGAGCCTCTCTTGTCCCGCCAGCCCTGGTTTCAACCAGACAGCTTGCACTTTTCCATGGCCCAAAGCAGAGTGTTAGGTTCGAGTTCACAACCGCCATGGATCAAGTCTTACTTTTGTCAGTCAGGGTTGAACAGAAAGGGTCAAGGGAGGAATCGAGACCACAAACGCAACTGCAGTTGCCTCAGTTGAGACACCAAGGATTTGTTCAGCTCGATTTCATTTCATTTCTTTTCTTTTCGGAAGGGGCTGCGCATTTTTGCCATCAGATGACTCTGCATTGCCGCCTCGCTGATGGTATCGTATCGACATGGTCGCAGCGATGTTTTGTTGATGACCGAATCCCTGGCTGATGACTGGCGACAGCCAGCACATGGAAGAAGAAAAAGAAACCCAATTGCATAAGTTCAATTCCATCTTTCAACCTCGTCTCATCCCTAGATATATCATGCAAACATATGCTCCTAATTCCCCATTCTGTCCTTTGGGCAGCAATGCATCTCACCCCGTTCATGCACTTTCACGCTTCGGTCCATGAGCGCTTCACCTTGATCGAGACCGAGGACGTGCCACGTCGACACACAGACACAACGAGATGGGCGTTGGGCTGAGATCTCACTGAGGCGGAACACATGTGGACAAGATGGCTTTGCACATGTTGGCGCACCGGCGAAACGGGCCTCGGGCCTCGCAACCGAATCTGGGGCTGTCCTATGGTCCATGTCAACCACACCATTGAGCCGTCTGACAAACTGCTCTCTGCGAAACAGTTCTCAACGAGGCGAGAGCCTGCTGCAAGAGCCTAGCTGGCAAGCAAGCCACGCATGCACCACACCATACGCTTCAACTTGAGGCATACATACGCATGACCAGCGGGACAACCCACACGTGTGAAGACTCGTTTCTCAGGGCTGCGTCGCCCGACACTCGAAAGGTTCCATATTCATATCTCAAACACTGAGGTTGCTAACGCCCCATGTAGCCATTTCGCACATTTACCTGTCCCAGAAAAAGCACAACAAGCGGCTGTAAAGCGAGGACAAGGGAAGAGGAAAAAAGATGAGGCTACCCCATGATACCGTCCCTTTTCCCACCCTTGTGCTCCCCATGAAACCCGCCGAGGGAGGCTCAAAAACCCATTGTACAGTCAGCCATATCCCGTTCCGTTCCATATCCATCTCTCTCGCGCAACCAGAATTACCTGCGGGGCAAGCCCTGTCCCGCTTGGTCAAGGAAAGTAAGGCATTAGACCTCGTCCTCGAGAAACTTGTAGGCAAACTTGAAGTCCGCTTTTCGTCGGTTCATCCTATCATGTTGTCAGCACGCCTCACAACAAGGGGCCACTGGGGTTTCGCATACCAAGTGCTCTCGTAGTCAAAGAATCGATACGTGCCCTGCTCAAAGTCCTCGGTGATGTTCTTGGGCTCCTCGTGTCGCTGAAACCATGTTTGATACTGCTTGTGGAACCGCCAGCTCTGGTCCTTGAGGGCCTTGGCTGCCAGGTACTGTTGAGGAGAGCCTTGCTTGTAGTAGAAGACGTAGAACAGAGTGTCAGGGTCAATCTTGGAGTACAACCGCGGGTCCTCGAAGATAGCAAGGGGCTCACGGGGGAAGCCAGACACTGTAGGAGGCACCGGGACGTCGGGCCGGTATGACCGTGGCACATCGGCGTCCTGGACATCTGGGCAGGTTCCTTGACTAGAGGTCATGATGCGCAGCGTTGAGGGTGCCGAAGGGGGTGCCGGACGCTTCCTGGAAGTCTCATACGTGTCGACGAGGTCCTGCAGCGATGAGGGCAGGTGGTAGATGCACTCCTCCTCGGCCTCCTCGATTCGCTTGACACCATTGGAAGCACCGTTTGTTTGGGGAGCTAGACGATGGTCAGCTGAGGGCTTGTACGGGAGATTCGTGTACGTACGCTTTGGCGACTCGGTGGCTTCGGGGACGGCGGGCTGCTTGCCAGCAGCCTTGGATCGCTTGGACGGCTTCACGGGGACAGGGACAGGTACGGGCTCGGGCTCCGCGGCGGTGATGGCAGGTGTGGACTGTTTGGACTCGGCTTGTTGAGACGCGGGCTGGATCAGAGATGTTGCGGGAGAGTTTGTCGCGCTTGTTCGGGACTGCGGCAGCGGTGATATACTCGACGACGCGGCGCCGGGAGGCGGAGGTAACGGGGCAATACCCACGTTGTTCTTATCGCTCGCGGCGGCCGCCGCAGCTGCTGATGCGTACTTGAGGCCCTCCCCGGCCGGCCGTGTAGGTACTGATGCTGGTTTCATCGGTGGGCCGCCTGCGCTGCCGTTGCTGATTGTTGTTAGAGGAGCATGGAGGGTAGCGAGAGCAGGTAACGGCGACTTTGTCTGGGAGGATGCCCTCCGCGTTGAGTCGGCCTCCTTCTGCGCCTTCCTCGACAACAACTTGGGGGGCTCGATGTCAGCTGCCAGATCCTCCTGCACGGATTGGGTGTCGAGGGACGAGTTCTTCTCGTTGTCCAGGCCCATGCCGTAGGTGCCTTCCTCGTCCTCGAGGTCCAGCTCCTCGTACATCTCCTCGTCCTCGATAAAATCCTCGTTCATGCCGTCCGACACGTAATACCGGATGCTCTCCTCAAGGTCGTTGACCTGTTCGGGTTCGACGCCGCCGTTCTCGAGGGACCTGCGGATCAGCTCGAGCTTCCCTTGATGCCACTTGTGTCGTTCGATGACACGCTCGACCTCGGCGATGCGCTCGGCCTTGGCGCTGTTGTTCTTGCCCTTCTTCATGGTGGCCTGTATCGACTCGCCCTCGGCCTCGAGAGTCTCGATCTGCTGCTCTAGGTCGTCGACCATGCTACTTAGGAATTCGCTCGCCTCAACCTTGGCCTGCTCTTTGGGGTCGAGCTTGGCGGCGGCTGATAGGCCCTCCTTGGAGTATGCCTTGGTCTTCATGGCCTTTTCCACTGCCTTGAACTTTTCCATTTGCTAACCCGACCGGTCAATAAGGTGTTCTTGTTCTTCTCGGCCTCTGTCAGTAGCAGGCAAGGGGACCAACCGTCTCGATCAGCTTCCGGTGCTCCAGCAGCGGAGCCTTGTCCTTGATGTCGTTGCTAGCGGCCCATGTTTTGATCTGGTCCCTCAGCCGCTGGAGCTTCTTGATCTCGCGCTTGAGGTTGTCCTCTAGTTTGTCCTTTTGGGCGGGGTTATTCGACTGCTCAATCTTCTCGTAGATGGCACTGAATTCGGTGACTCCCTCAGCCACCTTCTTGAAGCACTTGTCGACTTCTTGTTGCAACTTTCTCGCCGCCATTGTGATGGGAGCGATGGAGCCTCGCGGGGGCGCACACGGGGTTCAATCGATGGGGTCGTCGTCGGTGTCGGGGGGGAGGGTTTGGTGATGGTTCGTTCTTTGTTCGCCTCGTCTCGTCCGGCTGTGGGGGATCTTGAGGGCGGGTGGCTCAAGGGCGGAATGGCGCGTCGCGTGGCCGATCCAAGGGTGGAGTGGATGGTGCGCGGCGCAGGAATGCGGTGATGGACCTCGTGAGGCCAATTCGGGGGTCGTGGGGGATGAAATGCGTCGAGAGAAGCGGTTCTGCTCGACTTTGCTACGTTGATTGAGGTGGGAAATAGAGTAATGAGGCCAAACAGCCGCAGGCGCGCGATTGGCTGACGTACCGCGGGTCACCTGGGGCGGGGCGCGGTTAGATGCCGAAACCTGTTTGGGTGGCGATTCAGGCTCTCGGGATGCGTTTGCGGCAGTGCGAGAGACGCGACGCTTCCGTGATGCAGTGTTAACTTGTGATACAGGGTTAAGTTGTGGAATTATTGGGTTTCAGGGCGTGCGTTGCGGTGCAGTTAAGGGATTCGCTATCGCGGGATACCTGAGGTACTGCTGGATGACGTGGGGTACACGAGGCTGCCGCTTGGCGTCGCTAGCACTAGGCGCATCTCACATGACACGGATTCACAGAAGCTATTGGAAGACGAGAGACGGCATGCAATGTATCTATCCTCTGTAGACTATCTTGTATCGGGCAGGAGTTGACAAAACATTTCGTGTTTGATAAGAGATAATTCAATTTCAGGTATTTCAATATCACAACCGTTTTTGCCCTTGCAGTCGCCGGTGACTCATTTCCGGTTTCATCAGCGTTGTCCACTTGTCGATGCCAAGACTACTACTGCTACTGGCTACTGTTATAGAGCTCGGAAGGGTTCCCGATCTTGGTTAAAAATTGCCCGAGTCGACAACTCAGCTCAAACATCTCGAAACGGTCAAGAATTCAGTTACATAACCAAATATGAAGGGTACGTGCAGACAAGACCCCCTCCCCCGTCTCGACTGCGGCGCGGCAGTCGACAGAGGTGAAACGGCTGAGGGGCTCACACATGACACTCGAGCAGTCATCCTGCAGCGTGTGCTGTCGGCGTCCGTGACGGTGGACAAGGAGATGATCTCGTCCATCGGCAAGGGAGTCCTCGCCTTTGCCGCCGTGGCCCCCGGGGACACGGAGAAGGAGGCCGACCTGATGGCGGCCAAGGTCCTCCGGATGAAGCTCTGGGACGACGACGAGGGAGGCAAGGTACTTACTTGAGTGTAGGAGGGGAACATGAACATGATCTGACAGCGGAGAGCAGTGGAAGCGCAGCGTAGCTGACATTGAGGGCGAGGTCCTGTGTGGTAGGTTCAGCCCAACCCTCCCATCCCATCCCTCCTAGCAAGCCACGGTCGAAAGAGACGAGCTGATGCTGGGATGCAGTGTCGCAGTTTACTTTGCTGGCCAGCACCAAGAAGGGCGCCAAGCCCGATTTTCACGGCGCGGCCAACCCGGAGGAGGCGCGGCGGCTCTACCACTACTTTGTGCAAAAGGTGCGAGTCGGGTACCAGGAGGAGAGGGTCAAGGACGGGCAGTTCCAGGCCATGATGGAAGTGGCTCTCGTCAACGACGGACCGGTGAGCCTATTTTCTTTTCTTTTTTTTACTCGAGAGGCTTTGTTTCGGCTGACGACGAGCAGGTTACTCTAGAGCTGAAGAACGGCGCCAAGACCGATTAAGAGACAACGAGACCGAGTCGATTTCTTTTTTCTTCCTTGTCTAGAGGATTCTATAGAGAGATGGCGGGAAAGTTGTTCATTAGGCTATAGAAGTATAGAGGAGGCTTGCTGGGGAGGAAAAGTGTATGTGTGTTTCGGCCGCAAATCTTTAATTAGAGGAATTTTGTTTTAGATGGGCTAGCACCAACAATCACAGACAAGCTTGCGTTACACAAGAAAAAAAAAAGAAGGTGAAACTTCACATCCAGCCTGCTTGCTGCAACTTGACGCAATCATTCATTACCCGGAGGGACCGGCCTTTGGAAAAGGTATGGGACGGCTCAGATTCTCTCTGCTGTTTATCAAAACGGCAAGACAAAAGACAGACATCACCAACAACAACATGGGCTAAAGACAAACGATTGGCCGATATGTAATCAGGATCTGCATCTCGCGTCGCACGCAAGCAGAGCCTTTTGCTTCTTTTTCCTTCCTCTTTTCCCTTGCGTCCCCCCATCCCCTTCGGAGAGCCGGCCTTGTTGCCGCCTCAGAAAAGGTTGGCTCGCAAACGGCTCAGGGTAGCATTCTTGTCTCAGACCTGAACAGAAAAAAAGAGGGCACACAGGTTCACCACTGGACGACTCTCATCAGACCCAGGACCAGGGGTCTCTAGACTGACAGCCCGGGGCCCAGGGGCCAGCGAATCAGGGGTCTCGGAGATGTGTGCTGGTTTGCTTGCTTGCATCTTCCCTCCCGCGGAGCGGACTGGACCCTGTTGGGCAGATTTTAAACAGCCCGCTCCGACCTAACGCTGGAGGAAGCAAGTAAGCCCTGTTGCGTGGGTGGTATTGCGTGCCGTTGCAGGCGCATCGGCCGCCCTATCCCCTGTCCGGTTGCTGACGGGGGTCCATGGTTAGGGAGGTTCCACCCGGGAGCGGCACGGGTGTGAATACCCTCCCGTGAGAGAGAGTGAGAGTGAGAAGATGGCTTTTAGGACTGCGTATGAGAGGGAATGAATGTGTCTTGGCTGTAGTGATACCCTTGGTTGTCTGAAACATCTTACAGTTTGTCTCTCTGCCTCAAAAAGAAATCCAATTGTTCTCCATTCATGCCAAGACTGGTGTAACAAACGAGTCGATACTGATTCACCATGTTGCATTTCGGGGCTTGATATTTGATCCCTCGATAGTAGCTGTATAGCCTTGTCTGACCGGGTACCCCCATCTCCCCCCGGTCTGTCAATCAATGCTTTGTTGTCTCTTTTCTCTCTCTCTTTCTCTTCAAGTTGCCGTTGATGCTTGCTTGCTTACGTCGATGAGGCTTTTCCTTTCAAAGGAGCTGAATCGTTTGCCCTTGTATTTTGGGGCCTCTCTCTTCTCTGCCTCGTCTCATGTCACCCGGCTGAGCTGGCTGTTGGCCTCTTTTCTCTTTTCTCTGCCAGACAAGAGAAAGGAAAAAGAAACGACAAGCAAGACCACAATACCCCGCATTGCCCCGAGGCTGATGTTCTCGACTTGGTCCGAATCTATTTCGGAACCACTTTGCTTGCTGGATAACACAGGGCGGCCAGGTTCTTGCTTCTGCCCACTAATAACCAACTACAAGTACAAGTACAAGTACAAGTACCACACAGCTCTCTGTCTCTGTCTCTCGGTTATTCTCATCCTCTCGAGACTCAACTCAAACCTGTGTCAGAGAAACAACAATAACCCAGTCGACTTTACCCACTTATAAGCGCACGATCTTGGGCTCACTTGCATCGCGACTTTTCCGGAAGTGGAAAGGAAGCTCCCCTCTTCTGTTGCCTTCTCTCCGATTCTGCCTCTGCCCCAACCTTGAACAACTCGGACATCTAATAATATCTACCTTACACTCTTCCCCCACCTTGAACCTCAATCTGACATCTACACTCTCCTTCTCTCTCTCTCACCCTCCCCCGCCCGCTCTCCCTCCGTCTACTACAAGCTCATCATGGCGTCCGAAGGCGATTCCCCCGCGCGACCCCGCGTCTACTTCGACATCTCCCTCGGCGGCAAGCCCGTCGGCCGCATCACCATGGAGCTGTACGCCGACCTCGTCCCCAAGACGGCCGAGAACTTCCGCGCCCTGTGCACCGGCGAGAAGGGCATCGGCAAGTCAGGCAAGCCCCTCCACTACAAGGGCTCCATCTTCCACCGCGTCATCAAGCAGTTCATGATCCAGGGTGGTGACTTTACTGCTGGTGATGGCACCGGCGGCGAGTCCATCTACGGCAACAAGTTTGACGACGAGGCCTTTCCCAAGAAGCACGAGCGCCCGTTCCTCCTGTCCATGGCCAATGCTGGGCCGAGTATGTTACAATGATACCCCGCGATTTCTCACTCTCACGTACTGACCCCTCCATAGACACCAACGGCTCCCAATTCTTCATCACCACCGTCCCCACCCCCCACCTTGACGGCAAGCACGTCGTCTTTGGCGAGGTCCTCAACGGAAAGTCCATCGTCCGCCAGATCGAGAACCTCACCACCCAGTCGGGCGACCGCCCCGCCAAGGAGGCCCTGATTGCCGACTGTGGTGAGCTCAAGGGCGACGCCGCCCTCGCCGCCGACGTCAAGCAGCCCGACGCCCTCGGTGACCCCTATGAGGACTTCCCCGAGGACTGCACCGACACCCTCGACGCCCCTGCCGTCCTCAAGATCGCCGCCGCCTGCAAGGACTACGGCAACACCGCATTCAAGTCCGGCAACTTCTCCCTCGGCCTCGACAAGTACCAGAAAGGCCTGCGCTACATCAACGAGGAGCCCGAGCTCGACGGCCAGCCCGACTCGCTCAAGGCTGAGCTTGAGGCTCTCCGCTTCTCCCTCAACAACAACTCGGCTCTGCTCAACATTAAGCTTGAGGCTTGGGACGACGCTGTCCGCGCCGCCTCGTCTGCCCTCGACGTCCGTGGTGTCAAGGACGCTGATCGCGCCAAGGCTTTCTACCGCCGAGGCTTCTCCTACATTCGTCTCAAGGACGAGGAGGCTGCCCTGCGCGATCTGACCCAGGCCAACGAGCTTGCCCCCAACGATAGTGCCATCACCAGGGAGCTCAACGCCGTCCGGACCAAGGCCGCTGCTCGTGCTGCGAAGGAGAAGGCCGCCTACAAGAAGTTCTTTACCTAAACACTCGAGATTTTTGCAAAGACGAAGAAAAAGATATAGAAGGCGCCTCTGTTGCCGAGGGAGGGAGGGAGGGAGAGCAAGCATTAAAATCGGCGATGTTTTGAGACATGACATGGAAGCGGGGAGGAAATCCATCTTTTTTCAAGTTAACAGCACCTTGTCAGGGACAGCGGGCAGGAGTCGGCGCCGAATGAGATACCATCCAATTACAATAAACCACATTCAAAGACTCGTTTTACGTGCTATATCGAGTTGTGAAGTCGTTGCTTCCAGGCTTGTTCATGTGCATGTTGATATATATCCATCCCCTGACAAGCACAACTTGGGAACAACTCTTGGGCATCACAATAGACATGCTCCGTGTCTGTTCTTTTTTGTCTATGGACCGAGGTACACCAAATAACCCGCCCCAACTTTCCCATCCCAACCAAGTCTTTCTTTGACTACCTAATTCCATGCAAAAGCTCCCAACTCTTCTATTCAACCTTTGCGCGAGAAAACTGTACCGAAACAACAAAGTGGTATTTCCCCTGCCTCACCAAGCCACCCGTGGCAAACATAAAAAAAGTGTAGACAACATTGCTCTCGTTTCACCTCATGCACCCTTTTGCTTTGCCCCTGGATTATGATTCCAAGGGTGATATCAGGGTGACGCATGAGGTGAAAAAGGGGGCCAATGTTCCAACCATACAAAGGAAAGATAAAAAACGCCTCGCATGTGAGTAAATCATGTTTGCCAACCTCACCGTATCCCCACATCCCAATGCTCGTGTTGTTGATATAGGAAAAAAAGTTGTGGAAGGGGGTATGAGACAAGGAAAAAGGGGGGAAATTGTGTGCGTGGTATAAAAATGGTCCTTTCTTCTTTCTTCATCATCAAGTCGTGAGGCTATAGAGAGAACTAGCTCTCCATCATGCTGTTGTAGTGCAAACTGTCATGTCATATCCTTCACTTGTTGTACCGTGGCTCCTTGGACTCGGGGCTTTCTCCGCGGCCGCCGATGCGCATGATGCCGCTGAGAATGGTACGTCCCATACGTCCATTCTTGGCCTTGAGCGTGCTGCTGGCGCTCGCGCTCGCATGCCGCAGACCACCAGGCTTGCGGTGCTCCCAACCCTCTCGGTGGTGCCGGCGGTGTTCCTTGCTGCGTCGACGACTACGTGTCGCCGTGTTATTGCTGTTGTCGTCGGCAACCTCGCTGCCAGAGCTGCCTGGAGTAGGCTCGTAGACGTCATTCCAGGCAGTGGATGAGCCACCATACGAGATGGAGAGCGACTCGATCAGCGATGCCTGTTCCATAGACTCAGTCAGGTCGTCTGTGGCTGCGTATGAGGCGCTTTCGTGAGCGCGCTCTGTCTCGACCTTGGCCAAGCAGGCATCAGCACGTTCCTGCAGAGCAAAGCAGACGTCATTGAAGGCGAGGAGTTCGTTATCCACCTCGTCCTTCTTGTCGTCAATTGGGTTTGCATCCACCCACAGCTTAACCAGGCCCGCCAGGTTCCTCGTGTCGTCAATCAGGTACGGAAGGCTCGGGAAGCCCTCCTTGGAGGTGGGACTGAGTCGGCCAAGGATGGTGACGGGCGTGCTGTAACCTGCGGGAACAATGATTGCGTTGCGGTCTGCAGGGATGCTGCACACCTGATCGATAAAGTCACGGACAGCTTGTCGCTGTACGTTCAAGAATCGATTCATTGGCTCCATCCACTCCTCTCGCTTGCCAAATGTCGATAGGTTCGCTAGCTTCTGCAGGGCCTTCGCAATGAGAGTGAACGTTCGCTGCGCTTGAGGTCGAGGGTGGTCACGTAGAAGATTGAACAACTTTGGTGACAGAATCGCCGGGCAGATGAACCGAAGGAACAGGAAGCCAGACACTGAAGTATACGTGACGGTACGGAGAAAGTCACCGTAGCGATCCTCAGCAACAGCGCGGATGTACTTGAGAACATGTCGTAGCTCAGGGGGAAGCCGGTTGGCCGAGTTTGCGATGCATTTCCATACTTCAGTCGTATAGTGGATCAACACAGTCCAATGTTGATCAAGATCTCCCTCGTGAGGGGTCTTGCTGGGATCCACCTCGCAATTCGGATTTATCTCGTTGATCTCAAAGAGCTTCTCTTGTAGAATGTCTTCCAGGTACTCCTTGCCCAGGCGTCGCATGTGAAACTCGAGAGACTGGGTAAGCAGCGAATTGCCTCGGAAAAGAAGATTGGCTTCTCCAGCCAGAGACTTGCTCATATCTCGTACAATGAGCTCCCGATCGGTTCCCGAGTCGATAGAGTCGTTTGACTTGAGGCGGCTGCTAAATCGATACTTCTTCATCGAAGCCTGGTTTCCAATGCCGTCGATTTCGTCTTCTACCAGGGCCATCAACCACTCGCTAGCAGACCCTGAAACCTGAAAGATGTTGAGGAATAGCTCTGATAGTCGTCGCAGTTGTCCCGGTAGAGCCGCAGAAACCTGGTTCGTCAAGCCTGCGGGGAAGCGGTGAAGTATGTCAGACAGGGGCTGGTATTCTTTCGACAAGAGTACGACGTGTTCATCATGTGTCACTCTGATCAGCATTTGTCCAACAGACTGGTGTTTCTCGTCGTAGATGTGAAGCCATTGCTCGGTATCCTTGCCGCGCTCGAGCTGCTCAAGTGAAATATCAACAGCACCAACCACAAACTCCTGCAGGTTTCGAGTTCTGGGCAGTCCCACAGAAGCTTGGAGGAGATTGCTCGAACTGTCGAGGTTGCCCTCCACCCTCTTCAACACAACAGATAGTAGCGGTGTCGTTGGGGGCAGATCGGTAAACTCGCACTCCTCGCGCCAAAACGGATTCTTCGTTCCCGTCTTGGTCGTGGTTCTCGCTCGAACTTCGCCATCCAGTATAACTTCGGCTAGGTAATTGCCGACCAGGGGATCTGGCTCCGGGCGTCCCGGCCTCTCTGGTATGGGTGTTTCAAACCCACTCGGCTTGGCCTTGATCTTGGCTTCTGTAACCCTGACGCTGATCGTCTTTTCGAGTCGGAACACCTCGCCCTCGTACTCTGATTCTAGATCGTCCAGCTCCAATATTTGGGAGGCGTTGGGGTCATCGAGCTTGTAGATATCCGGCACCGCATATGCTCTCAGGAGACACAGCCAGACCTCGAAGTGAACTCTGCTATCGAGAGCCAGGTAGACTGGCCGGAAAATGGAAAGATGTGTAGATGTAGATGCGTAGATGGGGAAGATGGCAACGCAGTATTCCTCATCAAGCACTGTTCGGTCGAGCTGCTGGACGGCACACCGTGAGAGTTGTGAGAGGTCGATAATGGACAGAACAGTAACGTCATTCTCCGTCAGCAACTTGAATTCTCCATTATCCTGGAGAATGCATGAAACTCTTCTCCACGAGGTAGTCGGTGAGCGGAGATCCCTAGTCGAAGGCCGCTTAACGATTGCCCGGGGTGAAACGGCGAGGCCCTTGTCCCACAGCATAACCTTTCCAACCTTGATGATGTTCGTGGGCCTGTGCTTTTCTTGTGACCAGCCATGTCTCCGGAGCTCCGGTCTCATCGGCGATACTTGGCTGGCTGGTTTACCGTTGGTGAGCTTCACGCCGGTTGGGCGTAGCTGTTGCCAGCAGAGCAAGGCTGCCAGCCATAGATCAAACTCTTCCGTCACCAAAGGGCATATTAGAATTTCCACCGGAGGTTGGAGACACACCAGCTCCAGACACTCCTTGGTCAACTCAGGATAATCCACGGGGAGGACCCTGCAGCCGCGCAGATCAGATACCAGAGGGATATGGAACGGGCCGTTCTGACCCGAGTCAAACATGAGACATCCCTTTTCCTCCTCGATATAAGCCACGCCGCTGTGCCATGGTCCTCCCGTCTCACCCTGGTACTCGATTTCACCGCGCATCCGGCCGCATAGTGTCCTCATTAAGAGGAGAACCTTGTTTGCGTCGTCGGTGGCGATGGGTAGCGGTAGCGAGTCGACTGTCGGCGGAGGCGAGATAAGAGGAGAGGTGGGACGAGACGATTGCCGCTTCATAAGTCTTCGGCTATTTTTCTTGTCCTTGGCGGCTGCTATCGATTCCCGCACGGAGATAGCAGAATGGTGCAGCGAGTCCAGCGAACCGGACTGCAGCTTTGGTTCGTCTGTGGGATGTAATGATCCCGAGGAGCTTACGCTACCAACGCGATGTCGCTCTGAGGTAGGAGGTACGCTCCTCTGGGCTAACATGGAGGTGTCCATGGTGCGCGTCCTAGGCCGCAAGCTGCCGCTCGTATGTCGCAGATGCCGCGGGGGACTGGATTCGCTGCTTTCATACGATTCACTAAAGACATCATTGAATATCATGCCCTGTCGCCTCGAAGGGCCCGAGGGAATGGTCCGCGGCGAGCTCTGCTGCGAGGTGGCTCCGCGGGAGGACTGCTGAGAGTCCCCAGAGACGCTGAGGGTCGGTGGCTCGACGGGCTCGGGGGTGACTGCGCGGATGGTGCCGGCGGCGTTGATGAGGGTAGATCGAAAGGCGGACCTCAGATTGGAGGCGCTCGAGCGCTCCATTTTGGGGTCGCGCGGGGGGTTGAGCTCGGAGCTCGAGGTCTGATTCCAGGTCAGAGAGTCGCTAGAGGCGCCAGGTCGTAAGTGGGCTTGTCCGTCCATATCCAGCGGTGGCAAGCCTATGCCATTGCCGATCCACATCTGCATGCGCACGCTCGTCCCGCATTGAAGACCTGAGGAGGAGGGAGGAGAAGTCGGAGGAGGCGGCGACGACGATGGTGGGCTGGACGTGGATGTGGATGTGGATGCGGATGGTGCTTGTTCCTCGGATCGGAGTGTAGTGCGGATGGCGTATAGGTGAGGTTGTATTCGCTATCGCGTGGGGTCTGACGGGTCTCGGTGGTCGGCTATCGATGTCGCAGCGGCAGAAAAAAAAAAGAGGTGTAAATTATCGCAGCTGTCGTCGTTGCCGGGTTGTTGAGAAAGAGATCCAAATGGCACAATCACCGGTTGCGGGGAGGAGGGCTTAGTCTCGGCAGAGAATGGCAAGCTGAGGGGAACGCGCGGGACCGGCAGCTGAGCATGCTCATCTGCACTGCACGACGGACGGACAGGACAGGACGGGTTATGAGAGTGATGTGATGGATGGATGGCAAGTCCCGAGACCAGACCAGACCAGATCAGATGGGACGAACAAGAATACGCGTGCGCGCTCAGATAAAATGGCCGTCGTCAGGTGGTTTTAGGAGGGATCGAAAATGTGCGGTGAGTGGCCTCGACTTGTATGATACAGCACAGCACAGCACCGCACTGGACTGGACTGGGACTGGGGGACGACGGGGAGGGAGGGGGGAAAGCTGTAGAAATTACTACACCCCGAGGCCAGGCCCGATGGATGGATCAAATTGAATCCAATGTGAGCGAACGACGGGAGTTGGGGTCCGTGGGCGTGGGTTTGGTTCGGTTTTTGACCCGTAGGTAGAATAGTCTAGGTAGCCCAGGTCGCCACACACGCACTTTCAGTAGCTTCAGTCGAGGTACGTTTCAGCGCCAGTTGGAAAGGCCAGACGGAGCCCATGGATGATAAACCCACAGTCAAGCAAGCACAGGCTCAAGCGCAGGCACCGGGTTTCCAGCCACCCCCGGACGGGACGGGACAGAGCTTGCCTCTTGTAGTAGTAGATGCTTGGGTAGTGAACAATGCCCTTGTTAGGTTTGTTGCCCAACCGAAGCCAACTGCCGGATTGAGCAAGACTAGATGTGATGATGTTTGCAATAATTCCAAGAAGCAAAAAGAAGCAAGAAAGGAAAAGAAGAGAAGAAGTAAAAAATAAAAAAAAATTAAGAAAAAGCCAGAATCTCTCGTCGACTTGCTTATTCCGTCTTGGCCTGGCTTCGAGAAGCGGGGGAACACAGCAAATGACGGCTTTCCTTGCCGATCACACAAGGGACTCCAATGGAACGCCATGCAGCCCTCTTTGGCTTTTTCTAGCAGCCTAGGCCTGCTCTGCCCAGAAACTTTTTTCTTCTTGTTTCTCCAGAAACCCTTCTGCTACGGAGTACTGTTCCACGCTTGGAGGGGGAAAAGAGGCGAACGAGGGTGCCCCCCGAGACACCAAGGCGGGCCGTAGCGAGATGCTTGTCTAATTATCTAGTGGTTGTTTTATTAAATAATCGCCGAGTCGCAGCAGAAACACAGACCGGACAGACACCACACCAAAGAGGGATCGCTAGCACCAGCGACGACGTTATCGTCAAAATTGACCGGGGATAAGAACCCGGAGCAGTGGAGGGGGAGGAGGAGGAGGCACGCACCAAGAAGAGGCCCTGGTCCCAGTTCCCAGTGGAGCTTGGAGATGGAGCACTCTTGTTCCATCCCCTTGTTCGGGATGGAATTGGACGAGGTTCCCTCTGTGACTACAATTACCTAGGCATTTCACTCTCTTGCATTGACTCGGCGGAGCTTCCGCTCTCATGGATCACATCAGCAGTCAACCCCTGAGGCCGCCGGATCGAGCCCTGAGACGTCGTCTAGAGGCAAAAGTATAGAATGTTCCGTCAGCCCTTCTTGTTTCTGCCATTCGTTCTCGTGCTACCCTACCACCTCAGACACCGCCCCTCCGGGTACTCTAGCCACTCACCTCTCGCCAAAGCACCCTTCCCTTGGACGAGGTTTCATCCCATGTCGCCTGTAAGCCCAGTTTGTTTCTCAAGAGAGGAGCCCACGGCATCCGCCGCCAGTGGGGGATGCTACCGTCTTTCGTCACGGAGCAGGGATCCTCGGATGGTTTCTTCCCCCCCAGCAAATGGCACTCAATGCGTAAAAGATGGGTCGAAAGAATAATCAGGAAGAGACACATCACAGAATCTGCAGGACAATGCTCGTCTTATTATGGCAGAGGCTTTTACCCCCCCTGGCCCCAGCTCACGAGGCAGGCAGTCTCTTGTGCTAAGACGAAATCCCAGCACGGCCACGGGGGCCGCCGGGAACAAGGGACCAAGCCCATCATCGTCCAAGGCCAGGGATCCAATCTCAACGTTCACTAGCCTCCAGCGGGATGAGGAGGGTCGACTCGACCCGCGTTACATGGTGATTAGCCCTGACAAGAGCTATAGAAACAGGGCAAAAAAGAACGCTCGGACGTTGAAGAATGAAGAAAAGAAAGAAAAGAAGAGAAAAAAAGAAAACATCCTCCAGACGGGGCAGGATGTGATTCTTCCCCGATTCACGCAGGAACAAATGCGACTGGTCCGTTTATGATATCGTGCCTTTTCTTGACTTGCTTGCTTCTGCATCTTGCACTCAGACCTGAGCAGCCGCTAGCGCAAGCCGGGCAGGGCCTTTTCTTTTGTAACATCGGCTCTTTGCCCCGTCTCTTGTCGGTGGTCAGCAAGGAAAGTCAACCCAGTCTCTTGACTAGCACCGGCTTTGACGGCCGATTGATTTCCCAAGATAATATCACCGGGCGCGATATGCGCTTCTTGTGCGGGCAAAAAGAAAAGTTGTTGGGCCTACCCTCTACAGCTCAATGATGGCCTCGGCATTACTCTCCTGGCTAGTGGTAATAGCTGGGTGGCCTCAAAAGCCACGAACCTGACCGTTTCCTATGGGTGATCAGCCTCAACTCCAGCTCTCACTCACATTGCCTCGTACTCTCGTGACTAGCGAGCCCAAAGTTGCCTGACCCTACCAAGTACATACATGCTCCAAAAGCAATGTCGATATTCTCCTGAAGATCTTGCAACAGACAAGAGCACAGTGTCGAAATCACCTCGATCAACCCCTGAAGAAGATCCAACAAAGCCACGCGACAAGAAAAGAGACAAAGCTGTTGGCTCTGTCCTGTCCCGCCAGCATGGAACGCTCCCACGTGTCGCATCTTGGGAAAAAAAAAAGGGCCTCAAATCTTGCTTTGAGGGATCTCACCTGTCAGGGGTTCCCCTTTTGCTGCATTTGCTTTTTTAATACAGAAAAAATGCTACTGCAACAATGCAGAGCTACATTTACGCGAGAGCGCATCTTCCCGCTCAGATCCTTATTTTCCTTTTTATTGCTACGGTTCTTTTCGTCCGGTTTTTTTCTTGGAGGCCACCCCCCTTGATCAACCTAACCGTGTGATATTCCAGCACCGAGACAAGCCAGGGGGGGTTTAAACTCTTCTTGTTGCAAGGAACATAGAACCAACAAGGGCGATGAACCAATTACTGGGGGTTCCTAAACATAGATTTTCCTTTCCCGCCAAGCCCACCTTATCCCAGAAAACAAGAGAGCGGGCGGGCCCATCTTTGCCGTGAAAGAGGTCCTGGGCAATTAAGCACAGCCCATCTCTCGACCCAAGAGTCAGCGACATCAGTTCATACAGTTAGGTAGGCAACGCAGCACACAGGCAACCAGAGGCCCTTACGCAAACCAGCTTACCATTACACACCGCTCCCGTTTGGACAGCCTCAACTGTGCTCCTGGCGTCCGCCCCAACATGTCCCTCCTGAAAGAGGCCCAAGATATCCATGTCTCATGTGGTGCCACACCACCGGTTCTAGCCCACCCCGTCATCCACATCATGAAAGGCAAGTCGAAATGGGTGTTGTCTGCCTGCAACATGGCATGGCATGACACGGCTATGAGTAAACTCGGCATTCCGTGTAATCGCGGAGCCCTTGACCCGGGACGAGAATCTCCCTCATAATCTCGGCAAACGCGAACCCCTCCCCGTGTCTGCTCGAGACTTCTGTGCTTGTGAATAATGCTTTTTTCCTATTATTGTCGTGAGCTTCCAAAGTATAATGTCCTTTGTGGCTTTCACGGATCAAGCCTCAGCTGTCAGAGATGAGTGATAGACTCGACGGTCTAGCCGCGTCCGAGCCAACTTCCTCATGACATGTCTGCAACAGAGTCAATTCATCAGGGTCTCGGCTGTCATATCTCCATGTTGTCACGATCCTGCCGCTGATGCCCATATCTCGCCTTTTGAATCTGTAGTCTCGGAAAAGGACGTGGTTGTACTCATTTTCTGTGGCGAGGGAAATCCCTTGTCGGCGTGCCAAATATGATATTGGATACATGTGCAACATGCGCCTGTCCACCACCGTCACCATCCCCCCCTTTCCACTCCTCTGCTATGAACTGCAATCGAGGTAACGCAAAGAAAAGTCGGCCGTTACCTCACTGCTATCACAGTCTCCCTGACGATACCGCTTTCGGAGGAATAAAGACGTAAAAGTAAATTGACGAATTGATTGGACCTTGAACCATCACCTTTCATCTGCAGAATATTTGCAGTTTCCATGATAGCAAAGGACAAACGAAGACCAAGAAAAGTATAACATGTGCGTAATCCCGGTAGTGCGCGTAGAGTATTTCGACGCCTAACGAACTTTCTCTTCCAACTCCCAATTGCCAGATTCCAGAGTCCCCGATGCTCGATCGATCCCTATCAAAATGACGATCCCCGTAGGGTATCGTGGTTGAAGTGAATAATGTGAAGTGAAATCACCAAATAGTAAAAGTGCTGCAGCTGCTGTGTGGATATCATCTCGTCTCTCCTCATCTGCTCTACCCCCTCCATCTCATATCGCCCTTAACGAAGATTGGACCCCTCGATCGGGCTTGTGGGATGGCTGCGGACATTGCTCAGATCGGTGCTACCCGTCCGTCGGAGAGCTTGGCTCATGGTCTCAATGTTGAGGTCGTTTCCAGCAACGCTGAGCTTGAGGTTGGCCGTGCTGGTGGGACTTCCCAGAGGCTTCCGAGGCGGGCTCAACTCAATACCCTTCATACTACCGGGGTTGCTTGTAGGAGGGCTTGTCTCGGGCCCCTGGCTCGATACTGGGGATCGGATGGGCGAGGGAGATCGGTTGACCGCCGCTGGCAGAGATGTGAGCCCTGCGAGGTGGATGCTGTCACGGGAGCTCGCAACGCCCGCGGGAGGGTTGTGCTCGGCCTGTACAACATCGGCAAACGAGATGAAGGATAATCGGCGGACGTCGGAGGAGTCGAGAGACCCGTAGTTTGAGGCGTTGTCGGCCGAGACAGCATCTCGGTCGGCAAAGGAAGCGAGCTCTGCTGCCCACTCACTGGCCGACTGGTCGTACCATGGAAGGCCGTTGCTGGCCCCCGTAACCGTCACGGCAGCGGGTTGATGCGAGCTGTGCGTCACAATCTCCACCGTGTCAGGGTCAAGCTTCTCATTCGTGATGGCCTCGGATGCGTCGTCGAGCACGGGGGGGATGTAGTTTTCGGTCTGGATATGCGTCGGGATCGCCGGGGAGTTCGGCTTCAGTACGGTGCTATCCTGGACATCACGCTCAAAGATCTGTGACGTCGCAGGGGAGGAGAGTCGTGGGGAGCCGCTGAAGCCGCGGCCCGGAGACGAAGGCAGGACGAAGGCCTGGTCGCTGGGCGCGCTCCACGCTGTCGACGAGAGCTTCGAAGCATCTCGGGACATCAGAGGCGGGCTCGCGGCGGCCGAGTTCGAGTTTGAGGGAGTCTGAGACTGGGACTGGGACTTGGGTTCAGATTGGGATTGGGATTCGGGCTTGGACTCGTTGTGGGACTCGGACTTGGTGAGAGACGGTGTCTTTTTCTTGCCGAAACCGAAGAAGCTACGCTTCTTGCTCTTGGGATCCTTCTTAGCGTCTCCCGTTTGGCTGTCTGGCTCCGTCATGAAGTCGCTAGCTCGAGGTGTCGAGTCGCCTAATCGCTGGTCGTCGGCGGCGTCGACAGGGGCGTATGGGTCACCGCGGGTGATGGGAGCTGCTTCGGCGAGGCTCATGTTGATGGATGAGCCAACGTGTAAAACGGCGAGAAACGATGACGGTGGCCGTGGTTGAAGGTGCGTGGCAGGAACTTTTGGCCGTGCAGAGAGGAAAGTTGTCTGGGTGACTGACTGGAAAACAAGGTTGGGTTAGTGACGAGGGTTGGGAATGCAGATCTGGGTCGGCAAGCGAGAGGAGCAACGAGCTGGGACAACAACAAGAGAGACCAGGAGGAAAATCTCGAAATAAAATATCACAAAAAAGTTCTGTCAAAGCGGCCGTGCGGCACTGAGACCTAGAGTGACGCTGCCCTTCAAGGACGGGAGAGACATTGAATATTAGATGCTGCACATACCTAGAGGCTGTGACCTGTAACAGTCCGTAGCTCCCGATCCAACACTCGAGGCAAGACCCGCTCCGGCCAGCGCTAGTTGTTAGGGACCAGCTAATCACGGCAGTGCCGTTGTCCGTTCTGCCGCCGTCTTTTGCTTTGGGCTTGCTGGGTATCGAGGTCCGGAAGGGGGAGCCACTCGGAGGGACGAGTGACGCAATCAAGTTAGTTGGACGGCGGTCGGGACTTTCGAGGTTCCAGGTCAGGGCAGGTCGATCAGGTCAACGAGGAGAGAACTTGTGAGGTCTTGGGCGTCGACAAAATCCTCGGCGGATGCAGCCCAGGTTTAAAAGCCAGACAGCCCCCGTGAGATAGCGTGGTGGATTTAGTGGATGCGAGCCTCAGAGGGCAGGGCGGCTGAGACTGCTGGGCGCGCTATTGCTGCGGCAAGGAGCCGTTAACTCTTGCGGAGGGCGAACGACGCAAGGTTTGTTGTTGTTGTTGTGTTGTTAGTGGTCGTTGCTTCTGCTGATTGTCGCTCGCTTCGTCAGCGACAGGGTTTCTTATTGTCTGTTTGCCGTCGAGTTAAGGGAGAAGAAGAGTCAAAAGACGGGAGTGAGAGAGGGAGGGGGAAGAATTGACGGGAAGGGCAGGTAAGGCAGGTAGGGGCCCGACGGCGTAGGTGGCTTTGGAACGTCGAGTCTCGTCAACCTCTGAAGGATCAGCGCACCTTGAGCAAGGCACGGGATCAAACGTGTAGCGGCAAAAGATTGCACTATCAAGGCCACTATGGGGCAACTGTGAGTCGTACAGGAAAGTGATAACCCGTCAGGCCTGACGAGAGATTTAATTCCAGAGCTCGAGCTTTTGAGCACGAGACGAGAACATGCGGGCGCCACGAGGTTCCCGACGGACAGATGCTAACAACACCATTTGTTTGATGGCATCACAAAAACCTGCTTGGAACCAGCTTCTAGGCCATCATACACGACATCCAATGCTTCTAGGCCCAGCCCAGCTCAGGCTCGGCTCGCGTTTTGCAATTCTACCGCTCTCCAATCCTCTGTTGGCCCGCTGCGCCTTGTCCATGCCCATGCCCTACTCTCTTACATCTTCGGCACCGTACTGCATGAATTGATATGCATAGGTTGGACATGGGAGCATCTCGTCAAGCAAGTCATGCAAGGCAAGGCACAGCGCACATCGCACAGCCAACCATGCCTCGCCCAATATCCCGTGGAACCCATCCGAATAAAAAAAAAAAACAGCCAGTGCCGTCCCAAAAAGCAACAACGGAAAGAAATGGGCCACGACTGACTCCCTATCTCAGATGACCCCGATCCGATGGGCTGAGATCGGGCTGGGTCGTCGCGTTATGCCTCACCTGTGTTGTGCTGTGCTGTGCTGTGCTGCCAGCTTCTGCTTACACACTCACACAGCCTCGACAACATGCGGTTTCTATTCCAGTACCTGATGCTTTGCTCGTCATTCCTCTCCATGTCCAAGGTGCATCCTCTGCCCTGTTCTTCCCTGTCCTGCCCTCCTTGATCCGGTTGGGCACTATCGGTCATCTTGGTCACATCCCTCATCACATCCCCCCTCTCCCGCCGTCACCAACCCGGCGACAGCCCCGCTACCAACTATGACCTCGTGACAACTCCCTCAGGGCTCTCCCTCATCCTGCCCTGACGGAACAGCACAGAATAGGCTAATAAGGGGCAGGATCCGCACATGCTGGCAGCCGAGCTGAGTTGCCCACGAGGGGGCCAAGAGGGAGCCTGCCTTGCTTATCCCTCGTTTACAGTAGTTTGCTTTTGGCTCCCGAACAATATCAACAACACCATGAAAGGTGACATCTCAGGCACGTTATTGGGCTTCCCCATCAGTCACTGTCCCCGGGCTCTCGAGCAGGACCCTTGCGGCAAGCCCCCTTTTCCCCTGCCGCAATTCGCCACCGATAAGGGGCCGTTTGCTTCCCCGTCCCCCGACTTCCCGGGGACAGCAGATCTTGCTTGATTGACCGACATGCTTGCAAATGAAACAAGGGCCTCGTCAGCTTTGGGATGCGTGAATGCGTGGCATTGGCGAGCGTGGGATGGTCAAGCCACAGAGGGGTTCAGTGACCAGCCACCGAGGGGCTTGGCTGGTCTCGACGTCATCGGCCCGCCGGTCCTGAGCTAAGCTCTAGCCCGCCGGAAATTTCGTGACTGTCATGTGACTGGGCTGGTGATCTTTCACGTGACTATCTCAACTCTCCAATTTTAGGTAAGCAGGGCCCTTAGGTAAGCGTAGTGGCAGAAACTTCAGATCTTTGACTTCAATGTGCTCGTGAGGGTCCAGCTCCAGACCGTACGAACGTCAATTGCCGCGGCCAATCGCCCTCAGCCCGGTCAACGAGGCTCTTGTGAGAAGTTGTCATCCTCGTCAACCCTGCCACTACTTCCTCCTTACCTCTCGTCTCGACTCCCCGACGACACTCAACTTCATCGGCCACAATGGAGTTCCGAAGCCTCGCCCGACCAGCCGCCCGGCTACTCAAGTCCCCCGCCTCAGGGCTCCCTCTTATTCCTAGCCGCGGTCACAAGACGACGGCTCGAACGAAGCGGTCACTCAAGATTGCTCCTCACGAATCCTTCCAACCCGACCGAAAGACCGCCTTTCCCGCCGCCGACTCTATCATCTACAACCCCCCCGCCTCCGAGGCCTCTCCCCTCCATACGCCATTCCTCTTCCTCCCTCCCAATGATGCGCGCCGAGCCGCCATCACACGCCTTCGTCACACTCCCGGCTCACCTGTGGCTCCTCCCGCCGAAGGCAAACTACCTCCAGCAATGAACTATCATCGCCGAGACCCCAACTACAACCTCAAGGCTGCCGACATTCAAGAAATGAAGAGACTGCGAGCGGAGGACCCTGTGACCTGGAGTGTAAACAAGCTTGCTGAGAAGTTTGGTTGCTCAACAATCTTTGTCAAGATGGCTGCGCCAGCGCCGGCGGGACATCTCAAGGCCCTCCAGGCCAAGCAAGAGCGGAGAGAGGCTAGGTGGGGTGCTATCCGGACCAAAGCAAGGGAGGATCGCAAGCGGAGGACAGAGATGCTTTACCGCGGCGAGTTGTAGAAAAATTATTGCCGAATACGCCAACGAGGGCAGCGCGGCGCAGCATAGGTGGAACGGACCTGTACAAACATACGAGACCGTCCGGGGCACGTGTAGGATTATGTGTGGCGTGAGGAAGCGCGGAGAGATGCGGATCTTTTGGAGCCCGGGCCGCATGGGCAAAATCACTTTGTATAACTGCCAAATACCAAGAACTCCCCAAATGCAAGCAAACAGCCTTGTGTATTTTACCCCTATTGCCAGGGTCTCTTGTCACCCCGCCACCACGTTATTATCCATGGATCTTGTATGCCATTCAAATCCCCGAGAGTCCTCTTTATACCGAAATCAACCTATACGTAACTGCTGTATTCAACAGCAAAAAAAATCATGCACCTTCCAGGTGCAGGTAGATCCACCCCCATATACTATAAAAATGACCACTAAATTTCTTGTAGATCACCTCGACTTGACTTGAACTCATTCGACCTCGTGGTAGATGTCGACGTACGGCGACTACCTCCTGGGCTCGAAGACGATGATGAAGGCGGCTCGTTGAGGTAGTCCTTTTCGCCGGGGATGACACGCCAGCACCAGCCACACCAGCTTCGGCGCACGCCCCGGACCTCTCGGCCCAGCACGCGGCTGCCGCTGCCACGCTCATCCTCCCACTCGGGGACACAGTGACCGACACGCACCATGCGGACACGCTTGCGCTTTACGATGCCGCCGATGCCCTCGATCTCGTGGCGCAGGTAGCCCGGGCCGAGGGACGGAGACGGTGTCCGCTCGTGGGTGAGGCGGAGCTCATCGATGAGTGCATCCACCGGCGCCGGGTGGGTCGTGCCGCCCGGAGTCGCAACGTTTCCGTCCCGGGCGTCCTCGGCGTCGCAGTCCAGCTGCTGTTCGCGCTCCTTAGCCGCACAGCAGTCTGCCTCGCGGCCGCAGATGACGCCTCGGTCTCCCTCGCCAATGCCAGTACCGAGACCTCCGAGGACCTCGCCATACTGATTTCGCCAGCGCCAGATACTGAAACCGTTGTTAGTCTCACGCAGCTTGGACAAGGGGCAATAGCGACATACCGTTGATATTCATGATCAGCACCGCGGATACTTCGTCCACATGGCTGACATAGCCAAACGCCCTCGTCTGCACATTTGCAAATCTGTCGCGACACAGCCTCTGAGGAGACGGGAAGGCCAGGGTCCAGAGGGGGTTTAGCGAGGGTTGCTATCGGAGCGTGGACGCAAGGCTTGCAGAGTCTCCTATGCCTCTCACGGAGAGCGACAGGAGCCGGTGGCTTGATGGCACAGTTCTAAACACGGCCGGTCAGCGTCTGCATTACGGCCTAACAGCTTCGGCTGCTCGCAGGCTCATGCACGTACCCTGCATATCACTTCGCCGCATCTACGGCACTCGCCAACCATGTCACGGGCGCAGTCGCCCGACTTGCCGTTGTAGCTGCGGCCATCCTCCATGTAGAACCAATTGCCAGCGCGAGCGCGGTAGCGAAAGGTCTCGGAGCCATCTACGGGGACGCTCTCGTTACGGCAGTGGAGGGTGGAGGCAAGGAGGATGGTGCGGTACTGGAGAAGGCCATAATGGATGAGGCGGCACGTGCGGGAGAGGGCATCGAGAGTGTTTAGGTCGATGGAGGAAGCGACGGCGACGGCGATGCTAGGTCAGGGGTCAGTATGAGGAGTTATCATGACGGGTACAACATCAGGACGCGAGGCGCTGGCAACATCTCATGATGGGCGGGACGGCTTCAAGGAATGAACCATTGAGGCATTGGGCATCATAACAAAGAGAAAGGGGGCTCCAACTCACGGATAGATCTGCATCGCGTCCGTGACGGGCGCCCTGAAAGTGGAAGAGTCCATGGTGCCTATCGGCTCTGGGTTGTATAGGGAGTGCGACCAAGGTCCATTCCGGCCGTTGGCGGACAGCAGGTGAAGCTTCTTGAGCAGGAGGAGATGCTGCTCTTTCTGGGAGAGCTGCTGCAGCTGGGGGTCGGCGTCATGTTGTAACTGTAGCTGACCCGGCATCGGGACCGGCATGGGCATAGGCGGCGGCGCGGCGGCCTCATGATGAGCTCGGGCGCCCCCAGCACGAGGACCACCCGCAGGGCCCGCCCCAGCGTCTTCCTCGTCGTCCAAATCCACAAAGCGCGCCATGGCTGGGGCTAATTTTGACTTGTCCCTTTCTTCTTTCCCTTCTGTCTCCTGTTCCGTACAGTGTGAGCCCTGCCTGTCGCGGTCTTTCTAACCCCAGGATCTGATAAGTAACGGGGGCTTCCGAAGCTTGGCCGATGCAGCCCGGCGGTCGAGGCAAGCCGGGGAGCGGAAAGTAGCCGGGATAGAAAGCGGGACTTTTTTTCAAGCGGGCTAGAACAGGTGCAGGATAGGTGTGTGTGTGTGAGGAAGGGAGAGAAGAAAAAGATGGCTGCTTCGCCAAGAGAGAGACAATGTTTCTTTTTCCCCGAATCAGATGTGACAGGCAAGGGTTTCGGCTGCTGATGGAGAGGTGAGAAAGTGGATTACCGAGTCTTGTGAAGCGGGGAGAAGAAGACGGACGAGAGGAGAGGAATCTGACGAGGGTTCAAGATACAGGCACGGAAACAGCCATTGCGGCCAACGAGAACTACGGTACAATCTGGCGATACGTCAAAGGCTCATAGATTGGCCTCCTGCCAAGGTCAAGGTGAGAAATCGGCGATTGCGAAGCTGGCCCATCTCTTCGTCAAAGGTGCGTCACTTGATCATGGCCCATCGAGAGTTTGCCGGTTCTGACGAGCTAGTATCTGTAGGGTAAGGTACAGTTGAACCGTGCAAAGAGCCCATCATGGATAACAGCTTCTGAACAAGCCCCTCTTTTTGCTTCCATGGTGAGAAGCCCAGGAACCTTCCCGGTGAGGTGCTTTTTTCCCCTGTGATCTCAGCCCAAGCCAAGTGGGCCCGTGACTTTTGAAGTTTTCCGTTTTTTCCTTTTGAGGTACGACAATAGGGAACAACAGACCCGGCGGTCTGCGAGCTGCTGTAAGCCACTCTTTCTGTACATATGCTGCCCCGTGGCTATGCGAGAGCGCGGGGGTTTGAGAGGCTCCCCTGAGACTGGTTGCCCCACGCGTTTTTTCTCGTCATGAGACGAGCAGATTTCACCTTTTGGTCCCTGTGTTGCAATGCAGCCGGAGCAGGACGCGGCGTCACCTACCAGATCGCAAAACGAGATCTTTTCTCGTTACGTACACCTCATTCCTATTTTGATCGGATATCCGAGCAGTCCCAGCAGATAGTGCGAGTTATTTAAAAAAGACACGGCGCGTTGTTAAAAAAGCGTCCGATCTCGGGGCGGTCATGACAATCGCATCTTATCAATCTAATCAATCTCTGGACCAGCCTTCCCCAGACAGGAGCTGCTAATAATATCCCCCCGTCAAGGTTCCTTGGCGAGAATGGTCCCCCCAAATTTCTAGACTGGGATTGTTCTGTCTGTGGCGCTGTTCTACCCTTGACATTCTACGAGAAGTTTCCTTCTCTGCGGGTTCTTCTGCCGAGGATGTGGAGATTCATCTGAGAATGTTGGGTAGTCTAGCCATCTTCAACCAAGATGAAGAAATAAGTTGGGATGACACGTCTTCATTGTCCCATATTTTGAGATTCCAACCTCTCTCTCGTTTGCCACTGTGTCCCCATCTTTCACCCATCCTCTTCCCTCCCCTTGACTGTTTCACTTGCCGCTTTGCTATGCTTCTCTTTCCACCGCCTTGCACTCTAAAAGATACTGATTCGTGTTATTTAACGCCATATCTGCCTCGAATTTGTCGTTGTTTACGCATAGCATCGGGCTAAGTACTTACCACACTAAGTTCCCATATTCGTTGAACGCGTTCGATCGAAACTACGTAACATTCTTAGTTAGAGAAACGAGTCGCCAAACCCCCAGCCTCTACCGACTTTGCCAATCATTGCAATGAGGTCGAACTGTTAGATATCCGTGAAAACGTACGGCGCTACTTCATGAGCGCATTACCCTACTCCGTATATTAACACATAGTTTGGGTAAAGAAGCACGTTCTCGAAATCTGCATGAAATAATTCCTACCCATTTTGTGCAAGATATCTCACGAAAACACAGTAGTGTTGTAGAGGTCAGACTGATGAACAAGGAAGCAGAATTGGGACACTCTCGCCTCAGGCTACTATCCACTCCAAGAATCGCGTTGTTCGTCCGCGAGGTACCTGTGTGTTGAAGACGAGCAGTGTCAAGCTATCGTTCATCACAGCAGTGAGCTTGTGGAGTTGATGCACTCTGTTTCCCAGAGCTTTGTCACATCGCAGTCCACTTTGTCCCGGAGTGATTGTACTGACATCCAAGATTCTCCAACTTGAGCAACAACTGAATGTATGCACTCACAAGGTGCTTGGGCTTTCTTCACGTATTACCCATATCGACTCTGATTAGACGCAGCGTTTTATTTGGCTCAGACCTTCACATTTGGTTACCAAGTTAGGCATGAACTGCGTTGCGCAAGTACTGGGCGAGGGTCGCAAGGCCGATACTCATCTTAGGCCGAGTAGCTGGCATCTAGTATAGATATGGTAGTAAAGTCACAGTTGGAATCGTGTGTATTTTTATGAGGCTAGGACGTTGTATGAGCTCAAGGAAAGGCGAAGGGGTGAAGTGTTATTACTACCTCTTGACAGAAGTTGCCCACCCTGTGAGATGAAACTACGTTTTCATGAAGAGGGAGAAAACCGGAATCAAATTCAGACGCAGGACTTCAACGATTTATAAAGGGACAAAAAGGTCTTCACATGCTCGTGCGGAAGCAAAAGGAGTTATGAAACTTGGTTTAAATGCGCGACCTGGACTTGTAGGGTAATTAATGAGATTTCGAAATAGTGAAGAAGACGTAAGACACATATCCGGAAGGGGAGATCCGTCATCGTATTGGGCAACCCGACTTGAGTTGGATTGCCCATCACTTCATTTTTGGCGCCATGCTTTGCCTGAGGCTGCTCATCCCAATGTTGGTTTGGGTCGAGTTGGGTGGGAGGCTAATGCAGGAACGCCGACCCGTCCCCATGGACCAGGGTCCCACCAGGTTGACCAAGTTGGGCAGACTTGGATATCGGGACTTGTCATTCTTGACTTGTGATGAATCTTAGGATACCAGTGATCTTGCATGTTACTAATGATGTTGCTGCTTGATTGTGGTCGGAGTTGAACTGTTGTTACCTTGCTAACATGGTGCTCACCCTATACATAGACGACGGAACGCTGAATCGTACAAGGGAAAGTGTAATAACCACTGATGGCTTCAAGTTTCTGGATGAAGTACGGAGTAGACTCTGGATGTTTGTTTTTGGAGGCTGCTCCTTAATAAAGTAAGGTGTGGGCGGGATGAAGAGATTAGACGGCAAGCTGCATCATTCCGGAGTCTAGGTTTGTCATGCAACTTGGACTTGACGCAACCAGGAAAGGCACAAACACTGATAAGTAGCTTGGCCATAGAAGATAGGTCAAAACAAGATTTAATTCGTCCGTGTTAATATGCATTGGTATCAGGTTGAGTCTTGGAGGCCCCTTGGTCTGACTAACAGCCCGGCAATCAACTCAACTGAGATGACCCGACGGAAGATTGAGCCTCTTACGATGACGACTATAGACGGTTCCAAAGATAGAACTTAAATTAATAATTCATGTATATTCATATGGGAATCCCGAAAGTCGCCTTCAATATCGGTCACCGCCACAATGACAAAATGCAAAGGCAAAAAATCATGAAAAAATTGATTGAGGCTCCATGGTCAAAGTTCCAAAAGATGCAACTGTCAGCAGATGTGCGGCGTTCTGTTTAATTGAATGATTGCAGAGGATTACAAGACCCGTTCTGTTTCATGAAACAGAAACAAGCTTACGCAAGGAGACGAAGCTGTGTTAATTAATCAACTGGCGGCAGACCCGGTCGTGCCGATTGACGATTGTCGGGGGTGGCATCTGACGGGGGGCCGATGGGTCTTTGGTAACTTGGTTCTGGGGCTCTTGCAAGGAATAGAAGGTAAGGTAGGATGAAAAGGCAATCAAAATTCAGCTGGTACTGAGTCGCGCTGCTGTCTTTGCCATGGTTCATCCCAATTTCCTTCAATTTATATGAAAACCATCTCTCTGTGGCTGTGGGGGTAAGGAAGCCTCGCGGCCCAGGATCACTGGCGATGGATGATCCTCGCAGACGGGAAACATATCCCAGACGTAGGCGACACCCTTGACGTCGTGATAATTTCCCGTATTAAACCAAACATGCAATCGCAAGTCGACATTTTGGGTTGTTGTGCGTTTCCGAAGGGGAGGCGGAGCTGCACCATCTTCAGGAATACATCATGCTGCCCGAAACATGAGCGACTGGGGTGAAGGTAAGGGATCGACGAATGGTTCGCATTTTCCATCCATAGAGTTATCCGGCCGCGTGCACAAAACCAGGCTGTGCATCATCGTTTGGTGGCAGACTAGGCTTCTGAAACGACTCCGAGGCATCCCCCTCTCGAGCTTGAAACCTGGACCCTGGTTCGCTTCTGGCGACTGAACGAGACGAAGCTCGGGCCAAGACAGCTGAGGATCAAGGCGATTGGCTTTTGAGGAGAAGTGTCACGTTTTGAGGAGGATTGGTTCACTAGCGTCGGAATATTGATTCAGTTGTTGAAGATGAAATGGACTTGTGTATGGATAATTATAGATATAGTAGGTAATTATAGGTACATGTAGTGAGGCTGGAGAGTCTCTGACATCAATGATGCGAGAGTTGTTAGAGTGAGAAGGGGAGACTACATCATTGAACGTACTTCAGTTGGTGGTTTTTGATCAATACACGGACAATAACCCGTAATTAGCATCTTGTTTGCCTCATCAACAGCCTCATCAATAATTCAGTTGTTTATTCCCTATCTGAGCGTGGTATTTCCGTCATCAGCCCAAGAGCGGACGATAACCCCTTAAGCTCCCCATGTCAAAAGAGCCCCCTGCAAGTCCACTTTATGCATACCTTGGTACCTACCTTAGGTCTCCGCACGACCCCTGCTTCCGTCCTTTCGATGGAACGTCCGCTGCTCACTCTGCTGCTTGCCCATTGACTCTGACATGCTCTCCAACGACGATCCCAGATCTTGCATATTCCCACAGCAGCCGCTCCGCCCAGAAACAGGAAATATACGGTTCAGCAAATTAGCAGGAGCATCAGCAATGAGCCCAATCGAGTCAGCGTCCGCCCTACACTGGCTGGAACTTGGGATGATGGCGGTCTCATCCATATTGTCAGCGAGTGCTGGCTGACCATTACGACGACGCCGAGGCTCGAAATAGCATCACACGGCAGAGTTGCTGTCCCGTCATGTCAACCGCCCAGCCGGCCGGCCACTGCGGCCACCTGCAGAACCCCTTAACTTGCTCATCAGAAACGTCTAAACAACCGAGAGTCGATCATGAAAGCGCCTGCCAAAGTCGTCAGAGAACATGTTTGCCCCATCAATTCTCCGGCCTCGAAAAACGGCCGTCACCAGATGGACGGCGGCCGGGGGGCCCAATCCCTCCAATGATGCCTCCTCTCATCTGGCGACAAGCCGACTCGCCATCCGGGGGCCCATGCTTATACTGTATCTATATCGTTCTGTTTAGCAGGTAACCGCCCTGCATGCTGGACCCCCATATGGCACGACCTTACCCATGTCGGATAACCCACTTTCTCCAGAACCACGTCTCGTCTTTAGAGTTGCTCCATCACGGTCCTGGAGGGGGGCAGCAACAACATGTCCATCACGTCTCATGTTCAGGCCACCTCAATCAACTCCCGATCGATGCCCGGGATCACCGTGCCCTCCGCCACGACCTGTCATGGCTGGTCCTGGCCTCCCACGAGGGCCTGGGGGCCGGTCAGAAACGTCCATAAAGACGAAGCTCTCGCCGTCTCTCTTGGCCTCTCTCCTGCTCTACCTTCTTCATCACCTCCTCAGCTTCTTCTTTCTCTTCTCATTCGTTTTGTTCCCCGTTTTGGGTTTGCTTCTCAGTCATTCTCTTCAAGACAGGTGCTTGGTTCGCCTTCTAACAAAATCTTCAACTCTTTGGTTCTTTGATAGAGCCATTCATTCATTGACAAAACAACAAAACCAATCAACTACCCGCCAACCTTCCAACTTCCCCGAGAGTCTTTCAACATGTACATGCGCAACGCACTTGTCGCGGCCGTTGGCCTGCAGTACCTCGTCGAGGGTATCCTTGCTCAGGACAAGGTCACCTTGACCAAGACCGTCACCAAGCGCAAGTCCAGCTCCAGCGTCACTGCCGAGGAGGCCACCGAGGACATCACCACTGTGGTTCCTACTTCCTACATCACCGATGGAACCACCATCTGGGTTGACGAGACCATCACCATCCCCTGCAGCGCCTCTGCCTGCACTGCTACCCAGACCACTGGCTCCGTTGACGCAGAGTCCACTGCCGAGACTGCTGATGCTGCCGGCACTTCCTCCGAGTCTAGCGCCGATGGCAACGTTACTGAGCAGACTGCCGATATCACTACCGTGGTTCCTACCTCTTACATCACTGACGGTACCACCATCTTCGTGGATGAGACCATCACCATCCCTTGCTCCAAGTGCGAGGCTACTTCGACCGCCGAGGCCGAGTCGACTGCTGAGACAGCCGATGCCAACACCACCGCCGAGACTGCCGATGCTGCTAGCACTTCTTCTGAGCCCGTCGACGGCAATGTGACTGAGCAGACCGCTGATATCACCACCGTGGTTCCTACTTCCTACATCACTGACGGAACTACCATCTTCGTGGATGAGACCATCACTATCCCCTGCACCAAGTGTGAGGCTACCGAGACCGGTGCTGAGTCGACCGCTGAGACTGCCGACGCCAACACCACTGGTGCTGAGTCTACTGCTGAGACCGCTGATGCCAACACCACCACTGAGACCGCCGATGCTGCCACTTCTTCCCTGCCTGTCGACGATGGCAACGTAACTGAGCAGACCGCCGACATCACCACTGTCGTCCCCACCACCTACGTCACTGAGGGAACTACCATCACCGAGGAGCAGACCATCACCATCCCCTGCACCAAGTGCGCGGCTACCCAGACCACTGGCGAGGCTGAGAGCACCGCTATTGTCCCCTCCGGTGACAACACCGCTGAGACTTCTGCTGCCTCCGAGACCCAGTCCGTTGCCAGCTCCCAGGACGCCGACGGCACCACCAGCGCTGAGGAGACTGGCGCCCAAACTGCCGGTACTGCCTCCGATGATGCTGAGACCAGCACTGAGGTCGAGTCCACCATCCCCACCAGCTTCTCTACCAACATCCTCTCCACTGGCTTCGGTGGTAGCACTGCTACTGGCCCTACTGGTCTCTTCCCCAACACCTCCATCGCTGTTGAGACTTCCGCGGTTGCCTCTACCATCATCCCTGAGGAGCCCACTGTCACCACTGGTGAGGTCAAGACCTCTGGCACTGCTGTCGTCTCCAAGATCCCCAAGCCCGTCATCGTTGTGATTCGCGAGGTCACCATCTTCCACCGCACTATCGTCATTGGTGCTGCCTGCCCCCCTGTCAAGGCTGGCAACAGCGGCAACTACATTGTCGGCCGTGACAGCGAGGAGAAGAGCTTCACCGAGATTGGCGATGCTCTCACCGACGCTTGCAACAAGCAGTTCAAGGCTTGCTCCACCATCGCTGGCAAGAACTTCCGTGTCGCCGACTGCCAGAAGCAGCTCACCAACTGTCTCGCTGATGCCGCCTCCACTGCCAAGGCCCCTACTCCCGTCACCAAGGAGTCCACTGAGACCGCCTCCATCATCCTGCCCTCCGATGCCACCATCACTGGCGAGTCCAAGTCTTACATCGGTAACGGCAACGTCGTCATCTCCACCCGCACTCTCACTGTCTCCGAGTCTTGCGAGATCTCCGATGGTACCCCCGTCATCAAGGGCCCTACTGCCACTGGCGAGACTGCCGTCGAGACCACTGCTGATGCCGAGACTACTGCTGATGCTGAGACCACCGCTGATGCCGAGACCACCAGCGCTGCTGAGTCTGGCGCCGAGTCCACTCAGGATGTTGCCACCACTGAGGCTTCCGAGGAGGTTACTGGCACCCAGACTGGCAACGTCGTTACCAGCATCACCATGACCAACAGCAACGGCGAGGTCACCGTCACTGCCATCACTCTCACCACTGGCCAGCCCACTGGCACCGGTGTCGTCTCCGTCCCCACTGGTGCTGACTCTACCCAGGATGTTGCTACCACTGAGGCTACCGAGGAGGTTACTGGCACCCAGGGCGTTGAATCCAGCGCCATTGTCATCACCATGACCAAGAGCGACGGTGAGATCAGCGTCACCTCCATCACCCTCAGCACCGCCGGCCCCTCTGGCACTGGCGCCGTCAGCATCCCCTCCGGACCTGGCGCCGATGAGACCTCGGTCCCTGCCCCTGAGGCCACCGACTCCTCCGCCATCGGCCAGGACACCACTGCTGTTCCCTCTGGCACCAACGGCGTTGTCACTGTCACTGTTGGTGGCAACACTGGCGGCATCGTCACTGTCACCGTCGGCGGCAACACCGACGTCGTCACCCAGACCGTCACCGCCAAGGTCACCGAGACTGAGACTGTCACGGTCGGCTGCGGTGCCAACGGATCTCAGTCTGCTGCCACCATCATCTCGATCGTCACCACCTGCCCTGAGTCCACCACACTGGCTACCGCCACTTCCACGCGTGTCCCTGAGACGGTGTACGTGACCGAGACCGTCGAGTTTGCCCGCCAGACGGCCACCCCCGACACTCCCCAGCGCCTCCGCCGCATGCTCGGCTTCTCCTGGTAAATCTACCAACCATGATGCAAGTCACTTTGTCACAATCATAGAAAACAACAACCACTACAAGGATTTAGAAGGAGGAGGATCAGGGAAAATCAAATTCAAGGATTGACGGAGCGGCCGGCCCCTAAGAAGACACCGCTTCGGTCTGTGACCAGACGTGTGGAAGGGAAGGGGGCGGCCGCGAGGGGAAATGGGAATTGGGAACTGAGATCTGGAGTCGTGTTCCTTTTGTTCTTTCATGTGCATATGAATTTACCCACGGGTGTGTAGCATAGCCATGTGCCGCCTTTTAACTCGAGACAATATTGAACGCGATTTGGTGCTTTTGACTTTTATGAGTAACGTACATAACATGGTGAATGACCTCGAGTGCATGCTAAGTCCTCTAAAAGCGAAAGCTGTAATGATTCAGGAGTCAACTTGTAGAGTGGGTAGTCAGGGCTATTTGCCAAGTTATCGCTTCCTGTTTCTCACTTCGTTTGGCTAAACATTCAAAACGATGGGTCGGTATCAGATATCTTGGCAGAGATTGCCTCATCATCCCATGCACAAATTACATGTGAAAACGACCAGCGGGAGCAACATGTCTTATACAAGCTATACTCTAGTCTTGAACAATACGACAGATGTAAATCATCTCCCAAACACACCTGGCCCATGACGGCCACATTCCTTTTTCCACCCTCCAAAAAATCAACACGTTTAAACGCCCACAGAGCCCGCCAAACGATAGCGCAGCAGCATTGTCGCCGCGGGCCCTGGTTCAACACACTATCCGCAAAGCGATGGCGTAGTAGCACTTTCGCTGCCGAGGGGACATGAAACTCGTAGGACAGCGTGTACAAACGCTGATGGGGTATCATAAAGAGCAAAACGATGCGTGAAATCAATGCCGAAGCAAAAGAAAAAGCACGATAATCCTGGCAAGGCGTGAATGCTCGGGGAGGGTCTGACCTGGCGGAGGGCGAGGTAATAGCGCTGAAGCATTGTCACCACGTCCATCGCAAGGTCGGATAGTCTTCCACAAACACGTTGCTGTTGAGGCCGTCGCTATGAATGACTCGCAGAACAGGTCAAGCATTGAGATATAGCGACGCCTCAAAGGTTCAGCGACTGAGCCTTTGCCATGGCAAAATAGTGAAGTGGATGTCGTAAAAGCATGCTCAGTAAGAGAGATGCTACGTGGAAAATAGCTGACACGTAGGTTGAAATACATGCCGTAGAGAAGTGAATTGGTCGTCGGCCGGAGGCGATGGTTGAAGATCAAGTTCAGGCGAACGACCCCTCTTAGTGTTGAAGAGGATTAAGCACGGTTGGCCTTCTTCCAGGGAAGAGAGCCAAATCCACGCTCGTTGGCCTCCCGTCGAGCCGCCCCGTCGTCAAACTCACTAGACGAGTCGTCCTGGAGCTTGGTGCTGGGTGGGTTGCCGAAAATAGTGAGGAGAGCCTTCATGGCAAAGGCGCTGAGGATGCTCATGCACAGAATTCCAATCATGGTGTAGTTGCTCTTGCGGTACTGGTGAGGTCCAGGAGCAGCGTCTTCGGGCCAACCAGTGTAGAGAGCATAGGTGGTAACAACACTTCCTAGGTTACCCAGGCCGGAGACAAGGGCGGTGGCGGCGGCAACTCCAACTTCACCATGGCGCTTCTGGAAGATCTCGGAGCTCCAGGCCATGCAGATGGGGACAGTAGGGCCGAGGCCAAAGCCGACCATGAGAAGGCCACCGTATCGAGCCCAACCGTTGTTAGTGGCCAGAGTGACAGTGAGAAGGCCAGCGATCTGAATGCAAGCCGAAGCTGCGAAAAAGTATGGGCGAGATCGATGGAAGCGGTCCGAGATGGGGGTGACGATGAGGATTGCAATAAGATCCATGATCCAGATAGGAGCAAATAGCAAGCTCACTTTGACACCACTAGAGCCAGGCTGAATGGAGGCGATGATGACAGAGCCATACAGCTGAGTGCCGATACCAACTCCGACGACACCAAAGTACATCATGGTCAGAGGCCAGAGTCTCCAGTCAACGAGGACGTGGAGGAGGTCCTTAGCAGTCCAGGGACGAGAGTGGTAGACACGGCGAAGGTCATGGTAGTGGATGATGGCATCCTGGCCCTTGAGGACCTCAGGGGTAGGAGGCAGCCACTTGAAGATGCCAGTCCGAGGTCGAGTCTGGCCAGGCGCAAGAGGACGATCAGGGAGCCACCAGAGAAGGATGAAGCTCAAGACAACCGCGACAAGACCGTAGATGAGGAACATCCATCGGAAACCGACAAGACCACCGCTGCCGTCCATGAGCTGGAAGCCCGCAGACACAAGACCGACCACGGCGGCAGAGACCTGAGCGGCAGTAAAGTACATGCCAATTCTCTTTCCAGTTCGCGAAGGAGGATAGAAGAGAGTGAGGTAGAAAGCCATGCCGGGCCACATGCCTGCAATGACAGCTCCGAGCAAGAATCGAAGAAGCTTGACGCTCCAGGGATCTTGGACAGCAGCGAAGCAGGCACCGACGACGCCAGTAGCGAAGACAATACGGGCCATCCAGAGACGGGGGCTGAGCTTGCTCATGACCAGGTTGGAGGGGAAATCAAAGATGACATAGGCGACATAGAACAGGGCCAGAGCAGTCGAAGTATCCTTAGGAGTCAACCCAAGCATGGTCATGAGGTCATGACCTTTGTCCTTGTTCATAGTCTGAGCAATTCCAATATTGGATCTGATGGCCGAACAGAGGAAGTAGAGGATCCAAAAAGCTGTGAATCTGATGAGCATATTATTCTGTCAATTTTGAAGATGTGAACTAACCAGGAATGATGCGGAGATCAATCTTTCTGTTGTTTTTGTGAGTAAACTGTTGGTCAAGAGGAGATTGCGGCCACATACCGATACACACGTTCGACTGTCTCCATATCATAGTCACCCTCTCGGGCATTCCCCTCTTCCTGGTTCACGAGCACATTGGTGGAGTGCTGAGGCTTTGAAGCCTGCTCATCATGCTGGCCATCACTAGCGAGCGAGCTGGGAGCTGGTTCTGCCATGCTCGGACTTGAAAGCAATGGAGGAGCGTGCTATAAGTCTGTTGCAGGCGATATGAAGAAAGCTCAGCGTTGGTGACAGCTGTTTTATGTGAGTGTAGATGGAAGAGAGGCAATGCCAGCCGAGAGGGTTTCTAAAGCGATTCCTTCGAAAAGTAATAAGAAGCAAGAAACAAGTTTGATGTTGGAGGGAAGAAAATGGATCGAGAGGGGGAGATAAAAAAGATTGATTAAGGTGGAGGAGGGTGGGTGAGCCGATCTAGGCCGCTAAAACCGAAGGAGCAACTGTCCCTGCTTGCATAATTGGGGATTGAGCTCAAAACTAGTTACAGTAGTGGGCCGGGGAAAGCTCTAATGGAGCCGCCAACGAGAAGAGCTTTGGGAGCTCCTGACAGCGTGATTGCTCTGGATACTTGTGGATAGAGTCATACGAGGGTACATGCGTGTAGGAACAGGTATAACGTAACTAGGTATCATGGACAAGTCTCCTCCCTCCATCTTTTCAGTCCGTGGCATGCTGTCAACTCGGGCGTGATGTGATGGAGATGGTAACACTTTAGACGGCAGACCAGGCCATGCACTCAATCCACAGGGCTGGGTCGGAATCTAACCGGCCCTGGCTCCTGCAGACCATCACGCGGGTATAAAAAGCCGCTCTCGGCCTCATGAGCCCAAGTCCTCAACTAGACGGCTCGGCAAATAACCGAATCTCGGGGCATGGTCGCCGAGGTATTTCTCGGAGAAGGTCAAGCAACGGCGAATTCACCTCCGTATGTGGTAGCGTGACGGCGAGGCTCAGAACAATTTTCAAGTCTCGTCTTGCTCTGGCATACCTAGGATCTCCCTGCGGCTCGTCGCCAGGGCCCCAGAAGGTGGAATGACATGAACCATTCATGAACTCTTCAGGTCCCCACTCGGGCACTCAGTGGATGACGAGATCTTGAGTGGGTAGGCCCCTGTCGACCGCCGTCTCTGAAGCTCAACATGATGTGAGTTGGCTCAAATTTATCGAGGTGCAATAAATTGAGTAGAGTTTGAAGCTGCTTTGAGCTTTTTAATTGTATTGGGCCTGTGCCTAAACATATACCTAAGGTATCCTTTAACGCACGCCGTATCATAAGCATTACCTAAAAGGCATCATAACAAGTTAAAATACCAATCATAGGACCGGATGCACCTGTCAAGTTGCCTCATCCTTTGAACGCCTTCTCCAACTCCGCAATATCAAGCTTCTTCATCTTCATCATAGCCACGGTCGCCCTGTCCGCCGCCGCCTTATCCCCCGAGTTCAGCATCTCCTTCAACACGGTCGGCACAACCTGCCACGCGATGCCAAATTTGTCGCCAAGCCACCCGCACTGCTGGCGAGAGTGATCAGCGCCCTCCCCCAGCTTCTCCCAGAAGTGGTCCACCTCTGCCTGGTCCTTGCAGTCGACCATGAGGGAGATGGCTTCGCTGAACTTCCACGGGGCGGGCCCGCCGTTGAGGGCGACAAAGTGGTGGCCCCGGAGGTCGAACTCGACCACCATGACGGACCCGGGCTCGCGGCCGTGCTGCTCCTTGCCGGCCTCGGAGTAGCGTTGGATCGTGGTGATTTTGGAGTTTGGTGCAAAGATGGAGACGTAGTAGTTTGCCGCTTCTTCGGCCTGGTTTTCGAACCAGAGGCAGGTGGAGATTTTGCCTATCGACATGGTGTGTGAGTGTATGAGTGTATGTATGTATGTGCTTATGTGAAGAGCAGTGTTGAGACGAGATGCCTAAGACTGAGTATTACTGAGAAGGTTGAAGAGTGAACACTGATGAAGAACAGAAGGAGCGTGGCATGAAGTCGCGCAGGTATATATAATTGATCGAGACACCTCAAACCCTTGATCAATAGTAATTACCGTTGTGCGAACGATGAGTGAAGCGTAAAAGTGGCTTGCGGCCTCAGACAACTAGTACCTGTGTTGCGGCGCAACCTCTTGTTGTAGCGCATCTCGGCCTATACTAGCAAACAGGAGCTTTCACGCAGTGCTGCGATATAACAGTGAAGCATCGTGAACTGCTCGGAAGGGGTAGTAAGCCACCTCCTTCGGCGGCGCTGCTTGTGCATCTTGGCACCAATCGACAGCGGCCTCCTTCATGATCGGACGCGGGGAACGCTTCATTGCAGCGATCAACGCCGTAAGCTCAAACGGCATGATTATTAAACTGTAAACTGCACAAGTTGTGCAAGTATATCGTTGGTTCTGTTTCGGTGTTGGTAGCAATGGATGAAATGTATTTACCACCCAAGGAGACAAGATCTAAAACAATTCATGTCGATGAGCCAACAACCAGCGACGACCCGAAATGCAACCACCATCGCTCACCAATGATGATGTGCACAATTTGTGTGGTATTACAGTCCAGGCGTATTAGCTGTTTTGGGGTTGGCCCTTGTGCAGACAGGCCAGACCGTATCGACGGGAAGTTCAACCTCATATTTCGGGTGTAAATGCAGAAGTGCCTTACAACCTAGAACGAACCAAGACGCCCAAAACAACAAGGTGTCTCCAAACCTGCAGTCCCCGTATTTCCCCTCATCACTCACTCCCTCCCGACCGACATTGGATCCATGGACCATCACCAACACCCGTCGCTCCGATCTCTGCTGGAATTATCCATGGCGGATCAATTGCTCCCTACTCGAGTGTTTTCTAGCGGGCGTCGCTGTTGACGGCCTTGGAGCCTTGGGACCGACCATTCCGACCGTCGCCAATGCCTCAGGCTCAACATCCATCCATCGTCGTCACCCCCTTGTGCCACTCACATGCTGGAGCCCTCGCATCCGGATACCAACGCGATGAGTCCACAACACGCTGACAGGTCTAGCTTTGGCTGTCACTTGTTGCTCTGATATTCGCAGATGTTGTGCCCGAGGCCATCATCTCGACCCATTTGCGGTTTCACGTTGGACAAAGTTGTCCAGCGCCAACACTTGCCACATTGCAGACAGTTACTGGATGCCTCACCAACGAAAGTACCTAACAACAGGACGAGGTGACTCAGGCGCCTGTGAGGGACAGACCCTCAATACTCAGCCCAACTAACCAGTCATGGCCTCTGCCTCGCCTCCTTCAGGAAGCTCACACATACAGGTCCCTGTCCGCTTGGCTACGCAACGTCCAATAGGGACTATCTGGATACACAGTTTCATGCTTGGACGTGTCAGCCAGATCTCGCCAGCTTGCGACCCTGACGCAACCTCAAGTCCTTGGGAACTGGGATCAGGCAGCTCCTGTGTATAGTGCACGTCACCGAGTGGGACATGGGCAAAGTCGATGCCGGGTGACCAGGTCCCTCCAATAAGCAAAGTCAGCTTGGCCGAAGACACCGTGAACGAGGTCACGAGATGCTGCTGGGGGAGCATATTGAGCCTGCGGTTGGCGTGGCTCGCATGGCATCAGACCCAACCGTACAGCCAGTCTTTGAGTAAAGACTGGGCAACAGCTAACGGGCTCCCTCAGCGGGAGCAGGCAGCGCAAGGCGGAGACGCACGATATATTGGCACTCTGCATGCTGTTAGTTCAGCCGTTCACAGTCGCGTCGCAGCCTTGCCCCCTTCCCCACGCCTCCATCGCGAGGCGCCACTAAGAGGCACGGCCGTGAGTCACGTCTTTCTACGCACTTCCGGACTTCCAAGCCAAAGGACTGTCAGGACCTTCCGTTTCGAGTCATCAGGCTGTCTGCCTAGAAGGCTCTGGATACCTACTAATACAGCCTCATTCGCATCGTGGCGCGACGTATCCATTAAGCAAGGCAAGCGACAAACGAAACGATTCGGCTCAACCGGCGCCACTTGATGCTTGACAGCCTACGGATACGTACCTCTTTAACACGTTGACGCATTGGCCACGCACTTCCGCGCGATCACGTGAACAAGTTTGACTAATCCACCCACGTCAAGCCTCTTGGCTCCGCCCCGTTTCCCGTTGGCTTCCGACCTTCATACCAGCCCTATTTTTCAGGCCTCCATTCGAGCCGAGCTTTACTCACCATCACATTTCATATCATATCGAAGCGCATCTGCATAACGGCCTACCATAACCGTTGATCCGACCCGGCCTTTTGGACTCCGACTCCGACGCACAGTGCAACCCGATACCCTCCTTCCTCTTCATCGACGACTTCAAATAGCCCCGCGACGGCTCGACATCGCCTTCTCGCTTCCCGCAACACCCGCGTCATCTACTGCAGCAGAGCCTCGACGACATCAATTCGTAGGCGCCATGAGTGTCGCGTACGAGCCCCGGACCTTTATCCACGAGGGTGGCTATCCTCCCATCGGCGACGACCATGATCATACTGCCGACCAGCGGTTTACCGACAACGATGTCGCCGAACAACTGAGCCATTACACAACCGAGGCGGCCATGCTTCCCGACAACACAGGCGTGCTTGGAGATGATCGAGGCATGATGCCTGAGGATGCCGCTGCCGTCCAAGAAGCAACACGGCTCGACCTAACACATTCGACCTTCCCCTCTCCGATCCAGGCGACGATGCAAGAGCCTTCTCTCGAACCTCTACCCGAAGACAAGGACCTATCGCCAGGAGCCGGGTCTCCTCCTGCGTCCCGTATCAAGCCGATTCCCAAGCCCGACCGAGATGTTGTGAAGCAAGCGGACGGAAAATTCCACTGCCCGCTCGACGAGTGTAAGGAGGAAGTGAGAACATTTTCGCGCAAGTGCGAGTGGAAGTAAGTCTCTCCGATATCGCCACCCATGTTAAGCGCATGCTAACCATTTCTCAGCAAGCACATGGACAAGCACGAGCGACCCTATCGATGTCCTGCCGACGGATGCGAGAATCTCCCCGGTTTCACCTACTCGGGCGGGTTGCTCCGACACGAGCGAGAGGTTCACGGCAAGCATGGCGGTCCCAAGAATACAGTCAACTGCCCTCATCCGAACTGCAAGCGACACACAGGGAAGGGATTCTCACGACAAGAGAATCTGAACGAACATTTACGCCGCGTCCATACCAATCCCGACGGGACCACTCCCCCAGCCGATACCGCTCAATCTCCGGACGAAAACGACGCCGAGAAGGTGGGCATGAAGCGCAAGCGCCGCTCAAGTGCCCAGGCCAGCGAAGAGATGGTTGAGCTCCGCGAGGAAGTCAAGCGTCTCAAGGAAGAGAACGAGAAGCTCAAGGCAGAGATGGACACACAGTCACAGCATTCGCTCGCCATGATGGCTCAGATCGCCGAGCTCCAAGATGCTCTGCGTCATGGACTCGGCCAGCACACCCTGGGAGCTCCTACGGCACAGATGATTTAGGAAACCGATCAGCACCAGGCGTGGATTTCGAATCTCAGCTCAATCCTGCGCGATGAAACTTTGCGACTACAACTCTTGAACAGCGGATAGACTGTTTTTGCTCTGCCAGTTCTCTTCGGACGACCTCCCCTTTCAGCTACATTCCGCTCGGCGTTTGGTCCCATATACGGCACAGGGCTGCCCCCAAGGATGAACTGCATTTGCTTTTATACGAACCCAATTTTTGCGCTCTTCTGTTATATTTTATCCCCCTCCTCCTTTACGGCGTGGCGTTTGATTTGAAGGCTCTGGAAGAGATGATATCCCCCTCCTATTTTACACTGCACGCACACGCACAAGCGATGGACGAAGAGAACGACCAAAGGGCGGAATGCCCAGGACCGGCCTAGGTTTACAGGTTTTTTTACGAGATGATGAGCAGGCGGGTCAAGGGAAATATGGATGGACTTTGATGTACAATCGTGTAATATATATAGACGGCTTGCCCCTTTTGCCTCCCACCTTTTTCTCTTTTTCATGAAATCTATACGTGACGGGATGAAGGAATCGTCCAGTCTTGTGTCACTGTTCTCATCTTGTCTTCACTGCTTTCGTCTCATGTTTACTGTGATGCTTTGAGCTCACGGATCTCACCGGGTGTCCCCGGGACGCTCGGTCGTGGCAAAGACACCACGCACGACGACTTCGTCAGCAACATGAGGAATCAACACGGACCCACGGCCTCGGTACAAGCATGTTCATGAACATGATGATGATGATGCGTTATGTACTTTCCCCTCCCGTGAATGCTATGCCACAATGTACACGAATACCTCCCCTCTTTCTGGGCTCGACTTTTTTTGTCTACCATCTCTTCCCAAGTCAAGACTCACATGGTAGAATCCCAGCAAGTATCTCTGGCTCACAACCCGTTCATATATACACTGCCACTTCTCAAGCTACAGCTTGTTCGTCCTCTGCCGCGCCATCCTCCGACGGCAGGCCTCGCACCTGCACCCCCTCTCAGTTCTCTAGACAGCCTGGACGTAGCTCGCAGGCACGCTTCCCGTGACGCCCGCCTTTTCAACCTCGACCCAGCCATCGCCCGGGTCATCCTGCACGAGGACGAAGCGTTCGCCCTCTGCCATGGAGTGCTCCGTCTCGCTCTGTGCCGTGTACTCGTACAGCGCCTCGACGTAGCGGAGCTTCTTTGCGCCGCGCTTAGGCGCCACAGCAGGGCCCTTCTTCTTGGTCGAGGCTGTTACCGACGAGGTGGTGGACGTCGAGTACGTGGATGAGGGCCTGGCCGCGGGTGCTGGCGCTGAGGGCGTGGTTGTGGTGGTTATTTCTACATATGATGCTGGGACGAGGCCTTCCTTATAGCCTAGGCGGACCTTTATCCAGCCGGAGCCGTCTGTTGCGACACAGTTAGAACATGTCATGATCATGATAGGGAATAGTCACACTTACCATCAGGTTCGAGCAGAACCACATCCCGGCCTTCTGGTACTGTAAGCTCGCCGTCACCGCTCCCTTCGAAAGCATACAACATCTTGCCCTTCTTTTCCTCCTTGTCGCCGCCGTTTGGTGCGCTAGCTCCTCCATCTGTGATGTAGGCTGTTGGTGGAGGCGCCATGATTCGGTTCTTGCGCACAGTGTTGGACGTCTTAGACGAGATGCTTGGCCGGGGGCCGACCTCAGGAGGCGTCTCCTCAGCAGGACTGCGCTGCCCAGACACGGAGCCTGACAAGGACGGGCGTGCCGAGTGTGAGCTGAGAGAGGTCATGGTGTTGGAACGGGTGAGGTCGGGCCCGTCCGAAGTGGCTGAGTGCGTCGATGTCATGGTGGCGCTCGGCTTGAGCAGCTTGTTCGCAGAGTCCTGCCGTTCAGCCTTGAGCTTCTTGCGCTCCTCCTTTGTCTGTTCGCCAGGGCAGTCGGCGGGCACCTTCATCTCGCACTTGCTATGACACGTGTAGCCGCAGTCCCGACAGTCGAATCCCTTGGCGCTCAATCCCCAGATCCTCTCACCACAGAGGTCGCAGTTGGTAGGTATCTTGAATGTCTGACCCTTAAAGTTGTGGTTCTTAGCTCCGAGGGTAACATCGCCGACAACGGATGTGATGGTCGACGTCTCGACCTCGGCCGTCAGCCGCTGACGATCAACGGCGTGAAGATCTTCTTGCATCGCAAAGAGGGTACGGACAACTTCGACTTCGTCCTTCTTCTCCTTGCCTTCTCGGACTCGTTGCTTCAAGCGTCTCACGCCCTCGACCTCTCTTCGCTTCTTATCCACTTCCCTCCGTAGCTCGCCCAGTTGCGATTTAGACTTGCTCAAGACGTTGCGCAGGTAAATCTTGGCCGTCTCGTCAACCACCATGGTTCCGTCGTCATGCCAGACGGGGCTAGCCTCGAATTGCTTATCCGGAGGTTCCCTCCATGAGCCAATGTTGTGCTGAATGTACATCATGGAGTCGAGATGTGGCAGGTTCCTCAGAATCTCGGTGCCCTGGTGCTGAATCATGCCATTGCTCTGCTGCAGCATGTCGGATTCGAGGTTGGTCGCAACGGTCCAGAGGCTGTTGAGCTTTGTCGTTCGAAATTCGCTCAGGTCCTGTAGACTATCCATAACCTCGGGGATATATTCGTGATAGTACTTTTCCTTTTGCTTGTTGGTAACGTTGATGGAAATGATATAAGTGTTCTTGGCATTGTTCATCTCAAAGAGCTGCTGCTGGTAGGCACTCTGGGCCTTGGCCTTGTCGTAATGCGACTCGGTCTTTTTGCGCTTGGCCTCAACCTCCTGGCACACGGTGTCGTACTTGGCCTTGGTCTTGGCGAGGGCGGCATACGAGCCATCGCGCTCCTGCTCGAGCTTGGCGGCATATTCGGCATGGCGTTTGCGCAGTTCCTCGAACCGGGTACCGAAGAACTTGAGCGGCTCGGCGACCTGGGATACAAGACTGTTGGCATATTTATCGTGTTCGCCGGCGCGGGATTCGAGCGTCGTAAGCTGGGTTGTCCATGTCGTCAATGAGGCGCTGACGTAGTTAGCACGAATGCGCACAAACCGGACCGCTGAAGGACGGATGATAGCTTCGGTCTGCCATACCTCTCAAGTGAGCCGGGCGTCATGGCGGGAGAATCGCCAACGCTCAACTGGGCCGTCTTCTTATTCTTCTTCTCAAAGTACTTCTTTGCGAGAGCCGTCAGCTTGGCGCTGTATTCCTTCTCGATGACAGCGCGTTCTCGGTAGAACTGCTGGATATCTTCAAGCCATGCGATGCCATGTCCGACCCAAGCATTGGCGGGTTTGAAGCCGTCCTGGCATGTTTGTCAGCTGTACGAGTCCACATCAAGCCCAAGTCGAGTCTCGGTTGTCGGATCTGCAGGGGGCGCAACCAGCAATGCCAAAGCAAGAGCCAGAGGCGAAACAAGTCGAGGGTATTATCGGATAAAGAGGCAACCAACCTTGAGCTCGGCGCCAAAGGTGGGCATTTCGTCCACCTCAGCCATGATGGGCGACGTCTGGATGTAGTCGGATCAGAGCGGGGAGGAGGGGGATCGTTGGTCGCTGAAGAGGAGGCATACACGTGATGGCAGAGCCGGGAGGAGATGGAGACGGGAGACCTCGAGGCGACTATCGTGTATGAATGGAACTACTAGTAAAGTTGAAGCTGTAGATGCGACGGGGGAGACGACAGCGGGGGAGAAGATGGAGGCGCAGCTCGAGGATGGGAGAGAGCGGTTGTCCCAATGGAGTAGGTGGTGAGTTCAGGCGTTGATGCCCCTAAGTTGCAGCGGAGGTGCAGCTTGCAGCCAGAACAGCCTAACCTAACGTCCATCTAAAACCCCGCCAATTAATTAATGGCCCCAGGCCAAGTCTAACCCAAGGCTTTTTCTGCCCAGACGGTCCTGCCGATTTCCGGCGCCAGCCACATGGAGCTTGACAGTTCCAGGCTCCGAGATCCATGGATCAATTTAGCCGCTATGAAGGATATGGATGGATAAAGGCAGATATATGGCTCGTGCCGTTGTATCTCGATGTAGTATCCCTAGACCAGCCTGCTTTATCCGGGCATGCACAATGACGAGAGATCTCCAGAGCCTCAAGCATACAAAAGCTGACGTGTTGGGCCTCAAAATGCCCCATATCATGACAGCTCCTCTCTTCCCTCCCGTGTCCAGGGCAACTCGTTCTGGAAGCATCCCCTGAAATTCCCCCGTATCCCTGCTGTTACAGGCTGGCCCGCGTCTTCCCACCCCGTAATTATGGGCTCTAGGGACGGGGCGGGCTGGGTTCGGTGGGCGGTCGGATGGAAGCCGAGGGGCCCCCGGACGAGCCAAGAAGCACGTCACCGTTCCCCTATCACCAGCGAGCGAGCAGCCGAAAGCTAACAAAGTTGAGCCCGTTGAACGTGGTTTTGATCTTTATCTTTTTTCTTTCCATCATCGTGACTCGACGTTAATACCCCGTTCTGTTCAAAGAGGTCGCATCCCATTACTGGACAACAACTCCCGATAAACCCTCGGCCCTGCGTATCCCGAGCCTCTCTCACTCAACCTTCATCCATTCACCTGATCTTGCGCAATCATGGCATTGACCCTCCAAACCGCCATCAACCAGGGCAATCCCCTCGCCGAGGCCGTCATCGTGCCCTCCAAGCCCAACGCCCTCACCAAGCGCTACTCGGAGCTCCAGGCCGACGTGTCCGCCTTCCAGCGCAAGCTCGCCGACCTCGGCATCACCAAGGCCGCGCCCGTGAGCATCGCCCTCGTCAACTCGTACGAGTTCATCGTCTCCTTCCTGGCCGCCTCGTGGCAGCGCGGCATCGCTGCGCCTCTCAACCCCAACTACAAGCAGGACGAGTTTGAGTTTTACATTGACGACGTCAAGAGCGCCATCGTCCTCGTTCCCCGGGGTGCCTGGGCTGCCAACGCTCCCAGCGTCAAGGCCGCCAAGAAGTTCAATGCCGCTGTCGCAGAGTGCTACTGGGACACCTCCAAGGGCGAGGTTGCTCTGGACGTCAAGGACTATGGCCTCCTGAAGGGTAAGACGGAAAAGGTCTTGACTGCTGAGCCTGATGATGTTGCTCTCATTCTCCACACCAGGTTAGTTATCTCATGATATGCCTGATATCTCACTCTCACTAACACTGGATAGTGGCACTACATCTCGACCCAAGGTGGTGAGTACATGATAACTATAACTCATTCATGGTCAAAATCTCACATTTCTAGGTTCCTCTCACTCATCGCAACCTGACCCGAACTATGCGTATGTCATTGTGAGAGCTTTGAGTGAACACCGCTGACTGACCCTACCAGACAACATCAAGCAGACATATCAGCTCACCGATAAGGACCGAACCATGCTGGTCATGCCTCTGTTCCACGTCCACGGCCTGCTCTGCGGTCTCCTAGCGCCCCTCTTCACCGGCGGTTCCATGGTCGTGCCCACCAAGTTCTCAGCCTCTGAGTTCTGGGTCGACTTTATCGCCCACAAGGCCAACTGGTACACAGCCGTCCCTACCATCCATCAGATCCTGCTCAAGAACCCTCCCCCGAGCCCCAAGCCAAGCATTCGCTTCATCCGCTCCTGCTCCAGCCCCCTGTCGCCCACCGTCTTCCAGCAGCTCGAGGAGACATACAACGCCCCCGTCCTCGAGGCTTACGCCATGACCGAGGCGTCGCACCAGATGACGTCGAACCCTCTTCCCCCTGCCAAGAGAAAGGCTGGCACCGTCGGTATCGGCCAGGGCGTCGAGGTCAGGATCCTCAACGACCAGGGTGAGGAGGTGTCCCAGGGCTCCGAGGGCGAGATCTGCATCAAGGGCGAGAACGTGACCAAGGGTTATCTCAACAACCCCTCAGCCAACGCTTCTTCTTACCACAAGAACGGCTTCTTCCGCACGGGTGACCAGGGCAAGAAGGACGAGGACGGATATATCATCATCACCGGCCGCATCAAGGAGCTCATCAACAAGGGCGGCGAGAAGATTAGCCCCATCGAGCTGGACAATGTCCTGACCCGCCACCCCAAGGTCAGCGAGGCCGTCAGCTTTGCTATCCCCGACGAGGTGTACGGTCAGGACATTGGCGTGGCGGTGGTTCTCAAGAACGGCGAGAAGCTGACGGCCAGCGAGCTCAAGGGCTGGGTGGAGGAGCGATCTGCCAAGTTCAAGGTGCCCAAGAAGGTGAGTTTGCTCTTCACTTAGATGACGAGAGATGCTAATGATGGTTAGGTTTACTTCACCGAGGTGATGCCCAAGACGGCGACGGGCAAGATCCAAAGGAGGATCGTGGCCGAGACCATGATGAAGCAGGAGACTCCCAAGGCCAAGCTGTAAAGGCAGGATTATTTACAACGGTATACACTAGTACAGGATATCTATACACATACATCTCAAGTCACTGGGGAAGAATCGGTATACATTTGGATAGAAGGCTCAAGTCAAAGAGAGATTGTTTCTCATATGTTCATGAAGGCATTCGCTGAAAACCTGCTACTTTGAAACCAATTATCCACAACCAGGCTGTCTCATGAGCATATCATTACTTCTCCCCCTGTCGAAGAAACCCAGCCCCGCCCTCTGCTTTTTTGCTTCTCTGCCTGCAGATCTCATAGATTAACTCCGCATTACTTGCATCTCGTCTAAAATCCAAAACCCTGTCGTTTTTGTGAAGACCTTCTAGTCGTAGTGGCCGTCGTCGTCGGCAAGCTCAATCACATCATCCTCGTCGTTGATGTACAGGCGGCTGTCGTTCCTCTTGAGACCGCTGGGTCGCTCGGCGGCGCTGGGGCCGAGATTCTTGCGGGGAGTCACAGTGTGTCGCTCAACCCACGAAGAGGTGCCGTCTGCGGCCTCCCAGCGGAGGGGCTCCTTGTTGAGGGAGGGCTTCTCAGACTCCTTCTTCTCAGAGTCGGCGGCGGGCTTGACCTCGACACCGGCCTCTTGGGCGCTGTGCAGACAGGCAGCGTTGGCGTCTTGGAGGTCGAGGAAGACGGAGACGATGGAGACGGTGGACGAGGTGTCCCGGTGGAGGAGAACGAAGACGGAGGGAGCCATGATGTGGTTCTTCTGGGAGGGGGGCAGGTAGATGGTGTCCAGCGTCGTCTCAGGTAGAATGTAGGGCATAGGTAGATGGTTGTTTGTAGGTGTATAAGTGTTTAGTATCCAATGGATATGATGATTGCTTGCTATGATGTAGCTATTGTATGAAATGTGATGAAGAGTGAAGAGACAAAAGGGAAGCTATCGAGGTGCGAAGCAAGACATTATTATATCATTGAACCCAAGCTACCCTGGCACGATCCAATTGCCAACCACCGGGGCTCAGCTGACCTTGTTTTTCCTCCCAAGGCAAGGCCGCCATGTTTCTCGCCGCCTCTCGCCGCATCTACAGCTCCCTCCCGAACAAGGTAGAACGGGGTAAAAGCTCAGATCCAATGCGGGAAAACCAACCAAACCCCGGTCCCCAAAAAAGTTGCGCGTTTTCTAAGCTAGTCACGGGTGGTGTGACGGGGTGTGCCATGAGGCAAGGGACCTTGCCGGGATTTGACTCTCTCTCTCTATTGTCTCTGTAGTTTTCTCTCATCTCTGTGAGAAACCTTTCCCCTTGTCTGAATGCTCCGGCCCGGCCGATGGCCTCTTTTTTTTTTTCTTACGTTCTCGAGACCATCGATCCCGTGGGCCTTGACGACATGGGGGGTGGGCGGAGAGGCAACGCCGAGCTTTGATGGTCCTTTTTCGGAGCTGTAGCGGAGAGACGCCGGGTTCCATCTCCGTATGCTCCGGCGCTCGCCCGTACTGCAGACACTGCAAAACAACAAACTGCTTAAAGGGAAGAATACTTGAAAAGTTACTCTAGAGGACACTCTTTCTCTCGCATCTACGCGAATCTATGGCACCATCGTCCGGGGCCAACGTGGCAACCGACCCTAACCCATCGCCAGCATATCCCCTCCCCTCTGGTCCCCCATAGATAGCATGATGACATACGATACCCGACGCAAGAATTTCTCTGATGAACGCTTGGGCCGGACGGCGGCGTGTGATGGGCGGTGACGTTATATCCGGCTGGCCTATGCTCCCCCGAGGAGAAAGACGGAGTGAGTTCGGGGAGTCGTTACACAGCCCTTCTTCCCGGGGTCTCCGGGTTGCGGGATGACTTGCTTGCCTCGGAGCTGAAAACAGCTACCCTGGAATGGGGACACATCATTTGACCCAGGACGTATTTCCCCTTGAGGATGGCAACTGTCGTCACAGGTCGGAAATCTGTGTCGCCGATCTACTTGTACCAGGTTTCTCTCCAATCCTTTTTTTTTTCCAATGTGACTCAATCTCGCACGAGGACACAATCGGCCATGAGACCCCGTTTGTGATACCCCGGGCGATTGAGGGGGAGCTCTTTGAAGCTTTGTAGCCGAAGTCGGGGACCAACAAGCTCCCAAGAGTTTGTCATGAGCTTGAGGTTTTTTGGTAAGCAGCGTTATGGCCTTTTCCAAGGAATAGAATTCAAGTCGTCTGTTATTCCCAATGACCGTGGATTTTATCATCCCCCCCCCCCCCCATTGCGTAGAAGAGATGGTTCGGTCGCCCTCTTCACATCTGTAGTGGGAGCATAGCTCTCAGCTGATCAACTCGTACGGTGTTCTGCCCAGCACCTCCATACTGGCTGATACTATAGCATTGCCAGCGGCAATTCTCGACATTGGTCATATATGATGCGAACTAAAGGAGAGAGAGAAAAAACGGTAGCCATCGCATTCAACATGCAACTTTTGGGACGTTAATCTTCATACTAACCTCGGGAGTTATCGTGCTTTGTTCCCTTTCCAGCGCATACCCTGGACATGAACGACCTCAATTGTGCCCACGACTTCATGGAGTCGTGAAAGCCAACGCAACAACAACAATAAAGAAAATTCGTAATTAAATAAACGCCTCAATGGTACTAGTTTTGCACGTATATGTAATTGGCAGTGGCGCATTCTACTGCACTGGTTCCCTATGAACCTATCATGACATGACACCATGACATTCATATTATTAGCTACAGTCACAGATCGCCCAGCTAAGTTATAGCATACCACGCCTGTTAAAAACACCTTGCCATATACCGCCGCAAGCCGACCCATCGGCATCGTCAACCTCCTCACATCCTCGGTGGAGAGCTCATGTCGATTCGAAAGGCGCACTCGGCGCGCCTTTGTACCCCACCTCGAATCGTCACCCCCGCAGCTACCTCTACGAAACCTCAACGATATAAACCTACCTTGCTAACGTCTTGAACCAAACCTTTTCCAATGGCATCACGTCTTCGAATCTCGCCAAGTTCCCTTTCTCGATTTAGAGTCACCCCTCGTCTTACTACGATTCGCACAATGCAGTCCGTCTCGGTGCCCCCCGGCAAGTACGAGTTCCTCGTCGTCGTCCCGGACAAGCCTGGCGTTCGCGAGAAGAGGCTCGAAGTTAGACAGTGAGCATTCAATTGGCTGTAATTTTAACGTATACTAATGTCTGTAGTATTCATTTCAGCAATATGCAGCCTAATGTTGAGAACGGAAGCTGGAAGACGGGAGGTATGTTACAACACTTAGGTATCTCGCTCATCAAGCGAGAGAAGCTAACTATGTGCAAAGGTGCCCTTTTGAACAGTGTCCCCAAGGATGACAGCCCTGACAGCCTCGACTTCATGGGCAGCACCCTCGTCTGCGTGGCCAAGTCGGTCGAAGAGGTGCGCGAGCAGTTGAGCAAGGACATCTATGCTACCTCTGGCGTGTGGGACATGGACAAGGTGAGAACACCCAGCAAACAAATAGCCATGTGCCTCTACTAACCCACCGAATAGATCCAGATCTATCCCTTCCGCGCTGCCTTTAGACAGCCGTAATCCTCGCCACACAGCCTGGTGACGAGATAGACAAACGTAATAACATAAACAACTGAATTCTGCATTGCTCACTACCAGGATGTCTCCGTTTTCCCATCCGCCCATTGCTGGAGGCCCCCATCTTCGTGTGATCCATCCGTTTCTTGTTTCCATCCTTGTCCAAGCCCCTATGCCTACCCAGTTCCATATCCCTATAATCAAGTCCTATTAGAAGCTCAGCGAAGAAAGCCCAAGCAGCCACCAAAACACCTCGAGATCCATCCGACCTGGAACGTTCCAATTAAAGTAGAAATAAACGCCACGATACACCAGACAGCCCATTAGCCGCTTTTCACTCGGCCTTGCTCTCCTCCACCTCCTTGGCCTCAACATGTCCATCTGCCTTTCCGTTGCCGTTCTCTGCTGCTTCCTCCGCCGCAACTCTGAGTTCGTAGTTGAGATCGAAGCATTCAGCAAGGAGCTCACTGACGCTCCCTTGCCCCTCGGGGATGTCGCCGTTAACCACAAACTTGCCGTCCACTTTCATGTTGTCGAGCGAGTTGAGCTGCTTAGAGTTAGATGCAATGCGTTGCTAACCAAAAACACGACACATACCTTCATGCTGTACGGGTAGAGCTCTCGTACAGACGAAACACCACCGTTCTTCTTCACCTCGATCAGACAGCGCTTCAGCGTCTGTAGCTGGTTGTACACGGGTAGCAGCGCCTCCGATACCGGCTCTGACGCCAGCATGAACGAGTAAATGTACGCATACGACCGTCGGATCAAGTACAGCAGGGTTCGCTGAGTCCAGAGATCAGCGGTACGCCCCCGATCGTCCAGCCAGTTTCCAGCATCTCGGCTTTCGTCAATCTTGTCAAGCTGTCGTTGGAAATCGTATAGGTCTGTCTCGCGCAGAGACCATGCTTGTGTTAGGGAGAGCTTCTCGAGGTTGTTGCGAATCTGAAGCAACTCGGTGTAGATCGGTCGCCATTGATCGGCGACTTCTCCTTGTCTTCTCAGAATTAGCACATCTCTTATTCAACGAGGCGTAGTTCAACTTGCCGTTCAAGCACGAGGTCTGACCACCGGAGGCAACGGTTGTAAAGCTCTCGCACTTCCTCGCCACCCTCCACCAAAGAACCATCTTCTGCTGTGAACTTGCCACCGTTGTGGCTCTCGCCAATCTCCAAGATCTGGTTTCGTAGCTTCTTAACCTCGTTACTCGAGAACTACACACCGTTAGTTTGGCTCTTAGACATGCAACAACTTCCCTACCTTGGACTTGGTGTTTGCCAGAGAGATGGACCGCAGGATAGAGACGAGCTTCTCGTGGGTCTCCAAAAGTGACTGGGGGACTCGCTCTAGTCTCTTTTGAAGCTTCTCGAGGGTGCTGTTGCAAAGCTTGATTCGGTTGCTAAGCAAGGTGAGCATATAGGGAGGGTGTCGCTTGTCAGGGGATTCGTCATTCGCGGCATCGCGGATGCTGTTGCACAAGTCCTCTAGCGTTGACTTGATGCTGCCAAGGTCCTTAGCGGAGTACACATCAGCTTCAACCAGGTGATCGAGCAGTCGCTTGATGGTCGAGGTCAAAGCGTAAGTCGCAGGCGCTTCGTTGTTTCGTCCGATCGTGAGATAAAAGAGCGATAGCAATTGGAAGCAGCTCTCAAGGACCTTGTCCACTGCGACGGAAATGTCAGCTTAATCGCATATATCGTAGGCCATAGACACATACGTCTGTTCTCTTCACTGTCGCCTGTCTCGGCGCGGACGACGGTCAGTTCCTTAACCTGGTCCATAGTTTGATCAAACAGAGGCATGACGTCCTGTGTTCGGATGTAGTTCGTTCGATCCTGCTTGAGGAGCAGCAAGTGATCCCGGGTCATGATCAGTTTGTCGAGGATGGCGCGCTCCCGGGGGTCCCGTGGCAAGGGGATTGCTGGCGTGTCCATGATGACGGATGTCGGGCTAAGCTTGCTTGGTGTATCGAGCGTAAGCTGCTTGGGAATGAGAGACGAGTCTTGAATAAATTCGTCGATATCAAGCTTGGATAAGCTGTTCTTGTTTTGCGCAGGTTCTCCGAGCTTCCGTGGAGTGACGAAAGGCGATGAGAGTGGCGGCGGGGTCAGGTTTAGATAGGAAGATCAGAGTCGGGCCTCAGTGGGGGAGGTCGCGATGGACTAGGTCGGCGTAGCTTCGCTTCGCTTCCAGCAGAAGGAGGAACGAGGGCCTAGAGACGGAAATTCGGGGGATCGGGAAGAGCTGGAAGAAGGACGAAAAGGGTCGGCGACTAAGACTTGAGAGCTGCAAGTCCTTGGAGGAGTCAATCGCAGCGTTTTTACGTACGAAAGTCTGAATGTCACGCTTGTTTGCCAGGGATGTTGTCACTTAAAGAAGAGGCCCAGCCAGGAGGACCCCCCCTCCATGCGCTGCACTACGGCACTGAGCCCGAACCTGCGATAATGGATAATGGTGGGGCGCTGTTTGGATCCAGTCAAGGTGGGGTACATGCCGCAAGGCAGAGCGGGTCGCTTGCAAGAGGCCGTGATTGGCTCGTTAGCCAGTGCCCAATCGCCCACCGGCACGGAAGGCACAGGCAAGCACGGAGCTCGGATAATCTATTGAGCCCTCCACTTTAGGTCTTGAAGCCCTCCAACCCGAGAATTTCGACCAGGGTAATTTTCTGTGGTAAGCACTCCGGTTAGTGATATTCGACCTCAAACCACAATCGAACTCGACTTCGTGCAGACTCACCAATCTCCCACCTGCATCGACAGAACTCATTCACAATGTCTCACGCCGAGCTCGCTTCGTCCTACGCGGCCCTGATCCTCGCCGACGACGGCGTTGAGATCACCGTACGTCTCCCTCCCGCCGTCAAAATTCAATATGCCCCGCGGCCTCGAAATTGTGTGTGCGGGTGAAGGCTAACTCGTCATCGCGACACCACAGGCCGACAAGCTCCAGACCCTCATCAAGGCCGCCAAGGTCGAGGACGTCGAGCCCATCTGGACCTCCATCTTCGCCAAGGTACGACCCGATCGCGACTGCGCCGTCATCGAGAATTGGATTTTCTAACCAATGAATTTTTGTGCGAATAGGCTCTTGAGGGCAAGGATGTCAAGGACCTCCTCGTGAACGTCGGCTCCGGTGGTGGTGCCGCCGCTGCCACTGGCGGTGCTGCCGCTGCTGGTGGCGATGCCGCCGATGCTCCCGCTGAGGAGGAGAAGGAGGAGGGTACGTTTCAACCCCTCGAATCGTCTTTGTGCCAGGTCGCGGAATGCTAACAATTACTACAGAGGCTGAGGAGTCTGACGAGGACATGGGCTTCGGTCTCTTCGACTAAAAAGTCACGCCGCTACGACTGTTTCCTTGTTTTTCGCACTTCGACTGCATGGCTTCGGGGTTTCCAATCGATCGATCATACAGGATGGAGAGAGGGCACTATATCCTGCGCCCTGGACAGAGTAGCTTCCTTCATACGAATCTATGATGAACGCGCTCAACGGAGTTTATGCGGAGGGAGAATTGGTCAATTCAACGGCTCTGAAAAAAGAAAGGTCCCGCCATGGGTGGTTTGAGTTCAACATGGGTCCCTCGAAGTGACAAGTGCTGGTGAAAGTGTGAATTGGACGGAGTCTCTGTGCTCCTCTTCTGCCCTCTACCTAACTGGCATATTTTCTGCGTAGTCTCGATCTTGCTTCCTCTCGCCCGTCATACCCAACCAACGCCGCGCAATGCAACCTTCATTTACGCCCACATAAACTCGAATTTATTTCACAATCAACACGGAAGAGGGAACCAATCCCGCTTCCTTGAGGGTCTTGGACATGTCGACATCGCCCTGGAAGGTTTGTCTCGGGAACGTAGTCGTGAAGCTGGTGACGGCATTGCCAGTCTCGCTCTCGATCTGCTGTGCCAGCTCAAACAGGGTTGTCTCAGCAGGGAGTGTCTTGGTAATGTTTCCCCCGCCGGTCTGCAACCGAAGACGGGCCTCGTTGTGGTTGGCCTTTGGCTTGGGCGCGGCGGCCGCAGCGGCACCGCCGGCAGGAGTGGCGACGGCCTCGGCCTGGGGAGCTCGTCCTTCGCGGGCAGCCTTGGCCTCCTCGGCCTTGCGGCGACGTTCGGCCTTGTCGGCTTCGATCTTGGCCTTGATGCGCTTCTTTGCTTCCATGTCGTCGAGCTTCTCCTGGCGCTTCTTCTCGGCTTCCTTGATCTGCTGCTTGCGGGCGAGCTCCTCCTTGGCCTCCTGGGTCTCCCTGGTAGACTTTTGACGGATTTTCTGGGATAATTAGAAAACATTACACTCCTAGAATGTGAACACATACCTCGTTGCGCTTCTGCTCCTCCTTGTCCTGCATAGCCTGAGCGGCCTTCTTGGCTTGGAGGCGCTCACGGAGCTCCTCGAGCTTGGCCTTCTTCTGGTCCTCGGTCAAGGGGGCAATCTCCTCCGTCGACTCTGAGAAGTCAGTATGCTCACTAAAGCCGTATTAGTTGTGTGAACCTATAAAGTGAGTAAATTGTTGACATACGTCTTGGTCGCGTGATAGCTTGCCAGATCATGGCTTCTGAAGCGCTTGCCGCACTCATTGCAGACCAGAGACTTGGCCTTGCCCGTCTCGAGCTCTGCAATCTTGGCCTCGGTGTCGTCGTCCTCATCATCCTCCTTGTCGTCAGAGGCAGCAGCCTTGATCTCCTCCAGGGGCTTGTCCTGGTTGTCCTCGAGCCACTGGAGAGCTCCCTGGACTAAGATAGGGTCAGCCAGTACGTTTATAAAAGGTGGGAGCAACCTACGACCGCCGGACTTCTTAACTGCGAGCTCGGCACGCTCCTTGTCAAAGCCCATGTCGAGCAGGGTGTCGAGATCGGAAGGCATGTTGGCGGTGAGTGGTGGTGTAAGGTGTAAGTTTGTCGATGGTGGGGTTGAGCGTCTGAGGTGAGGGGCTATGATGTGAGGTGAGGATGATTGGAAGAGATCACATAAGCTGGGTAGAAGCTGCCTCTGGTGAATAAAAGGCAAGTGAATTCTCCCATATATTCTCTGAGCCGAATTGAAGTGGCTGTAGGCAACCAAAAGTGAACCCGATGGTTGTGGTGGTTCTTAGTTCCAGTTTGAGCTTGGGCTGACAGCTCTCAAGAGACGTCATTCAGCCGCTGCCTCAGTGACGTGCCTGTCTCCCGCCGGGTTTACTACGGCTAACGCCGGACGCTTTAAGCATGCTCCTTTGTTCGAACTCGTGATTGTTTGTTCTTGGACTCGAGACTATTTGTTGCATACATATATAGAATGCGCTCTTTTCTTCAATCTTTATAGATTCTTTCTTCTGTTCTGCTTTGTCTCTTGGTCATGTCCTCGTCTCTTCACCCGCGCACGCCATGACTTTACCTCCTTGGCTTACGACCATCAAACGTCGTTTGGTGTGTTTCCTCACTCACGATGCAGTGCTACAGCTGGAACTTGGGCTAAGTCTCATAGACTGGTGATCAAGAGAGTTCTGAAGCAGCTCAATCAACGGCTTCGGAAGTTTCAGATGGCCGTCCTCCACCTCCCCGAGAGTTGCTCGCCCATCGAACCCACTATGAGCTACCCCTCCTCAACCGTCGGGTAGATGCTGCCGATGACTCTCCTATTTCTGCTTTATATCGAATATATGAGCATCTAATTCTCGACCAACACCTCGAAATCCGCAATGAGATCGAGGCGTTTTGGTATCACAAAGACTGGGCTGTAGTTGACATCCCAGATCCCTGCGACCCAAATCCGGAAAGATATGCCTGTCTGGCTTGTATCCCGGCGCTTCTCTGTCTAGCTTTCAATCGAAGGATAGAAATAGGCCTACCGAGAGAAGCCCCTCCCATATTCAACCATGACATGCTCGACGAGTGGAGAGCACAGGAACCCAAGTTCGAGAAGGTACCTGTCTGGACAGAACAGGTGCCTCGAATCGAGGAAACGCTGGTGATACCTCACTGGGACAACAATGAACGAAAGTTTGTTCCTCTGGCAGGTTTCGAATGTGGTGAAGCGTCAAAGGAATTTGCAGACAAAAACATTCTTGTGTGGCAGCCACATGTTCACTTTGCGTAACAGTTACAACACAACACTTGACAGGAATGGAAGTAAATATTATTAATCAGGTAGGTAATAAGGGTTAATTCTAGGGTATCTTTTCGGCATCATCCATTCGTGATATCGTACACTGACTCTCATTAGGTCGAGTTCGCTCCTCGTTCAGTTCCAGACAATGGGCCTATAGCCGTAGCTCTGGAAGTACTTGTCGTCCAGCTGCTTCAGAATCTCCCGTCGCACATCATGATTATACCACCGGCACCAATCGTACAGTTCCTGGAACTTGACATAGGTCTCAGCGGTGAGGGTGAGATGCCGATGGAGATAGACAACAGCGTCGTCCATGTCGTATGATCTGGGGTTGATTTCGCAGAGACGGTTAAGCTTGCTGCATAGGGCGTATGTCCAGGGGGCGGCATAGACTTTCAAGCCGCCCTTGGTCCCTCGCTTCTCGAAGACGACGGCATTCTGTTGCTTGGCTTGCCATACGAGGGAAGTCTGGACGTCCCGTGCCATAAAGAGTTGTGTGGAGTTGTTGAACCACTCCTCGCCGAGGCGCCCTTCGGCCTGGCGGTTGGCAAACTTGGCGGCATTATCGAGGGACATGTATTCTTTTGAGGCGGGATCCTCGAGGAAGAAGTCGACATCATGTGTTGATTCCCTTGAGCCGAGGTAGACTGTGTTGACGGCACCGCCAACGACGACGACGTTTGTTTCGATACCGCACTCGTCAAGGTACTCGGCCATGTGCTCGAAAGCATGGATGATTTGTTTTCGGCTCAGGCTCGAAGCCTCATACTGGATGGGACGTCCCGTCTCGTCACGAAACATTGGAGGGATCATGACGGGGCCACCCATGGGGTCGGAGATGGTGACGGGGCGGACGGGACGAGACTCCATCTCGCGCTCATATCGGGAATGACTGCAACCCATGGTGATGAAGGCTAAACAGGTAGCAGTGATTGAACAGGATGTGAGATAGAGCCGAAGACAGGGTAATTAATACACAAGGATGGGGTTGTGGGTGGTCGTATAGACATCTAAAAGCGTCGACTTCAACCCACCTGACCCGAGCGATCGGGTTCGTATTAAATACATGGATCTGCATTTACGAAGTGGTTGCATGTCCTTTGTCCCTAGGGCCGTTGTTCTGCAAGTTCTGGGCTCAGCCGCACAGGACTTGAAGGGCGAGGAAGCCTTGGCTGAAGGGTGGCACCGCCTCGCGTGGGCAGAATACGAGGGTTGTCCTGCATATGGCGCCGGCCTGTTCAGGGCTGGGGCTGCTTATCCACACAAAGCGAAGCGCAGGACTACAGCGCTTAGCTCAGTCTTGTTCGTGAACTGAGACCTTTTTTTAGTCTAGGAATGTGCTGATGCCTTGTCCGCGTGAATCATTTTAATTTATTTATTAGTCTCGGTAGGACTCGAGACGGTCGTTGAGTCTGGTCTACTGCTGACCGTGTCTCGCTCGTGTCTTGTCGGCATCTCCAGAATCCGACAACTACACCATCACCAGACATGGACGGAGGCTGGATATAAATAAATGGCGACGCACTATCGACCTACACCATGGCAGAAATTCCGCCGCGACCCGTCGACACAGCTGGCCTTCTGGCTGCAGAGCCGCCGCCGGCACACTAGCACGCCAGGGGATGCAGCAACAGCAGCAGCAGGCTCTTGTTCCTCTTCACCCATCAGCGTCGTCTGCGTGTCAGACACACACTGCACTCAGCCCGAGGTCCCCGACGGAGATGTCCTCCTGCATGCCGGCGATCTGACAAACCGGGGAAGCTTTGAGGAGCTCCAGGAACAGCTGGACTGGCTCAACACCATGCCGCACCGGTACAAGGTTGTCATCGGCGGGAACCACGACAAGCTGCTGGATGCAGAATACGTGAGGCAGTTTCCCGATCGCATCTACGAGGGCCAGGGCACGTCGCGCAGCGATCTAGACTGGGGGAACATTGTCTACTTGCACAATTCGTCGGCGACGTTGCGGTTCGCCAACGGTCGAAGGCTCAAGGTGTACGGCTCACCCTTGACGGAGTTGTGCGGGACCTGGGCCTTTCAATACCCCCCGATCCGCCAGGTCTGGGCGGGTGCCGTGCCGGAGGACACAGACATCCTCCTCACACATGGACCGCCGAAGGGTCACCTCGATAACGGGGGCAAGGGATGCCCTCAACTACTGAGGGAGGTATGCCGCGTACGGCCCCGGCTCGCAGTCTTCGGACACATCCACGCCGGAGCAGGGCTGGAGGAGATGGCCTATAGCGGCGCCGACAGAGCGTACCACTGTGCCATGACGGGAGAGGGCGGGCTGCTAGCGGTGGCCCTGATGGCGTTCTGGGTATTGGTCGAGTGCATCTGGCCAAGACGAGGCACGGAGCACACGACGACGCTGGTGAACGCGGCCGTGGTGGGCGGTCAAAAGAGTGAGCTGGCGGTCAAAGTAGTTGACATGTGAGCTTGTGGCCACGCTCAGTGGCACGCTGCATGAACATGAATCAATCATGGCCGTTGTTGAGTGCCATGGTGAAAGATAGGGAGACAAAGGCCAGTGATGTGGAGTAGATGCCATGATTGTCTTGTAGGAGACTTGACAGTGAACAAGACAAAACAGTCTTGTCTGTCGTTTTGTCGTCCATGAAGCATAGAATATACCCAGTTAATACCTCTTTGCCTGCTTATCAATGCACACATGTCGTGATGGCCAAGGTCCCAAAGACAAGGAACCGACGGAATGGCAGTTCCTGTTCCACTGCAGACCAAGTCCCTGTTGGCCCGTGCGCCACCCTGTAGCAACCAACTGAACTGGGAAAAGGGCAAGGTGGCTCTGGATGAGGGAAGCGCTCAGAAGCAGCAATTACGTCGTGGCAGCGATCAGACGCCATCCCCATCCTTTCTCCTTCACCTCCATATTAATCTCTGCAATTTTCGTCCGCCCCCTTCACGCGATAGCCCAGCCTTAGTCACGACAACGCTCATCAACTTCGTCTCTGAATCATCGTCTGTCCGCTTTCCGAGCCATCTCGCATCTACCTCTGGTTGCCACGTTTCCTCTTACCGCCGTATCGAGGCCTCAAGCGCATCTCGCGACACCCCAACAACAGCAGCCAAAGTCCGCCGAGACGAAACTGAGCCACCATGTCGGTCGATATCGAGCCGTTCGAGCTTTCCTTCAGACGTTCGTCATCTGCGACACCCGATACCGTGTTCGTCGGGGATTGACATTGACATGGATGCCAGGTCCTTTCACGTCCGAGGTTGCGCAGACCCTCACCATCAAGAACCCGAGCTCGACTCCCGTCGCTTTCAAGGTAACTCAAATTGCGCCTCTGATGCTGCGACTTTGCTGACCCATTCCTAGGTCAAGACTACCGCCCCCAAACAGTACGCCTGCCCCCGCCCCAACCCCTCGAATCGCAAACCTGACGACTCCTGAATAGATACTGTGTCCGACCAAATGCAGGCCGCATCGAGGCCGGTCAGAGCTTCGATGTTGCCGGTAAGCTTGCTCACGTGCCTGTAATGCAAGCACTTGACTGACAAACTCCATAGTTCTGCTCCAGGCTATGAAGCAGGACCCTCCCCCGGATGCTCGATGCCGTGACAAGTTCCTCGTTCAATCTGCCCCCATCACCGCCGAAAAGGAGTTTGCTAGTATCGCCAACGTGGTATGGGTCCAACGGCTTCCAGCCACTGCAGACATATAGCTGACCGCAGTATCTAGCTGGAAACAACGGAAAAGAGTCAACTCGTGGAGCGCAAGATCCGGGTCAACTGGCTGGCGGCGAACCCCGAGCTTGACGAGTCTGCCAACCGCCCGGTAGCTACGCCTAACAAGCAGGCCATTGCTAACGGCGTAGGTCATGACAATTCCGATATGTGGGATTTGGCGACTGACAACGCATCCAATCAGGCCACCGATACCCCCGACATCTCACGCACATACTCTTCCCCTGTTGCTAAGGAGGAGTCTCCCTCCGCCGCGGCTCCACCACCCTACCAATCCGAACATGTCCCCGAGGAAGACGAGAAGCCCCAGGCCGCGGAGGACCCCGAGCCAAAGAGCACAGTCGCCCAGGCTACAGCGGCCGTCAAGGAGGCTGCGGAGGTGTCTTATGAGGAGCTCAAGGCCAAACTCGCCCAGGCAGAGGCTCAGATCGTGTCACTTAGGGAGACTGGCCTCCGACAGCGCAACGTCAAGCCGGCTTCGAGCGAAGATGAGAAGCGCCCCATGCTCCAGACTGCCCAAGCAGTCCAGCAGACCGTCGAAGGCGTGCCGGTGCAGATGGCAGCAATCCTCTGCTTGATCAGCTTCCTGCTCGCCTACTTCTTCTTTTAGAAATAGGTGAAGGTGGTTAGCCTAGGGTCTTTATATTTTAGAGGAAGCTACTAGACAGACCTGACGACGCTTTACGAAAACCTAGTCTAAGGAGAGGCTCATGGTGATCAAGGGCATGCTCTAATGCGCCGAGGAGGGTAGAGCTGGATCCACAGGACTCATGCCTTCCTTACTACGGACGACAAGGGGCATACTCGCATGGAACTCGGGCATCACGCGACAGCAACCGATGGAGAGCAAATGTGCATACAGGAGGAGGATGAAGCCACGAAGAAGAGCGATGGTGTCTGGATTGGGTAACGAGAGGGACGAATGCCGCAGCAGGTGGTCAATTGTCGGACAGTCGAGGGGACAAAAAGGTGTTCCGTTTGCGAGGGCGCGGTTGATGTCCTTTTTTTTTTTTTGCTGTACACTCTAGCTTGAGCCTCTCTCGTGTGGCTCTTGATGTTTTTTCTTGGTTTTCTTATTATCTTTGTTAATCGCGTTCTCTGATAACCTGGGCGTCAATTTTTGTTGTCTCGAGTCTGCTGCCATCCAGAATCCGTTCTTGGCCACTTGTACATTTACCTGTCTGATCTGAGAGGGATCATAATTCAACTTGAAGGCATCTCGCTTGCTTGTATACGCTTGCTTGTATATACGATCACTCTCTTTTTACTCAAAACTATGAATCATGTCTACGGCCCCGAATCGAGCCCTATTCAAAACATCCAATCATTTATTTCTCAACCTTGAACGCCTTGCGCAAAAGAACCACACTGCACTCTATGATGCTCTTTTTCGTCTATTGCGTCAACTCGCAGCCGAATGCAAGTCGATCCCAGAACAGACATGGGCTCTTTTTCCCTGGTGCCAATTCAGAATAATTTCAATCAAGACGTCAAAATTTCATTCCCTGCCACATCTCATCCTACATCACTTGCTGATTTCCCAGCCAGCCAATTTTTAAGCCTGGATCTCAGACTCCTTCCAGTTAACACCGCCACCAACGAGGCGGCCGCCGTTCTTGCGCTTGACGCGGCAGGTCATGCCGACGTTCTCATCCCAGATGAAGCGCCAGATGGCGTAGCACCAGCTCTCGTGTCGAGGCAGGTCATCGTAGAACTCGTGGGCAATGTCGCGGACGGCATGCAGACGGGTCCAGGGGACAGCAGGGAAGTCGTGGTGCTCGTTGTGGAGGCCGACGTTGTAGGTGAACCAGTTGAGAGGCCCGTAGTACGAGAAGGTCTCGGGAACGGGGATACGGTTCTCGGGATCCCGCGCCGAGGGGGTGACGGTCTCGTAGACATAGTGCTCCGCGATGAAGTGGCCGGCCAGGGGGTGGAGGCTACCGGCGAGGAAGGATGAGAGGAGGAGGTAGAGGATGGCGTTGATCGAGGCGAAACGGTATAGGAGGGCGTCAAAAGTGAGCTGGACGGCGATGTTGAGGTAGTGGACCGAGGTCAGGGGCACACGGTAGACGGCCATCGGGCGAAGGGCGTAGAAGAAGATCTGGAAGGTGCAGAAGAAGGCCTTTCCGAGGATGGAGTCGAGGACAAAGGCCTCGAAGGCGGTAGGGAGATCAGTGTCGAGGCCATCAACACCGAGAGACTTGTGATGAGTAAGGTGGTAGGGCTAGTAGCTATTAGCACAGGTTCATCCTCCAACAAGTCGAAGCTCAACATACCCGGAAAGAGGCGCTGTATGGAATACCGATGGGGAGATTGGCGAAGATTGCGATCAAGCGATTGGCGCGGGGGCTCTTGAAAGCCAGGTTATGCGAGATCTCGTGGATGGCGAGGAAGAGGTTCTGGTTTGCGGTTGCGCCGAAGACGTAGGCGACAGCCCAGAACTTCCAAGAGAAGAAGGGAGTGTCATGAAGCATCCAGGCGAGGAAGACCTGAAGAGAGACGACGCCGAGGACGACCCATTTCGTGAGAGGCTCGGGGCCGCAGAGCTTGGTAATCTGTTATCGGAGGACAGGTCAGCATCCGAGCTGTGCGATGGCGGGGTCAATTGAGAAATGACGAACCTCGGGATGGGCCTTGATGATGGCTAGACGACGAGTTCGATGAGGCTCCTCGGTGTAGGTCCAGAAGAAGTCGTTGTTCTTCTGGGCGGCGTCGTCGTGCTCGCCCGCAGGAGCTGGGGTTGGGCTATCGCCCTTGGCCCTGGATGTCACGGTGGAGGAGTTGGCCGCGGTCATTGCGACGGGAGTGTCCGGCTCTATCGGTTTTTCAAAAACGATTGTCCCGAAAAAGCAATTGATAGAGACGAGATGAGAACCAAGAGAGTGCAGGTTCAAGAATTAAAAAGAATGTGAGACTTTTGCCTCTTGTTTCCTCCTTTGCGGCGTAGAGTGACAAGGGGCAGGAAGGGAAGGCGACGTGGAAGGCGGTGAAAATTTAGGGGCGCAGGCGCGGGCCAGCCATAAATTGGCGGGCAAATCTCAACCTAAGCAAGTTGCCAGATTCAGGGGACCGTTTTTGAGGGGTTCGAAAGCGGGGGCTCAGCAGCGGGCCCGGGTCCAATGGGAGCATCCGATTGCGCGGCGTGTCAGCGCTGAGAGGGTCCCCCGAGGCGCTGATGAACATTGGATGCAGCAGAGGCTCTTTTGCCCCAAGATTTCGGAGAGGCGCGGGGCCAGGTGGTGCGAGTGGTGCCATCCGGAGCCGTCGAGTTCCGGGGATTAAGTTGGAGGACCATACGATTCTTCGGTATTTGTTGGAATGTCCCTTGTTTTGATGCCGGGGGATGTATTTTTTACATCCTGCTTCTGTGGCAGACTCGCTAGGGTTTGGATCATCATCAAGGGGATTTGCTGATTCCTCTGCCATGATTGGCATCTAGGCATCAGCTTTCAAGGGCGTACGAATACGAATACAGAGGTCAATGAAGAAACTGGCCGAGAGCATGCATCACCAGAGTGGATCTACGATGTTTTATCTTTACGCGGACTCCTAGAGGGGCTATTACAAAGAAGCTGTGCTGATTGCTTTTACTTGCATTGCTCAATTGGAATCCCATGTGAACGGATGTATCTAGTGGAGGAGAACGACAGAAGCGTCACTTGGTTCCTACTGCACACTATCTAATTCTAAGGGTAAGATTACCATAACAATGAGAGAAGATCAGAACAGAGTGTACATGTTCTCCCATGTATTTATGATGTTTATTATGTAAATTGACCTCGCCTCAATGCTTCAAGCATTCATAGATTTGCCACAACATTAGATAGACTTCATTCTACCCCTGTATCGGGTGTAACGTGGCGAGGCCGAGGCATCTTCCCATGCCCCTCCATTGCCTGACCAAGTCAAGTCCAATTGATCATGAAACATAAATCCCAATATGGAGTCTTCTTCACATATCACACCGGAGGCTTCAAGAGCCTACCTATCTCGTTCTTGAGAGCTTCAATCCAATTGCCAGCTTACCATTTCAGGCAAACAGCTAGGTTGCGAGTGAGAGCACACCCAGCTTTTTTAAGAGTGGGGACGTGCACGGCCAGCACTTGGCCCAATTCTTGGCAAGAGGCTTGGTCTGGACCACCCACCATCAGGTTGAGCCTCAAGCCATGTCCAACCATCTTTCAACCTCGACCTTTCATCATCATTGTCACGGAAATAGTTCCTCGGGCTTTCTGAATTCATTCCACAGCTTATTAGCCTGTTCAACTCGATTTGTCGATTGCATTACGGCCTAATACCTGCATGTTTCAGAAAACCATGAAACCCATCCTTTGTTACATATCTTCGATGAGGATGGTCGACCACCCGTACAAGCTCAATCTAAAGCATCAATATCGAGTTCAATTAAGGAGGTTTTTCTTTTTTTCGGTCAAAGGGTTACAATATGGCCATGGTTTTATTTGACGCCGCGATGCAGACGTGAAGCTTATATTAATTTTAACAACAGCAATTTTAAGAACAACCACACGAATCGGCAAACTTTATAAAACCTTTAAATTTCAAGCTTCTGAAAAGATGCCAACACTTGGATCTCTTCCACTCAACCTCAGCAACATGGACGCCGCCTCTAATGACTTCGGCGCCCCCTCCTCCCCAGTGTTCTGGCGCTCGCTGCCCCGGGAGATACAACTAATGATACTAGATTACATTTTATCCAATTACTTCACCAAGCGAACAGACGCGGCTTCTGAACAGACGTGCCAACTATCTGCTCTAGGTCCCGTGTGCAAGGACTGGCAGTACTTGGTCGAAAAACGCACCTTTCGTCGTCTGTCCCTCAAGGCACCGGACCTGCCAATGTTTCGCGAGTTTGTTGGAGGAAAGAACACCATCAGGCTCAACCACATTAGACACCTCTCGTTGCGAATAGAGCTCGCCCGATACACCTGTCCGACCTGCAAGAAGCCCGAGAAGGAAGCCACGATTTCCCGGTGAGATATTCCAGAGTCCGTACCGGAATGCGCTACCGCTAACCGTATATAATCAGAAGCAATTGGATCTTTACGTCTGCTTTGAGACGTCTACTGAAAGTTCTCTCATCTTGGGACCGCACGCACGGAGGGCTTACGTTGGAAGTTACTGCCCTTTCACCCAGCGATGTTGAGCACCATGCCTACGAGCCTGAATTGGCACATGACTATCCATTCCAGCTTGAGGAAGATCTGGAACAGCCTTCAAGTTTCGGGAATATCACACTACGAAGTCTACTGAGCCTAGAGCATTTTCCGATCGTCACATAAGTGCAGCTCTAGTGAGGCTCCGTGGCACACCTCTTGAGATGACGCCGCTGCCTCAGAAAGGCCGCCGAAAGCCAATTTCAACACTGCCTAAGACTCCTATCGTCAAGGGCTTCCTTATCCGCCGGTCGTTTTTCAAAAGGGTTGCACTCAGCACGCTTGCAAAGCTCTTCAATAAGAACTTAGTAGCCCTAGAGTGGTTTCGTTTTGAACAATAGGCTTCTCTCACGTCCGATCAAGAGATATCCTTTTATACTAGTATAATGCCCACATCCGATCAGAGAATTGATCATCGCCAACGTATCATGGCAAATCTGTGGGCCTTCTTGATACCTACCCTGCCTCAAACCGTCAAGACGCTGTCCTTTAGCCAGTGGTTAAGATGGAAGCCACCTTGGATGTATGCAACCTTTGATCAGATCGACTTGCGCAAGTCCCTCTCCCGAGCCCTAGCGCCATTGGTTTTACAATTGACCGAGTTCTGCCCTCCTGATCTTATGAACCTCACAGAGTTTTTAGATCAACTCGGCCAGATGAGTGGCCGTTCTGGAGAAACCAAGCTTGAGCTGCTCTCCATCAAAGGCGGGATATTCACCCAGAGTTCCGTGACAAAATTGTTGACCTTAACCGCTGCGACAGCAAAGGCATTGCCACGGCTACGCATTCTAGAAGTGTGGCATGACACTCGTGGGTATGAGTACCTCTTCCGATATACGCAGTCTAATGATCAAGGTACTATAACTTGGATGAATGGTGGGGAAGAGTATCCTCTGGGACCTGAGGTCCTTGAAGCGTGGGAGGGTGTTGCCTCGGCGTATTCAACTCGACCCCTCGTTGTGGATAGAAGACGGTTTCGGGGAAACCAAATGACGGTCCCAGGATGGTACAATAGACGCGTTTACCCTCTCTTGGAGCTACGGAGACTGGCCTTCGACCCAATTACCTTGGAACGAGAGTCACAACGCATAGGCAAACCATGAGTTGTAGTGTAACAGCTTGGTAGGTAGAGAAAAATGTTTCCAGGGACTAGTCGTTCTTGAAATACATACTAGGCTACATCTTCTTCTCTGTCTTGCATCTTGTCCAACTCTCTCTTGAGAGGCCGGATCTATGCACTCCTCTTCTTGGAAGTCTGTGTTAAATGAAGCTCCTCGTCTCTAACGCCGACTGCTTATAAGCAAGGGAACACATCGTCGTCGCCGCCCAAGAATTTCTCAATCATATCCAGGCCCTGCTCATTTCTCTCAGTCGTGTCCATCAACTCCGTGCCGGTCCAGCATTCTTCCAATTCATCCCCGACTTTAATCAACCAAGCACCATCCCTTTCATCAATGATAACATAGAGGGGATTAGGATCTGCCCACACTATTCCTAGCTTTTGGAGGAGCTGGACGGTTTCACGGATCTGTGAGGCCCATTTCTGCTTCGTCTCTGCTGCCGTGGCCGAGAGGTCAATCTCTCTCAGGTTCCGTCCGGGCACCCACTGGCGGAGGAATCCCAGGATCTTCTTGGTATCCTTGTCATGGATGTAGCCTAGAAGCTGGGGGACTCGTATCGAGCCTTGCTGCGGGTATTCCTTGAGAATCTTGCCCAAACACTCTAACTCTCGTGCGTCCGGGCAGTCTTGTAGCCGGCTTGGCTCGCTCTGCGACTTGCATAACATATCGCGCCCGTCTACGCAGACGGCGGCAACGATAGTCGTGAGACTGCGAAATCACATTCTTAACCATGATATCCTCAGAGGTATACCAAGGAATAGGCCCATAGATATCCAACTCCTTCTCAAAGGCTAGGTCGAGGACCGGGTTGAGCACGTCTACCCAATACACTTGGCTGTATTCGATCGGGACAAGCGAGGCAGGGCCTGTATCAGCTTCTAGGCGAAAGTAGAGCGTCTTGATGAGCAAGAGCTGATGTAAAGTCGGATGCCCGCGGCGCGGCGGTTGTTGAGAAGTTGCCAACTGAGAGAAGAGAGGCTTGTCAGCCTTCAGGATTGTGCCAAGGACCTCGTCGTAAATTTTTTCAATCTCTTCGTAGTCTCTGTATACCAAATCCCCTGTAAAGATGTCAATGAGGTGGTCCTGGAGAGGACGATCCTTCTGCTGCAGGTGGCGGGTGTCTTTGGTCGATGAGCCGTTGCTTGGGAAGATGCTCACGTAAATACGCGTGCCGTTGAATTGAAAGCATACGCTGGCACCATCTCCTTGGCTATGTGTCATGTTTTTCAGGACGGCCATGGCCATCAAGTCTTGTTCTGTCATGTCGCCCATTCTCGGTCTGTTCACTTTTTGTTGACAACGCGGGAAGAAAGTCGGTAATGATGACAAGGTAGTGTTGGCTAGAGAATGAAGGCCAGTCAGAGGATTTATAGGCGGGCTTTACAGAATGAGGCATGTTGACTGCTTTTAACAGACGGTTATATTTGTCCAAACTCCCATGGTAATTCCTCTTCCGGCAGTGTGTCACTCGCCCTAGAATCAAAGCCCGACTGTCACTGGCGTCGCAGTTCCCAAGAAGGCGAGAGTCATTGTCGGTTCCTACACGGTCTAGCTCACAGGCGAAAGCAATTACAGTCAGCTCGTCAGGAAGCGAGGGAGCCACGTAACTCATCAGGGCCAAGTCAGTCCTCGAGACAATGCTGTGAGTGGGAAACATGAACAGGGGATACATTTGCGCTCTGTCGAGCTCAAAGACCATGTCCGCTTCGTCACCGTCGCCAACGTGCAGCTGATAGCGACCTCGTCCGTCGTTTCTGTTTCTACCGTCTCGCCGAGTTCCGTGGCGGAGGCTTGAGGAAGTCGGGGTTAACCACAATGTACCTCGACATCGGCCGGTCAAGCGAGTCCAATCAGGCGGTGCAGTACATAGTACAAGTAGATCCCGGGCCCTTAATAGAACATGGGGCTGTTGAATGTTGTTTCGGCTACCGCCTCCGAGGCCAACTAAATGAGGCTGTTATAAAACAGAGGAAATAAGATAGCAGTTGAATAACCCTCGACGAGACAAAGCAGAGTAAAGCGGTCACCTAAATTCAAGTAAGAAGAAAGAAGAAAAAATTATGGATTATATAGTAATATATATTAATGCTTTTCCTCCCGGACTCCTCTGCACGCTGCTATCGTAAAGCAGGTTGGTGTCCTGCAGAATCAGTTGGCACCCCAGACCCAGAAAAAGGGCCAGCTTTGTCGACCAGATGCGCGAAAGTATGAATGATGAGAACGAACGAGCTCTGCTGGAAGAGATAACAGAGAACAAGTCGCATGGGAGCACGATTGTATCTGGGCTTCAGTCCGCCGTCAATAGCGGCTACAGGCAAAGGGTGCTCGCACTTCTCGATGGCGGTGCCGACATCAACGCCCAGGGTCGGATAGGAGACTGCACCGCTCTCACGCACGAAGCCTGGATTGGGCGAGACGGCGTCGTGGAGCTTCTCCTAGAGAACGGAGCGGACCCCAACCGGCGGGAGCAGCACGGCCGGACTGCCCTGCATATTGCTGTCAAGCACAGATACTCTGGTATCATGGCCATGCTGGTCGAACACGGGGCCGATGTTGATGCCAGGGTTCACAGCTGGACGCAGCTGCTGCTTGCAGCCAAGCACTGGTGGTTCCAGATCCCAGACTACCTTGTCGAAAAGGGGGCCAACGTCAACGCCGCAGACTATCACGGGCGAACCGCTCTGCACTGGGCTGCTCACCATGGCGATGAAAGGCTGGCACAGTTGCTGCTGCAACGGGGGGCTGACGTGAATGAAAAAGATCGTTGGGGCAAGACGGCGTTGCAATGGGCTGTGGCGAACGGGGAAACCGATATGGCTGTTCTACTGCGGCATGCAGAGGCTGGAGTCTCTTGATTCTACGAGTTTCAAGCCGGATCAAATGGGCATGAGATGACGCATTGAGCCTGTCTACCAGGGTAGTCCCAAGCATCGCTGCACATGGCTCGTCTGTTCGTCTTTCATGTTTATGAAATGATCTAAGAAATACTGTGCAAGTTGGATGTGGACCGCCGCCATGATTTTGACAATATTCTTCAACAGTTCAATAGGAATAATTGAGATTTCTTAACTTCTGTATTCAATGCCTGATAAAACAAATCCTCTAGATTCCATTTGTCGCGCATGAGAAGACACCCGATACGGTACCAGCCTCGAACTGGTCAATAATGCCCTGTACACTGGCGTACGTGCCGACTGTCAGGAACGCGATGCCGATGGCGATCAAGATGATGTTGACGACGTTGCCCGTCAAGTCGGTGATGAAGCTGTGATGCCGTCCCACCTTCTTGTCGGCGCCGCGCATACGGAAGTAGGCGACACCCCAGAAGATGAAGCCGAACCAACTGTCGAACAGGGACGACATGACGGAGAGCACTATAGATTGTGTCAGTGCTGTTGCTACACTTGTCTCTCAAGATAACCACTTACGGGAGTTGAAGAAGGGAATGACCATGGCGATGATAAAGGCCAGAATCCACGTCGCCAGCAGAATTCCAGCCCAGGATCCCCAACCAACGACGGTGTGGCTGTTCATGTGCTTGGAGTTGCGGAAGAGACGGAAAAAGACGAATCGAGCCGACACCGAGGCGTACAGGCAGCCCAGGAAGATGATGGTGGGGATCATGAACGAAAAGGCCGCCTTCTTGTACACGGGCTCGAGCGAGCCAAAGGCGGGCGCTGTCACGTATTGGTTGCCAGTGTAAGCATACACAATGGCTCCGACGATGCTGAAGACAATGATCTCGGCGATTGTGCAGGCCCAGAGCGCCTTGGGGAAGTCCCTAAATCACGTTAGCATTATTCCCTGGAGGCGATTCAGGTTACGAACCTTGGATCTCGCATCTCAGCAATGAAGCTGGGCAGAGTAATCTGACCGATAAAGGTGTAGCTGATGTTGAGGAAGGCCGACATTCCGTTGACAAAGGTTGTGCCCTTGACGGGAACAGCAGTGACGATGGGCTCGCCCAGCTTGGCCAAGTCATATCCAGCAGGGTGAGTCTGGATGGCAGCAAAGATGGCGGCGAGCAGGACAGAGATGAAGGTGAAGAAGGCCGAAGCAGTACCCAGCTTAGCCATCATGTCAAAGGTTCTCGGCAATGATCCAATCCAGCAGATTATGGTAACAATGACGGAGAACATGACGGTACGGCAGCTACCAACATCGTCGGCGGCGGTCATAGTGTTAAGGTACTTGGCACCAACCAGAACGTGAAGACCCTGGATAAAGGTGTTGTTGAGGATGAAGCAGACAGCAGTGGCCCACCAAGCCCATTCCTTGCCCCAGAATAGCATCTGTCCAATATCACAGACATCGCGAAGCTCAGGATGGCGCAAACAAAACTCCCACAACACGAGACTGGTATAAAGGACGATGATTGCGACGACAACGGTCAAGATCAGTCCAGGAACCAGACCAAGAACGCTATACGACCAGGGGAAACTCATAATAGCGAGGCAAATGTACTCGCTAAAGAGTAAACCTGCAGTCTTTTGCCATGAGCAAGTTCGATACTGGATCTGCTCTCCTTCTTCGGCCGCCAGCTGCTTGTTGAGGATAGCAGAGCTAGAATCTTCGGAATCCGAGACTTCGCGCTTGACAAAGTCTGGCAGGTCGGCGATTCGAGGTCCAACGGTTGTGCCGCTGCCACCGAACAAGGACGCCCATCGCGAAGAGGGCGTTTGGAGCTGGGAGGGACGACGCTCGGGGTCGGGGCTGTCACCCCCAGAGTTGACAGAGGCGGTCTTTTCGGCCATTGTTTGCGTGAGATGTCGAAACAGTCAAAGACAGGATAAATCAAAGACAAGACGAAACAAATTGATCGACAAAAGAGTCGCAAAGAAGCACAACTCTAAAGGAAAGACAAGCTGGCGCAAATCTCAACTGTGGATATTAGAAGCAAAGCATTTGGGGAGGGGGATCAGAGTCCGTTTTAAAGAAACAACGCTGATCCTGTTCAAATCAAGGATCCCTACCTACGCAAGGTCCCCGGCAAACGTCTCGAGGTAGGATTCTCTCTCTCCAATGTCGCCATCTCACCAAGCTTCATGACACACCCCAGCCCGGACAACCTTCCGCATCGGTCCATTTCACCAACAAAGCCCAACGCTAAAGAGCGATCATCACGCAGGAAGGAAGAAGCAACATCACAGACCCTCATGTTCATGACGAAATACACCCCATGGGCGTGTCCGCCTCTCCAGCACGACGAACCGCCGAGTGCCATCCGGGACGGCGGGGCGGGGGGAAGGGTTCCACTCCCGCTCCGCCCGTCTTCCGCGCCAGTGTGCCGAACATCCGGTGCTGGCCTGTCAACGACGCCGACGACCCAGGATCGAAGCTGCATGTCAGCCAGTCAACGGGTGCGGGAATCGCATCATCACGTAAAAATGGGAATCCACCGGGATCCCCGTATGCAGTCGATCACAGAATAGAGATGCCTGGAAGTTGGCAGGGGGGGGGGGGGGAAGCATGGTCTTTTTTTTTGCTGGGACAAAGGTGATTTCAGGGTCATGATTGGATTATTCCCGTGGGGTTTCAGACGTAACGTAGCCTGTGCGTTTTTTTGATCCAGTGTTGAAGGGGGCGACACCCGGGTTCGAGGAGGAACTGCTCCTGTAACTGCTCATGCTTCCCATGCCAAGCCATGGATTTGCAATTCTCGAGCTGAAAATCAATAGGTCGCACGCAATTTGATCAGCTCGTGAGCTCAAAGTGGTTGGATGATGAACGAGGCGTCGAGGAAGACTGTCATTGCACGCAAACATTCAAGACATCATCAGCATGAGACCATCCCATCCGATCAAGCCAGCAACTCGAGCTTTGATCAACAATGCCTGGGGCAAAACTCTGCAAAAGAATGTCACTCGATCCCCTTTCAAGCGAGGCGATATTGACGTTATGTTGAACACTCCTTTCCTAGAGACTTCTTGTTTTACCATCCAGACCCCGTCTTATTGTTTCCATGTCCTCGGGGAGTTCATCTCACAAGGTTCATCCCATTACGAAATTGCCATGATGTGATCGGACAGAAACGCCCACGCCCGAACTGAAGCCAGCCAGGGTCCCGAGGGTCCGGAACCCCCTTCGCTTCCACTTGGGTAGGAGCAGGAGTGGCCCCATCGTCAAGACCACGGCTCTGGCATCACTATAGCCTTAAAAGGCGTCATTCAGACTATTTGCTGAAGGATTCGCGGCTCGTCGGTCAAGTGCCCACGTTTCCGAGGACCCTTTTCGCTTCTCTTACTCTTCCGGGATGCATGCACTTGACAATGGTCACTCGAGAAATGACGAGGCATTTCTTTGTTCCTTCCTGTCCGGATGGAACGGGGAGTTCGGGGAGCTCATGGCCGTTGCGTACGACCGAGTCCGTGGGCGGTTTTTTAAGCTTATTACTCAAGGTCGTGTCTCGACCGTGTCGCATGTCGTTCAAGCGCATGCGATACCCACACGAGCGAGGTTATCGCCAAGCTAGTGCCAAGGGCTAGGCGATCTCTCGGCGATCGAGCAACCAGCCAATTGGCGTCATTATATCATGCAACATGCGACTTCACGTCAAATAGACCCAGCAAATCTCACAACTTCACCATGTCATATAGCAAAGATATTACTTCAAAATTTTCAATTACGGTCTATTCTATAGCTCAAATTTTACATGTGCAATTTTTCAACTTGGGAAAATCAAAAACTCATGTCTGACTGACAAAAGAGTTCGGAGCCCCGTGTCGATGGGCTCCTACGTCTCTTGTCGTCGGGGTTGTCGTCGGGGGTTGTCGTCGGGAGTGTCGTCGGGAGTGTCGTCGTTTTTCGGTCATCATCGCGGGAATCGAACTCGGGATTGGCGTGTGCCCAGGCGTTTAGGGCGGGGGTTAGGGAGGAGCAGTTTGACCTGACCTTGATACCATTGTACCAAGGCGCCCCTGCTCCTCCCTGGTGATCTGGTCCGGGGAAGTAATATATAACGGTATGCTGGATCAATCCCCTCCTGGTGAAGGGTTGGTGGTGCGCCATGGCCGTGGCGGATGCGGCAATGGTATGAGGCGCTGGTGAAGGCCCGCCAGCCGCATCCCAGCCGTCAACCGCCAACAGCCACAGCGCCGGCGTGAAGTATTCCGCTTCTGCCGAATCCTCTCCCCGCGATGATCCGTGGTGTTTTCATGCCCGGCGTCAACGCAATACACCAACACTGCTGGTAATTGATGCCATCACCACCATCACACAGCACCATCGACACCACCAACAAGCATCGCCATGACAATTGAAGCAACAAACGCAACATGAGAGCGCAAGTGCAACAGGCGGCTTGCTGTAGGTGATGTGAATGCACTTGCATTACATTCTCCCCAGGCCAGGATTATACCATCACCTCGCATCACCACCTCAGACATCAACATCAATCAGCGTCACCACCACCATCACCAAGAGCGCTCGCTCAGCAAAGATCTTTTACAAGCAATCAGAAACATCCACAACAACGTGTATGCACTTGCGACGCACAAATCTCCTCCGTCGAAAGGCTCCGCACTTGCGAACGACCATAATCCCTCAAACTATCATGTCTCGATTTGAGATATTCCAGTCGTCGCGATCGCGTTCGCTCGTTTCGATTCGTTTCGTAGAGGAGAAGAGTGGTTCGCTAGGGTTACTCGTGGCAGAAACATTGCGCAGAATTACAAAAGCATGAACGATACTGGTTAGGAAGGACGGATGGGAGAGTGATGTGGTCAGAGCACGGAAACACGAAAAACACGTATCAGGGGTTGTGACAGCTATGCCAACAGTGTTTGCAAGGAGCACGAGTTTAACAGATGGTGATGGTGACAGTTGGTCGATTTCGATGCGGTGGAGGGACGTGATGATGAAGGAGTGAAGTTGGTGAGGCTCCAGAGATGGGCGTGGAGCCAAATCTCTTGGCCAAAGTGGGTTCAGGGCTAACGCTGAGTCACGAGGTTTTCTGTGATGGGTACAGACATAACCTCGTTAAAAAGAAATAAACCCTCACCCACCCAAACCTGAGCAAACTAAGCCAAATTAGGTTCGCTGGCTGAAGGGTTCTTGGTGAGGAGTTCATCATGTCCTTGGATTTGGGTCAAGAACTTGCATGCATGATGCGAGAGGTTGTGCATTCACTGAAGTCAGTTGAAGCTCTCTACCATGCTTCTTACCTAGGTAGGCAGGTCGCCGCTGCGAGTGAGCTTGGAAGAAATGCTGGAGGGCAAGAAAAAAGCTGTCGTCACTCAATATCTGCTCTCACAGCCAGTCGTCCATCCTTGATTGCTTGTTCGCCGAGAGCCTATCATGCGGTGTGACGCTATCAAGTCATCGCAGCAGTCGCTCTTTGGTCTGTTTATCAGTCAAACTTGAATACAGGCCCAGTAGCTCAGAACTTGCTCCCGAGTGTCTGCCAACTCCTTTGATCCGAATGTTTCATCCCCAAGTTCAGCATGTTTGATTTCAAGGCACATGCACAGATAATCCTGTTGAATGACACGTGCCAAAGTCACAAAGCGCCCAAGCTCCCCCACCAAAAGCCAGAGCCGAGACGGGAAGGGAGCCACTGGAAAAACGTCAGGCCGCCTGAGCTCCCTCCTGCCCTTCCAGGTGACGATTGCGATAGCGATAAGCAAAAATTGGCGGCTACCTGATTTAGCCACCTTGCATCGCCTGGTGCGCAAGTCACGTACAAACATCGAGCAACAGCCACCACCAAAGAAGAGCTCCTTTTTTCTGCTGCCTTGATTCGACAGCAAAGCTAAGAAAACGCGGCCCGCTTCTTATCCCGACAACCCTCCATCGAGTCCAACCAACTTGACCGCGTTCGCTTGCCAACTTGACCCTGTGCTTGCTTCCCTCGCTTGCTGTCATTCACCGACCAGAGACGATATTGGACGAGCTTTCACGAACGAGACGAGCCATCACACGCACAACTCCGATGAGCACGCCCTCCCTTTGAAGCAGCACCACCGCCCACGACCGACTCTTGGTTATCACGACACACAATCACCGTCGCTGGCGCACTCGAATGCGCCCACTTCTCCTCCTCCTCGTCTGAACGCACCACCTCGATCCCTCCCGCTCCCCTGGCGCGGCCTCCGCCCGCCATCTCGTCGCTCCGATGTGGTGGCTATTTAGGGCATTCTTCAGCTCCATCTTCCTGCTCAGCATCGTCCTCTCCATCCCCGTCGCCTTCGATGTAGGCGGCCGTGATAGCGGGTTGGCCTACAGCCTGGCCCTGTTTCTCTTCTACTTTGTATATTCGACCCTGGAGCTTCTGACGCCCGAAAAGTCCCGCTCCCGGTTCGTCCTGTCGGGCTTTTTGCGACTCTCGCAATGGATCATCATCCCTTCGCTGCTGATCTGGTCGCTTGGTCAGTTTGCCGTGGATGCGGGCAACACAAACTGGGTGGAACGGACCCTAGGCGGTCTCCTCAACTCCAAGAGCACGAGCTGGAGGGAGTGGACATTTGGCAAGGATGGGCTGGTTGAAACTGTTATGCTGGGAGGTTGGGACAATGTGCTTCGATATTGCGGTCCTGTGTTCCAGCTGCTGGAAGGTTTCTGTACCCTGTTGGTCATCCAGGCCGCAGGCCAGCTCACCAGGTGGCTTGTAAATCGAGGAAGAAGCGATACTTGGGTGGTATGTCTGAAACAGTGTCAGTCGAGATTCATGCTAACATTTCCGCAGATCGTCCTCCTCGTCCTTTCCAGCTCCATCATGGCTAGTGCCTCCTACTTCCTCTGGAGGGTTGCACAGTTCCCTCAGATCAGCAATGTCGATGCTACTCTGATCGGCATTGCAATGACCACGGCCGTCTTCCTCTGTGCTTTCGGTATTGGCAGTGGCCGAGGCAACCCCATAGAGTCATCGCTACTCTTTGCCTACATCGTCCTCTGCGTGTACCAGATCTTCACCGACTATCTCCCCTCAGAAAACTCTGACCAGGTCGAGGATCAAGACAACTCTCAACCCGACATTCCTCCTCTGCCACCCATCATCATGGCATCTTATTCGACCTTCCTCCACATGCTCGGCTCCCTCCCTTCTGCCGTTCACTCATCTCTGGCCCTATTATACGCGGCCTTCCAGACCATCACCCCTTCAGTTATCATCTCTCTAACATACCGCTCATTGGTGTTCTATTGCGCAACGCGCATTATCCCTTCGATCCGTGAATCAGGTGCGCGGGCCATGATGCAGGAGCCTGACTGGGAAGACTCAGAAGCTGCCAGCAGACTCCTGGGCTTCCTCAGCTGGTTCTCGCCGTCCATCTTGATAGCCATCTACACCAGCTTACTCTTGCAACACTTTTCGACGAGCGAGGGTCCTGATGGGTGGACACTCAGGGGCGGCGACGTTGGTGGCGGCACCTGGCAGTGGACCAACATTGGCCTGACCATGGTTCTATACGGCGTGGAGCTCTACCTGGGCTCTGATGAGCACGATCACTGGAAGGTGGACTAATGGCTACTGGAAGCTGAATCAAGAAAGTGATGTTTCAAGGAACATCTGAGCTGCACCTATTCCGCTAGGTGCCTAACCTGAAGACGGAGGGCAAGGGCCCCCAGCCCGAGGCCGATTCCGAGAGGGAGCTAGAAGTGAAGGCGTCGACTTTTCGGAACGGGATACATTGATTTCAAGGTAGCATAAGGGACTGGGAAGGCCGGACTGGGACGGGCAGTGGGCAACGGGAAAGGCGCAGTAGCGCACCAGGCGTTGGGGCGGGTTGGGCAGCTATTTTGTTCTTGTTTGTTGTGCAGCATGGCGATACCGATATGATGTTGGCTTTGTTTTTATACTGTCTGCTTGTAGTAGGGCAGCGTGATTTTAATATTTTAAATATCGACAGATTTGTTGTCAGATGATTCTTGTGGTTGACTTGCGATGTGATGGGCTTGTGATGTGATGAGGGTTCATCTCCAGCCATTTGTGCCTGCTTTTCCAGAACGATTTGATATTCATTCTTTGCCCTAATTTAATAGAACATATCTCTTAATAAGTCGCATGGTAGATGTCTTCCTCGTTTCTGAATGCTCTTGTGAGCATGCACGTCGTCACATTTCTATAGGTATCGAGCCTTTATTCTCTCCACTGGAATTCAAACACAACCACTCATCCTCAAGCCAAACCCAGCAACTCAGCTACCATAACAGACTTGAATATTGAATGCATAAGTTCATCAACCCTGGAGACCGCAAGCTACATAATATTCCCCAATCCAGCCTTTGTCATGTTTGACTGCAACAATAAAACACCGAGTCCCGAGACCGGCGCGGGATACCCTGGACCCACCCGTCGACTTGAGCTTGCATGAGAAGAAGCCGAGGTGAACTTGACATCTTGACCTTGGCAGATTATCGCCGAGCTTCATCTATCTGCTTAACGAATTGTTTTCAAAATGACCGATACATATGCTACAAAGGGCCTCCCGCCACCTCCCGCCGTCTCTAAAAAGACGCTACCCATGGCGGGACTCCTCGTCGACGTCTACGGCCTCGATGAGCTGCCTCAGAATAAGCCAGTGACTTGTCTCTGGCTGCTTCATCCTCGCACTCGCACACGAGCGCGGATGCATGATATTGCTAGTCGGACCATCGCTGCCTGGAACGCCCACGCGGGGGAAGCGCCAGGGCGAGGCCTCGTCGCTTTGGCCTTTGACATGCCTAACCATGGGACACGGCTCGTCAGCAAGTCGGCGAATCTGGCCTGGGATGATGGGAATGCGAGCCATGCGATTGATATGATGGGCATGGTTAAGGGTGGTGTTACTGACATGTCTGGGCTGATGGACCTTGTCGCTGGATATCTTGGTCGCGAGGTTGATGGGCATGTTTGTCTTGGATGGAGTCTCGGAGGACACAGCGCGTGGCAAGCTTGGTTTGGAGAGGAGAGGATCGACGCCGCTGTGGCTGTCGTCGGATGCCCTGACTTTATAAGTGAGTTCCAAACTGGAAAAGAGACAAGGAGAGTGTGCTGATGAGATACAGGTCTAATGAGCGACCGCGCTGCTATAGCCAAGCTCGACTGTGGCGCCAACTTCGTCGGGAGCAAATACTTTCCCAACGACCTCGTCAAGACCTGCCTCCGCCACGACCCAAAAGCCCTCCTCTTCGGAACATCGCCCATTCAATCCGATCAGTCCCGTCTAAAGTCCACACTCGACGCCCGCGTGAGAGGAAAGAGACTGCTCCTCTGCTCAGGAGCCGACGACGCGCTGGTCCCCTACGTAAACAGCCGACCCCTAGCAACACTGCTGAAGCAGGCTGTGGGCGAGGGGGGTTGGTACGATGGTGGTTTTGTGTTGGAGGATCGTGTTTATGAGGGCGTGGGACATCGGTTTAGTGCTGCCATGGTGGAGGATGCTGTCAAGTTCCTGGTTGATGCGGTGCAAAGGGGGCCAAGGGGGAGGGGGAAGCCAAGAGATGGGGAGAAGAGCGTTCTATAGATGATCTAGATATAAGTAGTAGTGGTTTGCTCTAAAGTGGTTTATATAGAGAATCACCATGGCCTTGCCGTATCTTCATCTAGAACTTCATTCCCATCCTGCATCCTGACCACCAAACCACCACGATCAAGACTCTCATCCAGGAAAACACCTTGGCTCATGCCCCAGGGGTTCCTTTTCGCTCTCTTCCCAGCCAAGCTCTCTCCTCGTCCATGAGGATCACTCCTCCACTCGCCCATTGCCAACCCAACACCCTTGATAGCCTCCTCTTTATCCTTTCCCTCAGAAGCGCCTGCAGCAGCGGCAACCATGCCCGGCGGGTCTATCCCGATGAACGAAACACGGTCCAAGGGGAATCCAATGGCTGCGCAGTGTCCGTCAACGAGTCGTTCCTTTTTGAAGCCGTGGCTCACGATGGTGATCTTTGAAGGCCATGCTTTGAATTTGGAGTAGAAGAGCGTCAAGGAGAAGAGGACGTTGTGGTACGAGTCTAGTGCTCGCTCTTCCACCAAGATCTCGTCGCTAGATGGCCCATCCTGCAAGAGTCCCCAGTAGCCGTGTTCGGCAGCGATGTTTGCATAACTCTGAGCCTCGGATATCTTTGTCTCCTTACGCGTAGGGCCCCTATCTTGTCAGAATACCAGCTTTGGTTGTACTACACAGAAAGCTCACCCTGAAAACACCAGCGCAGAGCCGGACCGGTCAAGGGCGAGGACCTCCACACCAGCCTTGACGTGCTGGATAAAGGTGGGGGTCTCGCCGCGCTGAAAGTCGGCGATGAGCCACTCGGCCTCGTCGGCGCCGTGGCTTGACCCGCCGAGCCAGATGCCGTGGCAGCAGACGATGATGAGGTGTGTGGGCGCCATGCGGAGGTGTGTAATGAGGGGATTCGCAAGTTTGCGATGGTTGCGGCGAGATGAGGGTCTGATCATGTGATATACGTCAGCTCATGCAAGACCCAACTAAAAAACATTCAAGGACCAAGAAGAGATGCTATGTTTCTCTGGCCAAGAACTGGATGAAGATGCTGGCGTGGAGAAATGGCGATGTTGTCATCAACTATACATGCTGAATACTCAGCCCAGATAGACTTGCCTATGTCGTGGTAATGTACAATCAGGTCCTGTCAATCTCCATATCCAATCCGGTGCTCCCTGTCAATGCACCCCTAGCTCTATAATAGTACAACCGGCTGCAGGTATTCAAGACATGTACTCGTTCAAGACCATCCATCATTCAAGCTGCTCACTGGTTTCTCCGGGCCGAAGCCAGCTTCGCGGCAAACGGGTCAGCGTTCTTTGCCTCCTTTGGCGCAGACGCCCTCTTCCTTCTCTTAGATGTTCCTCTCTGCTCAGCCAATGCCGCAGCCTCATCCACCTTTTGCTCATTCCATGTCACGGACGATTTGCGCACCGCGATAGGCCTGCCCCCCGGTGACGAGAGGAACGGGGAGCCGGCAGGGGCCTTGGGCTTCTTTGACCGCCCAAAGATCTTGCGATAGCCCATGTACTTCTTGTGAGCCATCGCAGTATGCCCCCTGACATTGAACATGGCCGCCTCATACTCCTTCCTGTGCATCGAGGCTTGGTTCTTGAGGTCCTCGAGCCGAGCGGCAAGGTTTCCCACTGCCTCGACGACCTCATCGGCATTCCCACCACTGGTAGTGGTAGTCGGTCGTTTTAGATCGTTCTGGATAGCGACGATGGTCTTCTTGTATCCCTCCTCCTGCTTCTTGTGGTACGCGGCTTTGCGCTGCTGCTCTGACGTTTCAGCGGACACCTCCGGGGACTGAGGACTGCCACCGTCACGTACATTCAAGAAGACTTTGCTTCGGAGGGGCGACAGGTGAAAGTGTCGCCTCGCTTGCTTGAACTCCCGAGCCTCCTCTTTTGTCAAGTTCCTCTCTTGCGCCAACTTGACATATCGGTATAGTTGCGCTCGCCCAGGCCTCCGGGTGCCTAGCTGTCGTGCCCGACGAACACCTTCAAGACCAAAGAGCTCTCGGATGAGGTAAAGACTTCCTGTCACAACTACTGGTCCGTCCTGGCCAGCCTTCTCGCAAGCCCATGGCAGAGCGTTCGCGATGGTGGGCTCCCCGTCGTACACTTGCTCAGGAGTCTTGACAATGGTCTTGGCGTGGTCGGCGCCGTAGTTGGCGGGTGCAGGCTGGGGATCGTTGGTGCCGGGAGTAAACTCGACAAAAGCGAGGTTGTCTTGGGGCTTGACAACCTTTTCGATAATTCGGTGGAATGGCTTGTGCTTGCTCGAAGACATACCCATTACCCAGGTCACTGGTTGATCTGGTTTTCGCATGTGCTTGTCGACATGGCTAACCAGTCCTTCAATTCCCAGCATGTTGTGAGCTCCATCGACGAGAATGCTTTTTGATTCAAGACCAGAAGCCGGTGGGTAGATCTGTACCGTCTCCATTCGTCCGGGCAAGAAGGGGTTCGTAGCCATGAGCTTGTTCAAGTCAATTTCTTTTAGAGGGAATAAATGACGGAAGGCGAGAGCAGCACAGAGGAGGTTCTGAACTTGGTAGCTCTCGAGTTTCCACTTTGAGTTGTCGAGTGTCATGAGAAAGGGCTCGGCCTTCCAGGTGAGGATGATATCTGTCCCTACCTGGCGAGCGTGCTCTCTGAGGGCATGGATGACGGAGGGGGGATTAGTATGATCGACGATACAGGGGACGTTTCTTTGCATGATACCGCCCTTGACCTTGGCAATGTTCTCGATAGTGTTACCGAGGAACTCTTGGTGGTCAAGGCCAATCTTTGATATGACGGTGACAGCCTTTTCCTTCATGGCATTGGTAGCGTCGGTGGCTCCACCCATGCCAACCTCGACGATGCCGTAAGGGACATGCATCTTGTTGAAGACGCGGAAGGCAGTTGCTGTCTCAAGTTCGAATGGTGATAGGCCCTCGGGGTCCTCGCCGTGTTGAAACCTCCAGTTAGTGGCGATGCGCTCCCACTTGGCCTCGACGTGCCTCATCTCCATCTCGTACATCCGCGGATTCACATAGAGGCCATTGATGGTGACACCGTTATGTCTCTCTGGGAAGGCGGGTGATGTGAAGCTGCCGTAGCTGAGCCCGGCCAATTTGAACAGGCCGGCGAGAAAGGCACATATTGAGCCCTTGCCATTGGTACCGGCGACATGAACTCCCTTCCACTCTTGAGTGTCTGGTACAACCCGGTTGATTCGGTCAAGACCTAACCGAATGTCCCGATAGCCCGCTTTCCTCTTGTTGGCCAGGGCTCGATAGATGCGGTTAATGGCGAACTGAATTTCCTGTGCGGAAGACATGGTGAGGGTGAGACGGCATTTCACCGAGCCCGGCGCTGCGGAGACGGGGTGCCTTGGGAGGCTCCGGGGATGCTAATTGATGCAATCCCGGGATGAATTGACGGATTAGGATGCCTGGTAGTTGGATATCGGCATCAGCATCAACGCATGAGAGAGTCTTTCACGGGCCATTATTTTTCGCTTGAGGCGAGGAAGTCTGGAAGCATTGACCCACTCTTGATGCACCAGCCACAGTACCCCTCCGCCACAGAGGTGGCCAAATCCGTTATCGGGCGAACCGACAGCACGAGCCACATCTGATACGATTTGCTAGTCCCCTGCCAACTTGCTTGACACTTCGTCTTGAACTTGCACCAATCACTAACAGCCATGATCACGCGAGACACGCTTCACTCAACGCGCACGCGCGCGACCACCTCAGACTTTAAGCCTCGCCACCGCCTGATTGGCTGCTCCATTTCGTCACTTCTTCTCGAATGAATCTCTACCCCCCGCGCCCCTTTGCTGGACCATCTCGGACTCCATTCTTTCATCCTCTCCACCGGTTAATTACCCGCCCGCTTCACGCTTCCGGCTCTAGGCAGCGCCGTCATCAACCATCTTTCATCTTTCTTCAGGCCAACATTTGAACATTTTGGCATTTTGCATTTGTTAAAGTGTTGATTATTTTTCGGCCTCTTTTTCTTGTCGCTCGCTTTTAGCTTTATTTCTACTGCTTTCGCTCCTACAGCCATGGGTCTCCCGTAAGCGCAGCCTTGTTTTTTTTCTCGGATGCCTCTCGTTGCCATCGCGCCAACGCAGTGATCCCCGGTCGATCCATCTTTCGCTATCGCTTCGCAAGCCAGCGCAACATAGATCGTGCTCCGACCGTGAATCTGCCTTGCCGTTGCATTAAACTACGAGGGCGTTGGTGCATTTCAACTTTGTGTCGCCGGGTCAAGATTGACTTTTGAACATGTACTGATTTGTTGGATCTATAGATTGTTTATCGCCCCTGTCGAGTCAGATCTCCCACCCAAAGCTTCAGACAAGAGCAGAGCTACGTCACCAAACCGTTCTGGAATTCGTCGCCATGGACGTGCTGCCGAATATCGTGAGCGCCGCGCTGCATTGCGCCGTCACATCTCCATTCGCGATAGCGAGCGCAGAGAACGAGACTTCATGGCGAGATGGCGACCTAGCCCCTTGAGGGAGAGCCATTTGGTGTCGAGGATTGGTCCTGATGTCGATGCCATGACGGTTCCCAATGTCCCAGACTCGGTGCGATTTCGCGATGGCCCGAGGCCTGAAGATCGCCGAAGAAACACCCTGGAGGAACAACTCACCTCTCTGTTCAGGGATAACTGGCCTGCACCCGGAACGACCAATGAGCAGCCAGACGAGCAGGTCGATCTTGGATGGTGGACATTTGAAACTCTGCCGCGATACAATCGGTCTCGAATTGTCAGTTGCTGGCCTTTGCTCTTGCTAGTTGAGCATCATCGCTAACATACTCTTCAGGTTGGTCCGGTTAGCTTTCAGCAGGATGAAGATGGACCTCTACGAGGGCCTCCCCCTCCCGTTGAACAGCCACCTACCACTACTCGCTCATCAAGCGCCGAACAAGAGAGAAGACGCCGACGAGCCGAGTTCCGAAACCGCGCAATGGCTAGGCTTGAAATGACTGAGCGTCGACGCAACGCAACCTCGCAACCAAACCGAGGTGTTGATGGACTTGGTGATCGCGACAGAAGCCTCAGCCCTGAAGTGTGGGACACGCTTTTGACTACCCTCACGCCCGACCCTCAACCGCCCAGCGCGGGCTCATCTTTTGCATCGACTGTTGCATCACAGAGTGCTGGCGCATCGTCAAGCACACCTCTAACTGCTCCGGACCCGCCCCACGACACGTCGGCTGACCAGGCTTGTGAATCGGGCTGCGAAAACTCAGACACAGAATCGCCTGATTACGAGCATCCCGACTTTGCGCTAATCCGTCGTCGCCGGGATGCGTTGCGACGTGTTCGGGTCCGAGTGCCCGATTACAACTTGGATGGACCGGTCGACGGGCCTATCAGCCGGGGTAGTGGGGCAGTCAACTCCGAATCCTCGGCCACTCGGCGGCGACGATCACCGGACGGCCCTTTGCCCAGTGGGGAGGATGCCACGGGAAACACGGCTGAACTGGATGGTCCATTGCCTCTCGCTCATCAACGCCCTCGCCATGGTTGGGTAGGACAATTATCTGTGGGAAACTCGGATGACGAGCAAGTTTTGGAGCGATGGGGGGTCACTCGCGAGGGCTCAACAACATCGGGAAACAACACAATTGTTGGTGATGACGACTGGATGGGAATGCAGCGCATTGTTCGAAGTCTGGCACGTCGTGAAGATATACCGGACGAGTGGTGGGCCGAGGCAGGCCTCAGTCGAAACTTGCCAGGAGATGGGCCTGAATGAGCGAGCGGGCACATTTGCTTTGTATTTTATAACGGACCAAAACTGACGGGGTGCTCAATGTGTCAGGAAAACAACAGCGAGGAAGCGTCGGAGCGTCGGAGCGTCGGGGGTTTAGATGTCTGAGTATACTGGGACGGTCAACGGTTAACGGGTGTTAAGAGTCAATTCTGTATAATTGCGGGTGCTTTTATTTAGCTGTCGTGCGGAAACTCGCCCACGCTACAATTCAATATCATGAGCCAGACATGTTGATCACGCCGGGTGCTTTGACTGCTGGGTTTATTGTGAGGGGGTTTTGAATATATTTGCGGCGTCATGCATGTGCCTGGACCCTCATCTGTAGACAGGCCCTGGCAGATGCAAAACGATGGTGGCTTGAAGTACCTTGTCTTCGGAACGGCTGCGTGCTGTTGGTCGCGATAATTGCTGGACACAGATGAGAAATACGAGTGTGTAAGGTGCCAAGATGCGAGGGTTTCTCCGGTCCTTGGTGCAGTTGACCATCGAGGGTGCCAGGGCTCTTGAGGGCATCCGCGCGTACATAGTTACCAACCGATTGGTAAGACGCGGCAAGGACGAAACGAGGATGCCCTGCCGCATTGACGAGTATGTATCCCCTGGTCGTCTACGGAGGGTGCGAGACATCGTCATGCCAGCGTCACGTCAGGCTGGCCAAGAGTGATTGCGCTTTGATCAGGGGATAGCCTGAACGCGTTGGTTACTGCTTACAACGAGTCTTCCCCCCCGCGACTCGAAATCGATCGGCAGTAAAATATCCCTGACCAGCTACGGACAAGGGGGCATTCGACATGGTGTGAAGAAAAGAGAGGTGAGCGCATTTCTCGAGTTGGCATGGCCGCGGCGATGCACTCCAGATCAGAGGTTCGTAGCCCCCCAAGTCTGTCATACATGCCGGGATGAGACGCATTAGTGGCCCGAGGCTAGGGGCGGTAGTCGATGATAGATCGGTATCGTTTGCGTTGCGAGCAGGGAAGTGTCACTGCGGTTTGCCCGAGAGTTGGCGTTGTTGGTCGTTCGCTTGCAAGTCATCCTGGCTGTAACTAGTAGTTGAGGCGTCGCAGGAGCTGGCTGAAAGAGAATAAGCCGGGTGTCAAGAGTGAGTACATTGTGCGCATGACGACTCATTCAGGCACACATGAAATCCCTCGGCCACTTTCTTTTTTGATTGTCCTTCCATCCTGCCGGCGGTGAGAGGCGCACCAATGTCGTAGCACGTCGTTGTAGTTCCGGGGGATGGCTTACCTTACTCGAGGGCGATGGAGATGTCTTGGAAAATCTGCGACACTTTGATTAGGAGCGTCGCCCAATGAGGATGAGCGGGACATGCTGCCCTTTCGGACGGACAGCCTTACAAGGAGTTGGACAAGTAAGGTAGGGTGAGAGTTGTGAGTGAATGCATTGCATTACATGACATGGCATGGCATGGCATGAACTTGGGCCGTTTCAACGGAAAGCTAGAGCATTGTCGAGGAAAGACACTGGTTTGTAAGGCTTGAGATATGAGCCATCATGATCATGATAGAGATCTGCAGCCTGCCGTTCCCCCAGGTATGGATGGATTGCTTCGTTGTCGGCGTGGTTGCTGCTGTTGGGTGTCACCAGCAGAGAGCCACCTCACCTCACCTCACTGTGGAGAAACGGGGGGCCATCCACCATGCGCGGGCGATGAGCCAGTGGGGAACAGCCCGCACCGCCCAGTGCCGGGAGACAGCCCTGTAAGTATCGGGACCTGCGGCCCAGTAGCGGGCCATCCCTCTGCAGGGCGCTGAACAGCGCTGGAGTTACAGGCAGCGTCCACGCCCGTCCACTCGGCGGAGGCCAGCAGGCAGGGACCGCAGGTACGGGTGCCCGGGCCCGGCGTAGGTTGGGTTGCGAGAAACAACACCTCAAGCGAGCGCAGGTCCATGATTGGGGATCAATCTTTTGGTCCAGTCGAGCCGAATTTCTGCCCAGTTGTCACTCATTCTTCTCCTCTCTCTTGCAAACTTGCCCGTCTGATCCCCTCCTTGCTCCCTGGGCCTCTGTGCGTAGTCCAACCCGTCTCTCGTTTTAGCGGCCGCACGAAACGAAACGAACCTCTGCTCTCTCTCTCTCTCTCTCGTCTCCCCTCCGACAACCCTTGACTCGATCACGTTGACGACCTTGACGATCCTGCGAACCGCACGACCTCCTCAACGAGACGGCCGAAGTTACTGAGCGGCCCAAAGACGACCTCAATCTCGACCTCGCATGTAGAAACGAACCGTTACCGCTCTTCGCCCTCCCCTGCCTCGATCTTTGCCGGGAATGAGATCTCCGTCTTGACACAGAAACCCGGTTCTCTTCCTCGTCGCCCGCCTCTGCTCGTCCCGAGGAGGCAGATTCTCAGCTGGCCGTCGCTATAACCGAGCCTCACGCAGTGAGAGCGTGCCCGAGAGATGCTGCCCGAGCGGCAGTTCCATGCCAATGGCCGTGCCGCCGTGGCCAGCCGCGAGCGACCAATGCCCGGCACGCCATCTCGCAAGGAGAAGCACCGTGAGAGCTCTGCCCTGCAGGATCCGGGGCTCAAGGACTACGTGCGTACACTCTCCAAGCTCCCGCTCCAAACTTTTTGTAGGGCGAGAGGAGGAAGCAAGGGTTTAGGTCCAGGGAGAGTTGTGCCAAAGTGCTAACGTTATATCTGCGTGTAGCGCTTAGGTGAATGCCTCGGGAAGGGCGCTTTTGGATCCGTATACAAGGCTTTCAACTGGGGCAACGGCGAGGCGGTTGCTGTCAAGCAGATCAAGCTCGCGGATCTGCCCAAAAGCGAACTGCGCATGATTGAGGTGGGTTTGTTCCTGGACAAGTTGAAGAACGAGAGCTTATGGGGTTACCTGGAACCGAGATGCTGACAGAGCGACGATTAGAGTGAAATTAATTTGCTCAAGAATCTTCATGTAAGAAGCTCCCTCTGAAGGCGATATAACCTCTAACCATGACAGCACGACAATATTGTCAAGTATATTGGATACGTCAAGTCCGTTGACGCCCTTAATATTATTCTCGAGTACGAATTCCCATGGATCTTCAAAATGCCTGGCTGACCAACTAGGTACTGCGAAAATGGTTCCCTGCACTCGATCTGCAAGGCTTATGGCAAATTCCCCGAGAATCTCGTTGGTGTCTACATGACCCAAGTCCTACAGGGACTTCAGTATCTCCACGACCAGGGTGTTATCCACAGAGACATCAAGGGCGCCAACATTCTCACCACCAAAGATGGAACAGTCAAACTCGCAGATTTTGGAGTTTCCACCAGCACTCTAGCTGGTGGACAAGACAAGGAGGCGCAAGTTGTCGGCACCCCCTACTGGATGGCCCCTGAGATCATTCAGCTGTCTGGAGCGAGCTCTGCCTCTGATATCTGGAGTGTCGGTTGCACCGTCATCGAGCTCCTTCAAGGCAAACCCCCATATCACAACCTCGCCGCCATGCCTGCGCTATTCGCCATCGTGAACGACGACCATCCCCCTCTACCTGAAGGAATCTCGGCGGTTGGTCCACCCAATTGTCCCTGTCGCCCTTTGCTGACTTGATTCAGGCCGCCCGAGACTTTCTGATGCAGTGTTTTCAGAAAGACCCAAATCTTCGTGTAACAGCCCGCAAATTGCTCCGCCATGCTTGGATCACAGGCTGTCGTCGAACCGAAGCACCCGTATCAAAAGCACCAGCCAATTTCAGTGATGCTGTCGAGGAGGTCAAGCAGTGGAACAAGGCGCTCAAGTCATCCGAGTCATCGCTCCGAGCCTCGACTGGCTCCGAATCAGGCCCCTCGACACGGTTCCTCGGTGGAACGCCCGCCAAGAGTTCTTTGGCTCTCCCCAAACCCCGACCTGGCGCTGAAGCTTTCAGTAAGCCTGAACTTGCTGGTATGTGCAAATCCCTCGGCGATCCGGTCGCCTTAAACCGCAACCGGGCATTTGGCGCCCTCGGTCGACCGAATCCGTTCAAGCTCCCTCCAGGGACTGACATTAATCTACGCAGATGACGACAATTGGGATGACGACTTTGCTACAGCCATCTCACCGAGTGCGCTGCAGCTACCCCATCTCAAGCCTCAGGATAATTTTGGCGGCCTCTTGTCCAGCGACCGCCTCAAGGCGTTTGCCTCGGTGAATGATGGAAGAAACGATAGCAGCGCCTACGACGACGACTTTGAGGGAGAACTCATGACGATAAAGGGCCCGAATCACTGGCAGGACAATGATCCTCAGGAACAGACGATCCGGCCTCTACCGAAGAAGACCACCAAGACCCCAGAGCTCAAATCGCACAGCCGGAACAAATCGAGCTCGAGCAGGGCCGTAGGCTCAGGCCGGACCAGATCGCCTACGAAATCACACTTTAACAACAAGTTTGAGCTCCCATCGAGACCAGACGTTGTGTATCGCGAGCACAGCGTCGAGGACTTTTCGGATCTATTTGTGGACAATGATAGTGTATTCACCCACAAGGTGAATCAAGCTGTACGAAGAGTAGGTTGTACGTATCATGATGGACTATCAGGCTCACAATTTTCAGGGCTCACGGCAGAGCGATGCACCACAACTATTCCATCCATCAGACCTCACGACCCTGCCGAGATCAATGCAGGATCCCGTTGGGAGCAGCATCAAGAAGAAGCCCAGCTCTCGACCATCCGTGCTTCCCGATCGACCTATGCGACGTACTCGGTCGTCGATAGAGATTCAGAAATTCGCAGAGGACGACGACGAAGATTTTAGCGACATTTTCGGCCCCGAAGACTCGATAGCCGAAAAGGAGGAGAGCGAGAGAGGTTCTGAGGATGGCGGATTGATGCTAATGTCGCGCGTGTCGAGCAACTCCTGGCTAGGAGACGACGAGGATGAAGACGATCCGTTTGCGTCGATGGACCCAGGATGGGACGAGATGGACTTGGAGGCAAATATTGCCAGGGATCGACACGCCAGGTTAGCAGAGAAGGTTGAGGGATTAGTGAGGTCGTTGAAGACGACAGAGGGCGAGGACGCCCTGGCTGAGTTCTCCGAGGACCTTGTAAGTCTTGACAACCTTTTGATTGAGGACTTACTAACCATGTGTAGCTTGCCTTGCTCTGGGAGAACAGCGAGGTGAAGAATTTGATTATCAGCGCCCACGGATTACTGCCCATTCTTGAGATCCTGGAGCCATGTACAGTCAAGAGCAGACAGTACATGATATTACAGCTGCTCAAGGTTGTCAATGCAGTAAGTTTACAGTCGCCTCTATCAAGAGACTCACTAACATCCCAAAGATTATCCTGGATGACGTGGAAATTCAAGAAAACCTCTGCTTCGTCGGTGGAATTCCCATCATTACCAAGTTTGCTGCACGGCAATACTCTGACGAGATCCGTCTCGAGGCAGCTGCCTTTGTTCGTCAGATGTATCAGACATCTACATTAACACTACAAATGTTTGTATCAGCAGGTGGTCTTAACGTCCTGGTCGAGTTCCTCGATGAAGACTACGATGTTACGAGAGACCTGGTCCTTATTGGAGTCAACGGAATCTGGAACGTTTTTGAACTCCAAGGCCCAACGCCCAAGAACGACTTTTGCAGAATCTTTTCACGAAGCAAGATTCTTTATCCATTGGCACTGGTTCTACACAGGGTCCTCGACGAGGAGGGCGAGGACGAACTGGGCGAGCTTATCGAGGGACGAATTGTCAACATTTTCTATCTCTTCAGCCAGGCGGAGAACTACGTCAAGGAGGTAGTGGCAGATCGGCAGGTGCTGAAGAGCGTACTGAAGGATCTACGCCGCATGACACCCATCCACCAAATCACGATGCTCAAGTTCATCAAGAACCTGTCGATGCTTTCGACAACCATCGAATCGTTGCACTCGGCTGATGCTATCGAGTTCTTGATTGATCTTCTCAGCTACAGCATGAAGAAGGGTCAGACCCATTTTCGCGAGATCTCCAACCAAGTCCTCAACACCTTGTTCAACCTCTGTCGTCTGAGCAAGGAGCGCCAGGAGGATGCTGCGGTTGGTGGTATAATCCCACTGCTTCTACGTATCATGCAGACCGACCGCCCACCGAAGGAGTTTGCTCTTCCGATCCTCTGTGACATGGCGCATTCAGGATCAAAGGGGCGGAGATATCTATGGCAGAACAAGGGTCTCGACTTTTACGTGTCACTACTTACGGATCAGTACTGGCAGGTTACCGCGCTTGACGCCATCTTGATTTGGCTGCAGGAGGAGACGGCCAACGTGGAGAGCCACCTGGTTGAGGGCAGCTTCACGCGCGCCATTGTCAGTTGCTTTGGCACAAACAGACTCAATGCCTTCGATTCGAACCTTCTGGAGCCGTTGCTCAAACTGCTGCGCCTGAGCCCGTCAGTTGCGGCGTCGCTGGCGAAGCCCGAGATGTTTGCGGGTATTGCGCAGCGTCTGGGACACAAGAAGGCTGTTGTGCGGCTGAACCTCCTCAGGTTGGTGAGGACCATTGTGGACGCTTGTGAGCCAGGATTGGGCAGCGGCGATGGAACACGGTCACTCAACAGCTCACAAGTGCGGTCTCTCATGGCTGCGATTCAGACCCTATCAGAGAAGGACTCGGCTGTCCTGGTGCGGAACCTGGCTTCGGAGCTGGTCAAGTCGAATATCGAGGGCAGTGGAAGACCCCACGAGAACGTACCGAGTTCTGTACCAAGTTCGACCTCATCACGTCGGGGATCGCGACGTAATACGAGCTACACACCCCCTGGACTACACTCGTCCATGTCGGTTCCACAAACGCCAACTCATAGAAGCCGCGCCAGCCTCGCGGGCAATGCCTACATAGAAGTAGCAGCGAGCCCGCGACGCTCGGCGGCGGTGGAACGGGAGGGTATGCTATACCGGCCGCGGAGCAGAGACGGTCCTACGGGGATTCCCCGACGTATCAGCGGCGAATTTGGCGCCGCGGGCAAGAGCCGGCTCCCGCGAACGTCTCTAGCCGGTGGCAGCGGCTCACGATCAGCGGTGGGAGTCAGCGGCAACGGCAACAGCTCTGCCATTGGATCACGAGGCGATATTCCCATGATCATCCGCAGCGAGAGCAGCATGAGCAACAAGGAGAACGTGGGTCGCGCACCAGGCAGCCGCGATGGCCTAGGCAGCCGAGACGGAGGCATGCCACCGCCAGCCGGTCTATCAGGGGCGTCAGGCGCCGTGGGTAAGAGACGGAGCCGAGTGCCAGGTGAGATCAAGTGGCCTTGATGAACAGGAGGAATGAGCATGAGATGAGAGAGAGGCATGAAGTTACATGATTTTTTACATGAGAAAGACATGATGGAGGGGGTGATGAAGAGGATGTCATGATAGACGCGATAACACAAGGGGGGCAGCGATACAGGAGTACAAACGCAAAAGATCAATACGAAGCAATTCTTGCTATTCTAGATGCCTTTCTACTTTGTCTTTTTCTAGCTAAAGTGCGATGAATTGGCTCAAGGCTCACCTGTGTCATAGCTAGCCCTAGCTCTGGGCACTGGCACTCCCTTGACCAAGAACCCGTAGTGACGTCGGAGAGAACATCCTTCTCAGAACCCCTCTCGGACATTAAGCTGATCATCACCGTAGAAGCAAAAATTTCTCCGTCCTCTATGGGCATGTCGACCAGGACCCCAGAGGTGGGAAGTCTCCCTAGCACTACAGAACTTGGCACGCACTGTGATGGCCTCGAGAAGTTTGCTAGTCCCGTAACGCCACTCCCGTCGGCTCGGGCGCTTTAGCCTAACAGTTTACCTAAGAGGAAGCAAAAAAAGAGGCAGTCATGATGTGATTGTTTTCCTAATTCGTCAATCCTTAGGCTGAGGTCATGATCAAGGTCGCCGAATGTGCAACGGTCGCCACGTGACAGCCTCAGTAGCAATCGACACCAAGCCCAGGACATCATCACCAGAGCATAACTGGACCAACACGGCCTCAAAATGCAAAAAGAAAGCACCCAGAAGGCGTATGGGATTGCTCCCGCCAGGGCTTGAACCTGAGACCTTCGCATCACCGATATTACAGTGTAAACTGAAGTATTAGTACGACGCTCTAACCAACTGAGCTACGGAAGCCGACTGGGTGATTAAGCGGATGACCCGCTCTTGGTTGGAGATGGCAGGCAGTCAGTCAGGCTAACAAGGAAGAGCAAGACTAGAAGACATTCATCCATCTGTGATGTGAAGGCCGGCAGAGGCCCTTGACGGCTGTTGTCAAGAGCTCAGTGTGCATTGTTCGTCTTTAGTTGCATTAGCGGTTGTGCTACTGATTCAATGCACAGCCAAGCCTCGTCTCAAGCCCAAAATCGCCACGTAGCGGCCAGACCCTGTTGGGACAACATAATGTGTCGATTATGCTTAACTCAAATCCAGGGTCCAACAAAGCCTGAGATCCACTAAACCCACAAAGGGGACGTTCAAACACGAGAATGAGGCCTCTCTGGGCGAACAAAGATAGAAACACGAGGATGTTGCCGAACTTACTAACAAAGAAAGCCTCTCGCCGCCCCGTTTCACACGCGTCGTCGGTGGGCGGCTCGAGTGGCTGACAGCAAGCCTCCAGGGGTCTTCTCCACCGGCAAGCCAAAGAACCGGTTTTCCCAGCCGCCTGCGAACAAACTGCCCCCCGATCATGACGCAAGCTCCTTGGATCCGCGGCGGCCCACGATTGGCCAGGACGTATGCCGCGTGTGGAAATGGCCTTTGTTTCTGGCCATGATTTGCAGGGCGATGCGCTCACCTGGGTCAAACCCGGTTCTGATTCTTTGGCGGCTGGGGTTTTTCGTTTGCTTGGATGGCGGTCGTTCTTTGACTGTGAATCATGTTGCATCATGTTGGAGGGATGCCTATATAGGGCACTCCCACCTCCCAAAGGGGACATTGTCCTGTTGATATTCCTTTCTGGACATTCCCTTTTTTGCTGTATACTTTGAGAATATTCGACTAGGAACGCTTGTGATAGGAGACACAGCTTACACCATGCTGTCGAGGTTTTTTGTCTTTTTCCCCTTGGTGTTATCCTTGGTGGCCTTTATACTCTCCATCCTATGCCTCTTTGCTGGTCATAATGAAGGCTTTATGGAAGAGTATGCTGTAGCACGAGTAAGTTGAGGTTGTACTCATGTATGTTTATTTATTAATAAGCCCAGCTCAACACCTCAATGATCGGCCAAAACTTGATCGATACCAGCAGCGACGCTTCCACCAACGAGGAAGATGACGACAGCTTCTTCGGCAGTGTCAAGGACAAGTGGAACAAGGCTAAGGAAAAGGTCAAGGAAGAGATCAACGACATTACCGGCGAGGTCGCCGACGAATTGGCCGATAGGCTTGGTGTTTCCGAGTGGTACTCTATCCATGTCATGTCAACGTGCGACGGAGACTTTAAGCCCAATGCCACGAGCCCGGGTGCTGGGTTCAACGTTACCAACTGTACCAACTCGGCCCCTGAGAGTGAGTTACTCAAGATGCAACGCTGGGGAATATGCTGACCTTTTTAGAACGCTTCAACCTTACTGAGCTGCTCGACCACCAGCTCGAAGTTGGCCCGTTCCAGCTCAGCTTGACCGATATCAACTGGCCCGATGATATTCAGGACTCGATCGACATGCTCAACTCGGCCCTGCTCGCCCTATTCGTGCTTTACGTCCTCGGCGTGGGCTTCTCTGGTCTCGCAATGCTGGGCAGTCTCGCAGCCTTCTTCCTCTTTTCGCGACGTGGTGTCAACGCAGCCAACCTCGGCCTCGCCAGTCTCGCAGCGCTGTGTCTCACAGTAGGCAGCATTCTCGTGACAGTCGCCGGCGACAAGGGCGTCGACAAGATCAACGACGTTGGCGATGATGTAGGAATCTCCGCATCTCTTGGCACAAAGTTCCTCGCCTTGACCTGGGCATCCTCCGGACTCATGATCGCTGTCACAGTCTACTGGGTGACACACCTCTGCCTCATGCGACGCGAGAGAAAGCGACAGTGGACACCTCGCAAGGGCAGCTACTAAATATTCCTGACGACTAGAATGATTGCACACTTTCCTTGGTAAAAAATCGGTTTTGGGGTGGCGGCTATGATACCAGAGTGTTTTACTTGCTAAGGGGGTGAAGAATGGTTCCCTCCTTTTATGACTTACACATATACACACAGCCACGCAACTGGCGTACGAACAAGTATTAAATATCAAATAGTAATAAGATAGCTGGTCTATCCAAATTGGCTCCAAGTGATTTTTCCCAGTGTCATGCGTGCAATGTTTAAAGATCGCCTTGGTAGGCCCCTGAATAGTGCTTGTGACGTCACCGCCGTCCTCGAATAAAGTGACAGGCATCCAACTGTCGTGCCACACCAACCACCAACATGCGCACCTTGTTTGTATGCGTCATGATATGTCAAACTTGATTTGACTCCAGAACTCTTCTAGACTCTAGTTCACAGCAAATGTTTGTCGCTTCTCGCCTTAACCTGCCTCGAGTTTGGGGAACATCTCGCCCTACCGGCTACCAGACCATGCCCGGCGGCTTCCACGATGAAGAGTCCGGCTCAGGAGAGTCGGACTCGCTGCTCGACCGCGGGCAGCGAAGGGTCCGTCGCTTCTGGGACGGCTTTGTCGACTTTGCATTTCAAGGCAACATCCTCCAGATTGCCTTTGGTCTAATGTGAGTGAGCTCGCGTTTGAGTAGGCTTCAACGCTGACAGTGATAGTCTCGCCGCTGCCTTCACAGACTTGGTCAAGTCGTTTGTCAGCGATGTGCTCATGCCGCCCATCTCCATCATTCTCCCGCTCAACAGGAACATGGAGGAGAAGTTTGCGGTGCTGAAGCCTGGACCCAACTTTGACTCGTCGACGGGGTACAACACGCTGCATCAGGCGCAAGATGATGGCGCCGTTGTCATGGCCTACGGGTGAGAAATGTGCACATTATGTCTTTTCCAGAGACTAACAGCACCAGGTCTTTCATCAACCAGGTCATATCATTTGCCATGCTTGGCCTCTCGCTGTATGGCCTTGCACACCTGTACCAGCTTGCCTCAACTGAACCCATCATCAAGCACACCAAGAAGTGCAAGTACTGCAGACAAAGGATCAACGAAAAGGTGAGAGGAAAGTCCCTAGATGTGCAGCAACTGGCTAACGAACACAGTCTGCGCGATGCATCCACTGCACGAGCTGGCTCGATGGAAGAGAGGATCAACACTAACAGCAACCATGATACCCATTTTCGCTTTGGATTTAAATGCGATGCTTGCGACGTTGAGGTGCATTTTCATTTTGACAGTCGAGATTTCTCTTTTATCACTCTAAGCCACTTTTATTCCTTTCTTATTCCTTTCTTACCTCTTTTACAGCCTTTTTGCGTCATGTTGTGTCTGTTAGAGCAGATTGATATACCCAGGGTGATAGCATTACATAGAAGTCCTTGATCAACGCGATGCGATTCACAATTGGCTCCACACTTCTCTTGGTGGCTAAAGCGGCTAACTGCTTTCGCATGAAAGATACTTCGCAAAGAATAATGATCTTTCAGCAAAAACAATGAAATTGAAGTAGAAAAGGCTGTTTTCAGCAGGGGGCGTCTCGTACCTAAAGCTCCAGCGGAACGCGGATAAACTTGTCCCCACATGGTCGGTGGCTCCTACCTAAACGGCCTAACCTCAGTGGTTGCTGTGCAACTGCCAAAATTGGTTCCCGCCAAAAAGTCAAGTCAACTTGGAGAACTCAACTTGGGGGGCCATCGCATGTGAACATTGACACTCTTCATCTCACCAACCACCGATCCTCTCTCATCGTCGACCTCCATCTCCTTGCGCCATCTACGGCTCGGCGAGCACCTTCTCCCATCATGGCTCCTCTCATCCTCCACAACGTCCCCGACGACGAGTGCTACATTGGCGACGATGGCATCAAGCGGCCATACGCCATGTATTTCAACCAGTACGGCCTTCCACCATCTTCTTCCTCCCAAATCTGACATTTCATCTAGACAAGATGGCCCTCAGGGAAGCACTCGTTCTCGTCGCACCGTCGCCGAGTCTGGCTCGTTTGGTAAATCTACTCGTCGTTCCCGATCACGAACAGGGACACCCGCCCGAAGCCGCGAGAATCCCACCCTCGCCGCCGCAGACAAGCTCTTTGGCGACTGGGTTAACAACCAGGCCGCTGCCGCTCCCGCGCCTGCCGTCCAGCGTAAGAACAGCGGCATGATGCAGGAGGAGGCAGCCGCCCAGCGACCCGTCACGTCTACCCCCGTCGAGGTTATCCTCCGCGGTTACCGATCGTCCACCCAGCAGTACGCTGCCATCTCGCGATACGAAGGGCTGGCTGGTACCATCCTCGAAGATTACCCCCGCGAGCCTCCTGCGACTCAGCGCCGGTACAAGTCTGAGCTTCGAGACCCTGCCTTCACGCGACGCCGGACCTTGACCGCAGACGAGCGAGCGCTGGTGAACCGGGCAGATGGTGGAGAGCACTGGGTCAAGGTCACATTCGGAAGCAGCGAGGCTGGCGAGACGGCCATCTATGCCAGCCCTCAGAGGATACTGGGACACTTGGTGTATGCTGAGCCTTACCGAGGACACCCCCCTGCCAAGGACGAAGCTTGCCCCGATGTTGACAACGTTGTCCCCGACCATTCGCGATCTCAGAGCATGCCCGCTCCCACTCCTAGGACCAAGAGCTTTAGCGGAATGCCTACTTCGTTCAACAGCCGTCTCCTCGACCTTTCTCCTCCTCACTCGCAAACATCAAGCCTCACCATGGACACGGGAACCATCAGCCAGTCGACCGCAACCGTTACCGAACCGCTACCCCAAAGCACCACCACAGGCATCGAGCCAATCGAGATCCAAGATGAAGATAGTGTCTTCTGTCGTCGCATCCCTACCGCCCGCCGTGCCACCCTTCTCCCCGCTGAGCAGGCACTTCTTCCACAGCAGACGGTCATGCAGCGGTTGGTCAATGCCATCCCCTTTGTCAAGTGGTTCGGTGGCAGCATGATTGGTAACGAGGTTCCCCGTACCGAGACAGGCGAATTCGACTGGACTCGCGCGAGTTTGTACTGGAAGCTCATCTGGTGGCTGGATGCCACGTTTGGACTGTTCAGTGGTGATGTGCTCAATGCCGACAAGGATGACTAGGAGATCACATGTTGGTTTTGGAAGCGCAAAGTCCGTCGACGCAGCAGAAGCAAGAGCAAGAGCAAGAAGAAGCAGAAGAGCAGCAGCAACATTGCTGCAGTGTATGAAGGATAAAGGTTAATCATTGGCCAAGGCGTATTACGGTCATGGCGTCAGGCGTGTGGGAATGAATGAATGGGCCATATCTGGTTCTGAATGGCCTACTTTAGGAGGCATAGGCATAGAGATCAAGAAATCCGCATAATGTCTGTACAACACTACCATATCAACCAACCAACCGACGAGAACAAGTACCCATGGATGCAAATCTATTGCCGGTCCCAGCCAGCCCTCCGTGAAGAGAATGTCTTGCAAAATACAATACCCACACAAACGCCCTAACAGATAACTCCCGAAAGTAGCAGACAGGTCCAGCCCAAGAATCATCACCCAGGGCTTTTAGCATCGTCACCGCTCCATGCTGCGTCTGCAGAGCTGGCATCTGTGATGAGACCCGGTGACCGTGTCCTTTCCCTTGCTGAATCAGAAGTCGGTGGCCTCCCTCTAGGCTCCTCATTCTCTTGACCGTCATGTTGTTCCTCTTCCCCGTCTGCCTCCGCAACAGGCATCAGCTCCGGCCTGTGCAGTTCCTCATCCTCAAGTCCACAGGGCACACTCCCAGAAAGTGAGTCAAACGTCACGTCCGTCGGCACGCGGCGGATAGGCTGCGGCGAGAACGGTCTCGCGTTCCGGGGCTTGTTGAAATCTGTCGAAAAGACGCTGTCACTATCATTACCTCCGCTGCTCTGCTTGGAATCCGAGGCCAACGCTGCGAGGGATTGGTATCGCTCGGCTTCCATGAGTAGGCTGTCGCTCCTTGCGTGGCCCGGCCTGGATGCCTCGGACCCCGTGTCGGCGAGTATGCTCTTTGGGGGCAGGATGGAGAAGAGCTTTGGTGTTTCTCCGCTGCTGCCGCTGAGGTTTCCCGTGTCTTCCTCTGTCGCGAATAGATCTTGACCCTTTTCGAGCAGGTCGTCCAGACCGCCGCCGCTCCAGCCCTTTCTTGCCAGGCCCTCAAAGATGTCCACCTCTGCGCGCACAAGGCTGCAACTGGCGTCCACGATCCTCGAACTCGTTTCTTGACTCTCTCTCAATAATGTACGTGCGTGGTCTGCGTGTAGCGTTGTTAGGCCGTCGAGTTTCGTCGTCAGTTCAACCAGGTGAGCTCGGAAACGCGAGACATCACGCCGCCGCTGCTTGTGAAGCTTCAGGCCCTCCTTCTCCAGTCGCTTAATCTCCCTGCTCTGTGCCTTTATCTTTTGCTTGTACGTCTCCTCCTCATCGTCGATAACGGTCTGCCACTTGTCGAGGTCATGTAGCAGCGGCACCTCAAAGGACCGGTAGACGGTCTCGGAGAGGATCTGCTGGTGGTTCGCGACGAGGTAGTGGACGCCCGAGGCCGACATGAGCATATCAGCGGTACAAGAGCCCTTTGTGGTGAAGCTAGCCGTCATGTTGGCACCAGACGGGCCGATAGGCTCTGCGCGAGCCTCCTTGAGCCTTGCGCATGATTCTAGAGCTGATCCAAAGGTAGAGGCGGCAGTAGATAACGCGGCGAGGGCGAGGCGATAAGCCTTTGCCGAGGAGAGGAGGTCCGAATAAGCTTGCTGGGAGTTCTCGAGGTCGGCTTTGGTCAAGACGGCATGGGCGGGTCGCGGAGGCGGGGGCAGCGGTAAGCTGAACTGTGAGAGGGGGTTCGCCGTGGACGCGATCGAGTATACGGGAGATCCGGGGACGGGCGGGAGCTGCGAAGGCGTGGGGGACGCAGGGCGAGAGTGTTGTTCCGAGGCCATGTTTTTTTGTGTGTTGTTTGTTTACCTGAGGGCTCGCAGGCCTCTCGACGACGACGGCGGACGGGCGCTCACCGAGGCGAGGAGCATAGCTCGTAACTGAGCTTGAGGATGATGAGGGAAAAGAGACAGCGTGGGGGGGAGAATGGACGAGGATCGAATTGAGCATATGACGGAGAAGGTTTCGGAGACGAGGTGAAGCCGGGGCCGGCGAACGGTTGGAGAAGCCCAGTCCGCCCGGGGAGGGAGGAGGTGACCCCACTGTAATCCTAGGGCACTTGGCGGTCCGTCCTACCTAGCGCATGGGCGACAACGGCGCACGTCATTGAGCATCAAGAGGTTGTACCATCACGGGGTTACGGCCACGCGGCAGTAAGAGCGGGGGGATGATTGGTCCATCTGACATGGATGTTTAACGGTCAATGGTTCTAGCTGTTTGTCTAGAAGATCTCTCTCTCAAGTCTACTTCAAATAACGCTGTCTAAACATTCACCTAGTTCTTGGGAGGGAGCTGCTGGCGCAGGAAAGCCTCAACCTCGTCCAGCTCCTCGAGACAAGCAGAATGTCCCATACCACTAGATAGTCAGCATACACTCACAATTCTAATGAGATGTCGAACTTACGGGTAAACCTTCCAAGTCACATCATAGCCAAGCTCCTTGAGCAGGTCGACGCTCAGCTTGCCCCGCTGAATATTGACAATGGGGTCCGCGTCGCCGTGGAACATCTTGACGGGGGTCTGTCGGTTGGCGTCGGTGGGCGACACCATCCCCGCGAAGCTTTGCGAGAGGAGCAGCCACGACGACATGCCGATGATGCCTCCGAGCTTGTTCTTGCAGGTCAGACCCGAAAGGATGGACATGGCGCCGCCCTGGGAGAAGCCGCCCAGGACGATGCGCTCCGAAGGGATGCCGGCGTCGATCTCCTCCTGGATCAGGTTGTGGAAGTACTGCTGGCTTCTCTTGATACCCTCTGTGTCCTCGCTGCGGATGAGGGTGTTGACATCGCCGCCAAGTTGCTTCTACAAAGTGTAAGAAGCTTATCATTGAAATGAACGAGGTTACTTACCACGTCAAACCACCCCGGCATTCTCATTCCCATGTTCTAGGCCCGTCAGTTCCAATTCTCAACCCGAGACAATCCAAACTCACCACACTGATGGGAATCTGAGGCGCATGAGGCAAGATGAACTTGACCTCATCGAGCCTCTGCCTCCTTCGCCAATTCTCAACAGCCGAAGCCCATCCATGGCCCGTATCGCCCAGACCATGGACAAAGATGACGGTGGCCGTGTGGCGAGACGCCGCGGGAAAGACGAGCGGGGCAATAGACATTTTGTCCTTTTTTTTTGTGACGGTGGTGTCTGGCTTGTAGTTCCAGATGGCGAGGAAAATGAGCGGGACGAGAAAGATGAGGAGCCAGCGAAAGACGGTGCTCTTGTTGTTCTGCTGCTGTTGCTCGTCGGACATGGCAAAGAGTTGGAGGTCGGGTTGTCCAATGAGAGGTTTTGCGGCTAGGTGGAGTTCGGCTTGAGTTACCCTAGAGATGAAGCTGGAAACGGGATGTCCAGGCAATTTGTTACTTTTCAGCCGCACTGGAGCCTCATTAGGGATTCTTGTAGCTTCTGTGGACTTATTTTATTATATACGCCCTGTTCCTCCTGTTCGAAATCCCTTTTCCGTAGATCCGGACCACATTCCACCCCTAATTTATTGCTTTTAAAGGCATGAGCATGTCCAAAGTTGACGCGCTATTGAATGCCGACTTTTATTTCTAGTTGAATCAAGTTACACCATGTACAGCGTATCCCTCTCCTACCATTTTAGCATTGAAAATGGCTTCCCCCTTTACACAGGCGCCCGGTGAGATATTGACACACGTCAAGGCCATTCCCGAGAGCGGAGAGAGGGGAGGCAAGCCATGGATTGGAAACTGTGCTGAATAAGTATTTGATGTAAATGTATAATCATAAGCTAAGCTGTCCATGAGGACTCGAGCTGGTTTTGTCTCGTTGTTATTCCGTAAATCCGAATAATGAATTCGCTTGATAAGCAACCTTTCTTCAAGCCTATAGAGGGAACGTCTCCACCAGGCTCTTTCCAAAGACCCCCACAAAGAGATAGTGAAAAAAAAGAACAATTGGGAATATTGCTGGGGCTCGAGAATGTGCAAGTCTACTCGATTGTTACTGTCAACCAAGTTGCCCGTTGAAGCAATGATAACGAGCGTCGTCGATTGGCTTTGAGTAGCAGAGATAGGGCTGATGGAACAGCAAACTGTGGGGCTGACAGAAACCTTGCCAGCCCGTGTCATAATCACAGGCGTTGAGCATATCACGAAGGCTGTTACTATTGTACTCGAAAAGCGATGTTAAGATACAGCCAGATCTAAATCAAAGAGCCTCTGCAAAACCTGGATCATGAAAGAAACAACCCAGAATCCCGAGCCTAGCGTGCGGTTGAGAATTGCGAGGCCAGCTTGGTGACGGTCATAAGCCCTGATTTTCAGCCAATAAGTCATCAGTTGGTTTCATGGTCTAACGGTTATGACTGCGGATTCTGATTCCGCCAGCGAGGGTTCGACTCCCTCTGAGACCTTCTTTTTGAGTCCCTTCCCATTTGATGACTGAGTGCTATTAAGCACTTCACAGCTGTATTTTTGTTCTCCTGATGCCCTCTTGTCTTCTCGCACCTTTGACCATGCTTGCCTTGAGTCTTGGATCCCCGTAGATTGCCTTCAACACCAATCATTTCCTCATGCGCTGCATATGCATTGTGGTGTGCGTCCGCAGGGATGACACGCCGGTTCTATAGAGCTGTATGATGGCAAGATTTCATGCACCTAGGGAAGACTTGCGTGGTTTGGTTACAAGTAATTCAAGTTGGAGATCTTGGGTTGCACGGTATCTGTCTCGGAACACGACGCTTGTATGGGCAACTTGCGATAAATTCACAGCCCATCCTATCGACCGATACTAACGAGATGTCGAATACGCTTCAATATGGGTTACCGCCAACGGCCACCTCAAGAGGCATGAAAAGCCCAGAGGAACCCCACGGCAATTCATTAAGAAGTGCATTTGCGAGACATGTCAATGAGGTGATGGTTGGTTGTTAAAGACATCAATGTTCTACCCCATAGTGCCTAGAGTATCGGTCATGCAGTTGACGAGCCGATTGTCCCAGTGCGTCTTGAGAAGCAGTAGGATATTTTCAAAACATTCAGCTGAATTCAGACACATTCAAGTCAAAAGGGCGGTTGATGGACAGGCCTGGCGGCGAGTAGTTGTGGCATTAAGCATCGAATTAGTTGACATGAATGACTGCGAACCGACATATGCACACAATGACTGAAGGCAAGGGCCCGATGCCCGAGATAAGAGTGCACTATGCTTAATAGCGACTACTCTGCGCCATATCGATGCTGACATTGCTCTCACCGGGATCGTACGAGCTGTACACCGCCCTCGGAGCTCACCGCCAACATCCTTCAACGACACTCAGAGAGAGCAATAGCCCTCAAGACTCCAAGAAGGAACTACTTCCCTCGGACAATAATGGCAGTCTTCCAGATTACAAATCCCGCACCGAAAAGCAAGCATCTGTTCTCTTGCCGGCAACCTCACCCTTGTAAGCCAAGACGGCCTGCATATCTTGGGTATGCCATCGAGGATGATGAGTCTCCGCGGACCGGGAACTAATGCGTGGCGTCCAGATATGGGGCAGTTTCATGCATGCGCCCCCGGCGATGTAAGAGCCGCAGCCAACATGACAGGGGATGATACCTTGCGTGTAAGTCGACCGTGTGAGAAGTCGAGTGTTTCTCGTGAGTATAGGCGGTAGCGTGTCTGTTGTGAGCTTGAATCTACTCCCATCACGGAAACATCCTTCCGGGGAGAGGTCATGCAACTCTTTTGCTGTGACCATGTTACAAGACTTTGACGGAACAGTCATCACAGTAGGAACTCATTCTTCACTCACGGGCCATGCCGTAAAGCTGTAGACAAGTGTAGGTAGGAGATAAACCACAAGTCATTATTTTCCCCAACTTCATACCACCCAAAATGGGACTCAAAGTATCTCAATAGATATCTTAATGGTTTCAACAGCAAAGGCTTCATGCCCAAAGCCCGATAGTCATGTAAATGCAAAACGCTCAATCTGCCCTATTCAAAAACGCCGTTACCCAGTCACGCTTAAGCGTTCAAATCATCCGCTGAAAATGGAACAAGATTTCCAGATGGCAAACCCCAACTTGCCTTATCCATATCCCCCGGCCCACATCGCCATGAGCATCCTCTATACACAAACGGCACAGTCCTCTCGCCTTCCGCCATACTCAGCGGCGTCATACGCACGACTGAGGGGGCTTCTGGACCAACTTCCTTGCAAGTTCGGATCTCTCGCCACTCAACCCATTCAATGGTTGGGATAACCATAAACTTGCGGCACCGTGAGCAGGTCAGGCCACCAGCATCCTTCTGTCTCTGTGCCCTCTCAAGAAGCTTCCGGAGATGGGTGAGGCCGTCGGGGATATAGTACGGCATCTCTGGGAGTTGAGCACTTTGATAACAGGCTCGGAGGGCTGTTTCAAGAAGACTTGGGACACGGCTCGCTTGGGGTTGTGAGCTGGGAGTGGCAGAGACGGGAGAGGATGTGGAGCTGTCAGACTCAAAATCATCGACAGGAAGAATGTGCTTGGTATGGTCTGTGGGAAACTTGAACTCGGATACGACCCTGCCTGTCGTATTGGAAAGTTGCAAGGGGGAGCGGCCCAACACCCTGCTCACCAAATGGGGCAATGGGGAGGACTCTGATTCTGGTGCGTAAGAAAAGAGCAAGTTATCAGGTTGGTCTTCTGAAACCTGCTCCAATTGGTCATCTGGTTGCCAGAAAGGATTGGGGTGGACAACAAGGGTGCGAAGGTCATTGTCTGACGAGAATAGATCGAGCAGTTCCACAGGCAAATGTCGCAGCCGGTTCTGTGAAACGTTGAGCTCTTTGAGATTGTGAAGCTTGGCAATTGCAGACGGAAGCTCAGTGAGCTTGTTATGGCGAAGACTGAGGATAGTAAGATGTGTGAGATCAAAGATGGCACCGGGAACCCGAGTCAACCGGTTCATGGCCATATAGATCTTGAGCTCAGGGTCCTTTTGCTCAAAGGCGACATCCTTGGTGACGACAGGGATGCAGGTGAACTGTGACAAAGGACTAATGGTATCATTGGAGATGTCTTCCAATCCCATTGACCAAAAGTCAATTGTCTCTTCGCCTTGGTCGAGACAGGCTTGGACCTTGTCGCGAGCGATTTGCTCCGCCTTGGAGACGCGGCGCACGACGCGGTTGAGCTGCGGAAGCCGCGGCTTCGGGGGTGCAGGGAGGTCCATAACATCGTCGCTCTCATTTCCATCACCATCGCTGGGAAGGAACACACCACTGTCTGCTTGTCGCGACCAAGCGCGTCTCTGCTTAGTGACGTGAATGGTGTCGCGGCTGTCGCCGCCAAAGGTCGAGTCAGACGAGGTAGGGTGCTGCTGGAACCAAGAACCGACGTAGCGCTTCTTGCGCCTGCCCTCTACATAATTGTCCAAGGCCGGATCATCATCGCTGGAGAAGATGGCCGGGTCACTTGAATTGTTAAAGGCGGGAGATGGCGCGTGCTTGGACGTGGAATTGCGGACGCGTTTGCGAGGGTTGTTGGAGAAGCTCTGAGAGTGCTCATCCCAGGAGACACCGGGAAGACGAGGCAAAGACAGCTCTTCAGACGCCATTGTAACTGAAAAATAAAATATGTAGATGACTCGGTTAAGGAGCTCTCACAATAAAGACAAAGAATAAATACTAGAATACGCACAAGAGGGAAAAATTGAAGCGGTTGGGCTGGGCTGGGTTCTTGTCCGACGTGAACAGGGAGCGCGACGCCGAGTGACGACGAATTGCCAGGGTTCATGCCCCACTGACGCACCGAGCTGCACGTTTGCCGGCGTGCACGTGCCACCTCCCTAGAACTGGTTTTCAGGGTCCGAATTTCCGAGGCCCCCGGGTTCCCGCGGGAAGGGGGCACACCAGGGACGGGAAGGGGAGGCTACGGATTGATAAGATGATCAGATAACGGCGATTTCAATTGATGGTTGCAAGGGTGCATTCTTGGCCTCGTTTGACGGTACGCGTCGGTGGTGATGAGAAATGACCCCTCATTGACCGGCACGTGCCCCTCTACGCAAAAACCGGGGTTGACGCGTTGAACCGCTCCACGGTCAAAGCTCGTGTAATACAGTTGACATGTATCGAGATGGCACCGGAGAATTGTACTTAAGCTGCGAGCGGAACACTGATCGTTTGTTTTGCGAGATCAAACACGTCAGAGTAGCATCTGCCCTGGTATTGAGCCAACAGTGGGTGCTCAATGTGTGCGATGCTATGGATCCTAATGCCTACCTAAATTTTGCTGAGCAAGAGATAAACAGAAATCGGGTAGAAACTTGTTCTCCTGCCAGCCACCGCAAGCTCTCGCTCTGAAATACAACCACGCACTAGAATCTTGCGCTGGCTCCGAGAACGCCATCATCTCCCCAATCATCTCGTCTGTGGCAGTGTTGGCGAGCACGCTGCATACTTCTCTTTCAACACTTCTCACTATCATCGTTTGGCTGTCACCTTTTCAGAGTCAACTGCACAGTTCATCCGATTTCATTCCGCTGTGGTGTCTTCAACTTTTCCGTCTCTTCGCGTGGAGGTGCGCCTTCCTTCTCTCGCGATTACCAAGAACCACCGCCGAGCCCTCAGCTCCCCAGTCAATATCTTTGCGACCTTTCTTTCCAACCAGCATTTCCTATTTCATTCTTTCACCTCTTCTCTTCTCTTCGAATGTAAACCACAGCTCTCTCGAGTTATCCCCAATTCTTTCCCTGTCATACCGACTGGCGATCCATGATGGGCATCCAGAAGGTCGAGTTCGATATCCTCGATTCAGATGGACAGTATGCAGCATTGCCGATTATCTACAGTTACCGCAGGGACTGACGAGCAATAGAAAATTGGATGTCTTGCCGGTGACGCGAGTCACCAAGGCACGAGGGAGTGCTCTTTTCGTGACCAGCTCCGCGGTTAGGTTGCTGATATTGTACTTTCGGTACAATGAGCACCTAGCTAACCCTTTCTCCAACCCCAGGACTTGCGTCAAAGCCCTGACTATGTTGATATTCAAGTGGACAGGCGCTAGGGTGGGTGACATTGCTGCGCCTGAAGGGTCTGAACAAGCATGCCTGCGCTAGGAGCACGTGTTCGTTCATAAGAGTCCCGTCCGCACTGATCGATGGCCTTCAATACGCATCACAATTGCCTATCACAATGGGCAGAGGTATGCTTCTCATTCTTCTTGCGAACATAATATCGGCTAAACTCATGCCTGGCTTTAGGCGCGATGCTCAAGGGGAGGCAACCCACGTCTTCACCAAGCTGTCGGACGATGATGACGACCCTTATCTTTCCACTGCTGAATACCTTCTCAACTGGGCAGTTCATACCGGAGAAGTTGAGGCAAGTTCGATGGCTGAACTCCGGAGGACCATTTCGGCACCCTCTTTCTCCCACATCGAGTGGACTCATCCCAACCGACCCGTCCTGTGCGCGAGCGACCAAGATGGCGAACTCCAATACGACTCCCCCGCTCATGCTCATCACATCGAGAGCTATGTTAGGGCAATCACTAAAAGCGTTCCCGCGCTGCACGACATGAAATGCAGCGCTCTTCGTTGGGGCTCGATCTACGAGGCATGGGAAATGGGACGTGTTGATGCTGCGTTGGCCATGTTGGATGAATGTCGAGAAGTGGACAGCTCGGCATCATAGGTTATGCGAGTATTGCATCTAGTTCGTGTGGTCTGCCAGCTGACTTTCATGCTACTCGTATTCTCAGTCCGGGTACTTGGTATGGATACTTCATCCGCTAGACAATATATCTAGCATATATTTTGATGCATCCGAGATTACGACTGGAATGTCCTCTTCATTTTCGACAATTACATCAGACCACAGTGTTGTCCGTTCGATGTCTTGATGGCTGGGCATGTTGCCCCTTCGCGTACTTGATCAGGGCACGCGTCCTCTATCGAACTGGTATTGGGTCGATTTATTCTCATGGTTCCTTCGCGGCAGGCCATATGGATCAGAGTAAATATCATAGATGCCAGGGGCTAGTACCTTATTGAGGAACCCAATGCATCATACCAACTCATAGCCCTCCCCACCTCGTGAAGTCGCTCCTTGCGCTTCTGGAACAGTATGGTACCAGATCATCGCATGTGGGCTGTAATACGTTAACATGAATTCGTATTATGGAGGCATCTTGCGAGTCAGCACAAGTGCCTTATAGCAAATGGCTATATATGGTTCAGTGACGGACATGGACATTGGGCAGGGACCGTACTTGGATTCCACAACCACGACCAGGTTGATGGGAATGATTTATTATTCAGTTCTTAATCCCAATCATCGTCATCACTGTCGACATTTCTTGATTTCCCAGCAGTCCCCGTTTTGATGGTCTTCCCTGCCAGGCGTTCCTCCTCGGCGTCCTCAGCAGCTTGCCTTCTCTTGATTACACGCATGTCCGAGTCAGGAACAGCGCCAACCTCTACCAGCAGGTTATCAATCTTTTGCATATTGGTCCGCACGCCGCCAATAGTCATCAGAGTCACAATCTGCTTGACAATGTCGCCGTTCTTGTACACCAGGATGGTCGGACAGTTTCTATCGGGATAGTTCTCAATGGCTTGGCTCGCCCGGATCTCGCAGAACTTGATCTCGCCGTACTCCTTGGCGGCCTGCCTCCAGAGCTCGGTCAAGACCCTGGACTCGACGTTGGTGCCCATGGAGGATGTGAGGTTGACAAACACCGGGCCATTCTTGGAGGCGTCTGTGACCTCGCGCTGGTACTCGGGCTTGGAAAGGGGGTATACGCTTCCGTGGAGGGCCTTTTTCTGGAGATTGCTCAGCTCGGCCATGCGCTTCTGCCGGTACATCTCGAGAAACGCCTCGTCTTCCTCATCCTCGAGCTCGTCCAACTCGTCCAGGTCCTTTCCCTCCAATCGGTTCTCATGTGCTAATCTTCGACCTTCGAGAATGGCCTCCTCGATCATAGGAGTCGGGCTCGGCGGCTTCTCAGGAATGACACCATGTTTCCGAAGGATATCGTTCCTATGGCGGGGTTAGAGCTGGGCCATGGAGGGGTAGCAATTGCATACCATTCTGTGTCGGCATTGGGGTCGTCGATGGGCACAGCAATGCGCTGTTCTGAAGGAGCGGCCATGATGAATGCAATGTAAATGAGAGTGACCCAATATCAAGACAAGGCTCCAACAACAATTTGTAGTGATCGAAAGTGGTAGCCTATAACTAGACTTGACGAGGCTCAGTCACGGCCTTACGTACTGCGTCAGGCAGCTCAACGGCGGCCTCGCATAACTGGCCGCCGTGCACAAACCCCACTAAAACATTGCGTGCATAAAGCTCCTCCATCGGCGCTATGTTGCACCGACAAGTCTTGGCCTAGGCGGTGGACAGGCGGTGGGCTGGGGATAATTGTCGTCACGTGGCTTGGGCACGAAAACCCTAGCACGCTAAGCCAGTTTCGTCGAAAAATTCCGCCAGAGGCAAAGGAGAGCCCGTCCCCTCAGAGCCACCGAACTTTTCCTCGCTTACCTCCTCCCACCCACTCTTGCGAGCCTCAAATCTGCTCCCGGATTTCGTCAAGCTTTCCCACTCTCGCAAGAAAACCGACAAGAATTTCTCGAGAAAATCAGCCAAGATGGTAAGCGACTGCTTCTTTCTGATGTTTTCCCACGATGAACCGACCTACGAGCGATGGACGATGGACACGTGTGTGTGAGGAAGGGGGGGAAATTGGACAAGAGGATGCAGCCGGCCGCCGTGGCAAAAGTGTCAAAATGATGGAACTCGGGACCGACTACGACGACGATGCAACCGACAATCGGGGCGAGCAAACACGATGATGGAATAATTTGGCTGACTCTCCGCCTCCCAGGTTCTCGCCGTTGATCTTCTGAACCCTTCCGCGGCCAGCGAGGCCAAGAAGCACAAGCTCAAGGTACGATAAGCAACAAAAAATTTCACATGTTTCGACAATCGACCTAACATTGCTCGCCAGACCCTCGTCCCCGCCCCTCGATCCTTCTTCATGGACGTCAAGTGCCCCGGCTGCTTCACCATCACCACCGTCTTCTCTCACGCCCAGACCGTCGTCATCTGCCAGGGATGCACCACCGTCCTCTGCCAGCCCACCGGTGGTAAGGCTCGGTTGACCGAGGGCTGCTCTTTCCGACGGAAGTAAACTGCTTCGCGGCGGTTTATCTCCTTGGGTACTCATGACTCTTACGGTTCATCGAATGGTGGTCATCTCGGATCTGCAAATCAACAACCTCGACATGGACGGATAGAACAACCGACGTTGCGAACACTACCAAAAACCTCTTTGCAGATAGAAGATGGGGCACCCAGAATAGGGGCGTTTGGGGTCTCCGGATATCTTGCATGGCACATCATTCTTCTTTTGTTTTTCCGTTGCGCGCCTTGTACCAAAGAGTCTTCTCAAGGCAGGAAGGAAAAAAAAGCACTGCATGGGTGGAAAGCTGGAGAAGGCCTTCACGAGCGCCTGGACCGGTAACGTCTGGCGCGAGGACGTGGAACCGCTGCTTGATGATCGCTTCATACCCGGGTGCAGTGGGTAGCGGAGGATGGTCACTGTGCTTTTGCGAAAATTCACAATGGTTTCCACATTGCTGTCGTACTGATGGTGACTGTCATTGAGTGCTGTAGTGAGGGATAACCTGTTGTGAATGATCGTCTGTCCGGATCTGCCGCCCTGGTCCAGCTCTGCTGCCTGGACCTAGCCTTCCAGGAGTCATCACGACTCATCAGTAGAGCTCACCCATTCCTCCTCCAAGCTATCAACTATTGACTCGATGATGATTGGTGACTGGCAGCGTCATGGATAAGGTGTCAACCTACCCCTCAATGCTAGTCGCCGGATGACTCGACCCGGGGAATGTGATCCGGTGGGATAGAGCCTGAGGCAGCCCGTCCGGATCGTCTGGAACTAAACTACCCCGCGGAATGGCATGATAGCGTGACGTGCAGAGACGGACCTGAAGCTTGTGGATGATTAGCTGGATGGTTGACTGTGATTGGGCCATTAGTTGGCTGCTATAGCTGTAGGCTCAAGTGCTGAGTTATCACATTATGCAGCACAAATAGGTACTGTTTCCAACTTTCCTTGGACTCTTTATAGATTTGATGCTTTGTTGCAGCATTGTGTGTCACTAGTTTAATCAATTGGCTCTTGTGAACCTGACTGGCCTTCATCAGCTCGTGTAAGAAGCTCGCGTGCCCCGGTCCACCTCTCCTCACACTCGCTTCGGGGCAGTGGAAGGGACGTAGGCAGTCGAAACATGCTTCTCTCAATGTATGTTTGTGAATAAAATTATCAAAGAAACCATCCAAGTATTCAATAAATGCCTAGGCAAGCACCTATCTCGCAAACACTATGGCTGTGGATGTTCTGCAGCTGAATGCTAGAACAAACCCGAACCTTCTCCAACACCTTGACGAAGCAAACTTGGGAAAAGCACAGTCAAAGCCGAGCAAATCACACGAGACATTGTCGATCCTGAGCAAGGCCTGCAGCATGGCTCCTTGCCACTGCCTTGATCCTCTCGCCGATCAGATAATGCAGCTTATATCATATGACTCTTATAACAGCCAATGGCCAACCCTGCAATTACTTCACTTTACGCGAAAGCGACACGAACAGGTCGCGCAGAACACGGTTCCCTCGCCCCACTTTTTTCAGCGCAAAGGTGAGAAACTCTGGCTCGGTCAGTGGCTCACGGAAGGGTTGTCGCCTCTATTTTAGCTTTCCGGGGCAGGGGCCTCCTCTCCCTTTCCCTTCTTCTTCACCCTGGCAACGATCTCCTTTGGACCTCGTTTAATCAAGAACCCCTCCTTCTTTTATTCATCACGGACCCTTGCTTTTTTATCGACTGCGACGTCATTGCCATCTGAGAGAAGACTACTTGTCTCTCTTCTATTCAAGACACTCTCCACTCTTCCATCTTTTATCCTTTCTTGATCTCGGCTTTGCCGTTCTGTTGTTGACACCTTGTTGAGCCTTACCCTCTTGTGCGACAACAATCGAGACATTGCGACGAATTTTGCGACGTCATCACATCTCGGCGCATTCATCTTTCATCACCAATTGATCCCCATTGAGTCGTTCTCGACCTTATACATCTCTCACAATGTCGACTCCTCGGGTAAAGCGTCAGTTCGCTGGCACCCCTGATCTCTCCCAGCGCCAAATCACTTCCTTCTTCAACCCCCGATCTCCCAACGAGCCTCAACCCAACCCCGAGCCGGCTCGGCAGCCTGTACTCCCTTCTACCGTCCAGGCGAACCTTCTCAGCGTCGGAATGCGCGTTCGCAAGTCTGTCCCTGAGGGATACAAGACCACCGGGACGAGCGCCTTCAAGTTGTGGACGGACAATGCGCCAGTTCCCACATCTACCCCCCACCGGGCTGCCAACAAGGCCACCTCCCGAGAGTTGCTGCCTTTCTGCGGGATCAACAAGGTCGGCGGTCTTGATACTCAGCCCGAGTTTGAGCAAGAGGACGACGTCCCAGACGCCGATGCTATTCCCGAGCTTTCAATGTCTCAAGAGAGTACCGAGAGCGTCGACTCAAACGAGACATATCGCAAGCGATTCTTCGAGGAGGACGACGAAACCAATCTCAGCTCTCATGCCCAAGCCATGGTTGGCGAGGGTGACTCTCGAGTCTATGCTATTCCTGTCTCGCAAGCCCAAAAGGCAGCCAGACTTGGAACCGGTGGTCAGGGCCGCACAGCTACTGGTTCTGACTTTGAAGATGCCGAATTCCTTGTTTATGGAGACGACACGATGGATCAAGCCAACTAGCTTGACTCAGGTCGTTCCCCTGTCAAGACTTACATGTCACATGTGTTATGTTGATCGATGAATTTGGTGTTAGGCGTTGTCGGGTATACATTGGTGCTCCAGAGCTGGTTGTTTTTTTATGGATGTCAAGGATAAGATGAATTAGGACTGGCTGTATGTTATACGGAATTAAGACATTTGGTCGAGCGTGACCTACAAGTACTTCCTTTCCACCGCACTTACATGCCCACAAACGGCTCTCGAAACTCGAGCAAGTCTCTCTGCCCGTAAAACTCACCGGCGACCGTCAGGATCATGTTGAGCGTGGCGCGCAGGTTGGCCCGCGAGCGTTGCTTTGCTGCCTCCTTCTCAGCTTCAGCCTCGGCGTCGGGATCGTCTGAAGCTGTGCCGTTGTCCAGCTGAGCGAGCAGTCGAGCCTTGGCTTCCTCAAGGTCTTCCTTGGGTTGAGGGACGACTTCGCCATCCTCAGCTTCCGATTCGGATGCGATGTCCATAGCCACATCCTCTTCTTCGTCGTCTATCTCACCTTCCTCTGCGTCGGGTTTAGGCGCAGGGCTCGTAGGTTGAGGTGCTGGCGTATCAGCCTTGAATGGCTGTCCTTCGTCTGGTTCAACTTCAGGGGGTGTTGTATCATCTTCGTCCTGGCCAGGACTGACGGCACCCTCCACCTCCAACTCCTCTGCATCCACCATGACGTCTTCGTCGCTGCTGCTCCTATCAACAGCCTCATGGGCCCCCAAGCCACCCTCAGCCAGCTCCTCTCTCAGCGCCGCCATCTCGGCCAAACTCCTCCCCAGCAGCACCGCCCGTCGACCCAGGTCACGCACCCAGCCAATCTCTGCGTAATTAAGCTCCCCCTTGTCCGGCAGTCGCGCAAGAAGCGCCCACAGCCAACGGCTCGTTCGCTCGGGCAGGGTATAACCGCGGCGCAGAAACTTACCGCCAAGTAGGACGCGAAGGATGCGGAGGATGGTGTCTTTGGACATGAGGGCGAGTTGGAGTGGGTGCGGGTCGGTGGTGCGAAGCAGACGGGACCATACGGCTATCGGTGACGATTGATGACCGAAAGGCGCGGCGGTGGTAGCTTGCGATGGGGAGAGTCGAGAGAGGGCGTTGGAAGGAGGTTTGGTATGGAGGACCGATCGGAGGTGGAGGTATTGGTCCATGAGGGACGCAAAGTAGGCTTCGTGTATGGCTCTCTCTTCATCGAAGTCGTCGTCTTCGTATTCTGGAGCTTCGCCCTCTTCGTAGTCATCCTCCTCGGCCCATTCTGGGAGTCCGACATACGCGCCGTCCTCATAGTAACCTCTAGAGTCCCCGATGCCGGTCTCGTAAATACTTCGATCGGTAGGTCCCTCGTCGTTTTGGTCGGCATCATCGTCTCTCTCGAAGTCGACAGGGAGCTGTGGTCCTATTTGGACTTTGGGGGCAACGAGTAGATGGGGGATCCCGTTGGCTTCTTGTCTGTTGTACTCACCATATCAGTATCCGTGCTCTATAGGTCGGCCGTCTTCAGTAAAGAATCACGAGGAGTACTAAAGGGGTCTCCATACCTTACAGAGTTGAGATAGGCCATGGCTTCAGAGTCGTCCTCAAAATCAGATTCTTCACCCGCGGGAACCGTCGTCGCGTTGCCGCCGCCCGAAAAGACATATTTCTGGCCCCATGTCGGATCAATGTTGGAGTGCTGATGCTGTCGCGCCTTGCCGCCTTGTTTCTTTGGGCGCTTGTTCTCTCGCTTTGGTGTATCGCCGTCGTCAGCTTCCTGAAACTCCCTTTTCGTCGCCATTTCCGCAATTTCGCGTGTTGACGGGTTTGTTTTGTCGAGCTCAAGAGCTAAGGTGGAGTGAAGATGGAAAGGACCCTGGAGATGATGCCTGGTGCTTATCGATAAGCCCTCATGCCGCTTTTTCGGCCGACCAACCAGTCACCTTTGGAGCTTCAACACCAACTCTCGACTTACACCTTGACGCTCTGGTCTTGGGGCTTGTTGATGGTGATAAATCGACAATGAGCGCGGCTGTTGTGCGCCGCTTGGCCTTGAATTCGCCGCGCCACACTGTTATATCCCGTCGAGCCGTTGTTCGCGCGCAATTGGCACAATGGCGCTCTCATAGCACCTACAACCACTTTGTGGGCAGCAGTATGTTAGGTCGAAGCTGCGCAATTAGACTTGCCTAACACTCCTAGGTGAATCTGTTACTACAGACTCTTCTATTCCACTACGGAAAGATGCGAAACCTTTCAGACTCGCCGTCAAGGACAACATCGCAACCGCCGACTTCCCCACACAATGCGCCTCTCAGATCCTCTCCTCCCACCCCTCGCCTTTCGAGGCCACTGTCGTCCGGCAATTGCGTCAGCGGGGTGCTTCTGTAATTGGAAAGACCAACATGGACGAGTTTGGCATGGGATCACACTCAACGAACTCGATACACGGCGCTGTGAGGAATCCGTTGGCAGAGGACGACGATGTTTCAGCTGGTGGTAGTTCTGGTGGAAGCGCCGTTGCTGTTCGGGTTGGAGACGCCGATGTTGCGTTGGGAACAGACACGGGAGGCTCAATTCGACTACCGGCGGCTTATACGGGAACCGTTGGCTACAAGCCCAGCTATGGCATGATCTCCCGGTTCGGTGTCGTTCCATACGCCAATTCTTTGGATACGGTTGGCTTCTTGGCCAGTGAAGTCAAGCCCATCCATGACCTCGTCTTCAAGACTGGTTTATATCAAGAGCATGACTCGAGTGACCCGACATCACTCCCTGTTGCTTCCAGGAAACGCTGCGCTGAGACGACACCCTCTACCCTCCCCGACCTGTCCAAGCTAAACATTGGCATTCCTCTTGAGTACAACATCGAGGAACTTGATCCCTCCATCCGAGCTGCTTGGGTGGCTGCCGCCTCTACTCTCGAAGCACAGGGTGCGACTCTGGTTCCCATCTCGCTCCCCTCTACGACAGAGGCCCTCTGCGCGTACTACGTCCTTGCCCCGGCTGAAGCTTCCTCTAACCTCGCAAAATACGACGGCGTCCGCTACGGAAAGCGTGGCGAGGGCAGTGACGCTGTTGGCGAGACTCTATACTCTGACACCCGCGGCGCCGGTTTCGGCGATGAGGTCAAGAGGCGAATCCTACTCGGCACATATAGCCTCAGCTCCGAAGCTATGGACAACTACTTTATCCAGGCGCAAAAGGTTCGACGGATGGTCCAGCAGGACTTTGACCGCGTGTTCCGGCTGGACAACCCGCTGTATGAGCCCGCGCAATTCGATCTCAGCGACATGGCTGAGGCCACCGGCATGGAGGACAAGCGAGGTCCTCTGCAAGTGGACTTTATCCTTTGTCCCACGGCGCCGACGTTTCCTCCCTGGTTGGACGAGATCAAGAAGCAGAGCAGTGTGGATGTGTACATGAACGATGTCTTTACGGTGCCTGCCAGTCTCGCGGGCTTGCCGGCTGTGAGCGTCCCCGCCAAGGTTGAGGGAAGTCGATTCCCGGCTGGATTGCAAGTGATTGGGCAATATTGGGATGATCAGAGGGTGCTGTTACTGGCGGAGAAGTTGAAGGAGGCTGTAGCATGAATGTGTATAAATGAAAAGCGATGACTGAATGATCTTAGTGTATAGTAGTCTAGATGGCTTAGATGTAGTAACTCGGTTACTAAGGTACTAACCACATGGTTTGTGACACTGCTAGAGAGTGTCAGAGGGGCATTCACTTCACCCCTGGCTCATAGCCATAAGTCTCGAGGGAAGGAAACGACGAAAAGGGATCCAATACTTGAGCCCTTCCCCCTTATGGCCCTGCTAATGGCCCTTGCCCACCTCGCCAAAGTGCTGACGAGTTGAAAGTGGATATCCATTTGCAACGTTCGACTTGGGTCATCTCCAAGAGAAGGTAAGTGGTAAAGCAACTGAGTTTTGCCATCAAGACATTTAGCTACGAGATTGGCCCCGGCCTATTGTCATTATGATGCGGATTACAATAAAGATACAGACATCTTAAATATCAAAGCCAAAGTAAGTGGTCTTTGAGACCATAAGTGGTATTCGTTGTAGATGTTGCTAAGATGGTTTGGCCGTTATGGAGGTTGTAGACTTTCAACCATCCACTTGAAGCAATCTGGATTGCTAACTCGCACATTGACGTACCCGTTCCTCCGAAGGCTGAGCGTCTCTACGCTCATGAATTCGTATAGCTCGTCATCGCAACGAGGGGCGTCGATGTAAGGACACTCGACGCCAGGGTGACCTAGTTTGGGGATGGTCCAATGCAGCTGATAGCGAGACTGCAAGTGTTCTCGGCGCGGCGTTTCGTGTTTTTGGGAGGCCGACGTGGCATCTCGCATTGATGATGCTGATCCAAGTCGGGCCCACGTGTTGGTGTTCTTTGGCGTCTCCAGGACTGCTCAGGGTGAACGGCTCCTGCTCCGACTACTGCTTCGACTCCGACTTTGACTCCTCGGCCTCTCGTCGCGATCAACATCCATCTCATCCCTATCCGAGAGCTCCCCAGACTCTTCCCTCGTTCCATTCTCGCCCTCCGGTTCATCCTCCTCCAGCAGATCCTCGAGATCACCAAGAGGACTGACCCTCGGCTCCAGAATCTCCAAGTCCTCCAACGTCTCCCGCTTCGGCATCTTCCATAAACTCGTACCGCAAACGCGATCCTTGACCAGCAGGTCATCCACAAACTCATCCATGTACGTCAACGCCACGCCCGCCCTGCCCCTCCTCCTCAGCTTGCGCCTGTCCTCGAGAAACGGCTCCAGCATCTCGTACACGTCCTTTGCCTGTCGCGTGAGCCGAAAGTAGAAGCACGCCAGCGCGCGCAGGTACTTGAACTCGTCGCCGCCGTAGTGCAGGTACTCGTGCAGCACGGCGTCGCTGGGGGCGAGCTCGAGGAGCTTGAAGGCGAGACACAGGAAGGGGCTAGGCTTTTGCGTGACGCCGTAGGTTCCGCCGATGAAGGATACGTGCTCGACGACGCGGTCGACAATGTCGGCCTCGTTGAGCGCGAAGCACTGCTCCTTGTAAAAGTACGAGTCGACGATGCGGTCCTTGACGGCCTTTTCCATGATTGTCGCGGGGTTGAGGCCGTTGGGCGCCATTGTCGCGTTGGAGCCGCGCTCATCGAGGAAGCGCCGCGCATCGGCTTGCACGGTATCTTTGTTTTTGCTCATGATGGGCGGTCGTGATTTCGTCGTAGTGTAACGTTGGCGATGGGGGAGCTTGGTGTTGGAAAAGTTGATGGAACCTTGAAGCTCGGGACCGATAAGAGCCTTATCGGTCCGTTGCCGTGTCAACAGAGTCAACACTGCATGAGCATGACGACCAAGCTTCGAGGCGCAAGGTTTAATCGGCTACATGACCATTCAATCTTGTGTCTCCTATTGTGCGTTTTCTTTTTCTCTATATATCTATTTATCAGGATGGCCAGATTGCTCCTCACGTCGTCCCAGGTCCAGATTATCGCATCCTGCATAGTCGGTAAGTCACATTCCAGCTTCCGCATTCCACACAGTTACTGACGAGACATTCATCAGTGGTTCTCTGTACGTCAGCTTTGTTCATCAGCGGCTATGTCATTCAACAACGAACGCTGCGCGAGCTCCGCGTAGCCATCAAACCTCGCAATACCCGTCCGTCCCCTAAAGTCTATCTTCCCGAGAAGTTCCGCACAAGAACCAAGGAGCTCGAGGATGGAAGCGTCGTCGATATCGACACCGAAGCGGATATCGAAGTCAGGCGGCAACGTCTCCTAATCGAGGTCAAGGAGACACTGCCCGGGGCCAAGTTGGAAAGCGCCGAGGGCAACGCTGCGTTGGAGAGGAACATTGAGCTCGTGAAGCAGCTCCAGTCCAAGGTTGTGGAGAAAATGTCGACTCCCGAGGGCCATGTCGAAGCTCCCGTCAAGAACCACAAGCCCGTGAGCAGGGCGCAGAGGAGGAAGATGATCAAGAACGAGCTCCAGAAGCTGGCTCAAGCGGATGAGCCAGCGTACTACCAGCGCAGGATGTGGTAGACACAGCAAGCGGTCGATATCTCTATGCGTGAATGTGGCCAACGACTATACCGAGTATACGCACTTTGACGTTGGATATGTTTCAGTTTGGCGTTTGTTGCTTCTTGGGACAAGGGGTTATGCCTAACACTCCCCTTTCTCCTCCCCCGTCCAGGTTCAAGATTGAAAGAATAACGAGCAAAGGCGTCCTGCGAGTTGGATATATATAGTAAACAAATATTGCAATCTTTCAGAAACCTCAACCTTAAGTTTCTATTTCTCCGTCTTGCTTATCGTCCAACTCCCCAGCGCAAAACCTGTGGAGTGAATGGCTCTCTCGACTTCACTCAATCGGATAGCCTATAGTTCCTGATGGTTACTAATCGCACGTTTATCTATAGTTTCCACTACTATATCAAGTATATTGTGGGATAGCTACTCGGGGGGCCATGTTAACGATCAATCTCGCATCACTTGTTACAGGAACCCGTGGGTGAGGCAGCTCACCGCGATTGCAACGATAGAATGGAAGTGGTAATGATGCTCAACTAGGCAAATGGATACCAGTTATTAGGTTATCTAAGAGACGATGCACAGCGATTCTCCATTTATTACGAGCGTAAGCCGCTTAAATTGTTGGTCGTCCACAGCAGGGGCGAGGGGATATCATCATCTCCCAAGCGAAGCAATCAAGGAGGTTCAGCATTTGCCGTCATTATGGATGAGAAGCAGATGTCCCATGTCTTTAAGTTGCAAAATACCTAGCACTACCTTTCAAACGGCCTGGACATGAGCAATTTGGATGGGAGGGAGAAACAGCAAGTAGCTGACTTGACTGACTCGATGCAGGCGATCATGTTTGGGACGGGGGAACCGAAGAACACAGCCATTGTCAATACTGACACTTTAACACAGATTTAAATCGTCATCAGGGCTCATTCAGAGCCAAACTTGACGTCCTTTCCTAGTGCCAGGGTACCTGCGCAGGAGTGTCTCCTTTACGACCGCGTCAAGATACACATCCTCTATGCGTAACGTAGGACAAGAAGAGGAACCAAGGACAATGGGATTCTGAAATGGATACTGAAGTCGTTGCAATCAGACTTTAAAGTGTCTATAGACAGCACTCAAACTTCCTAAACAGACCAAGGACTTCTATCTCGGCGTCAGCCCGACTCTTTTCGTCCTGCCCAAGCCTGATCATCAGCTGGGCACCTCAGAGACCTATATGGAGCACTTTAAATTATTCACAAGTCTTTTAAGCGGCAGCTCACGACTTACCTCGAGGGCAAAGATGACCGTGACCAGAGGTTGTAGACTAGAATAGGAACCCGCCTAATGGTTCTTGCGCGCGACCAATAATAGCAATTACTCTTTTAAATTTTCTCTCAATCTGCGGAGGATGGCTTGTCTAGACTCTCTTTTTGCGACGTTGGACCATGGCATGAGTACTACTATCCAGAATGACCCATACCACAATGAATCCGCCAAGGGGCCAACACTATCCTATATCACCATTGAAACTGTTGCCCAGCCATGGATTGCCTTGCACTGCACGACTATTTCTTAGCCTCATCTTCTGAGTGAATACTTTCTGGGCTACTGGTTTAGGGCGAAGGCGCCAGTGCAGAAGCCGGGTGAACTGGCCATATTTTCGCAAACCACAGCAGCGGAGGGGTTTTCTTCCGGTCATGGGGCACATTACGGGATGGAGCGAAAGGCCAGGGCGGCATTGATTGCTATATTTTGAAAGGGGGGCTGTCAGCACGTGTTGGGAAAGGAGGGCATCACGTTAACATGCAGTCTACCTCCCAGAGCTCGCCGCCGATAAGGCAAACTCACAGGTATCTGAGGTGATCTTTCTAGCGCCGCTCTAATCGCTCGGTGTTATGATATCCGGCTTTGATAAAAGTCATCTGGTTAACTACATGGTGCATGATACATGTGTCGGGGCGTGTGACTGTGCAGTACCAGTGGTGTTAGTGGCCTCTTCTTGAAACCTCATAATTGTTCAAGACTTCAGATAGGAACTTGGCGAGCAAGAGTAGAACAACATTGATACATTCCACAAGTGTAATAGTGTTGCAAAGGATAGCTTATTATTACCCCAGACACCCTCTAAGTCTGGGATAAAGACTTGGCTTGTGATCCAGAGCATTCTAACCCTGCCTCAAGAACAATCAAGCTACATCACGCGTCTACTTCCAGTACTCACATTTTAACAGTGATGACGATTGATAAGAAAGTTCCAGTTCAACATGCGGATTATCTACTGGATAGCTCATGGTCATGCCATTCCGCACATTGGGTCAAGTTAGCTCTCTTGGCATTAATTAGATGAACGCCATCTCCTGAGAGGCGCAGTATGACTACGTAGTTCTAGTCTTCCGTCGAGACCTGGCTTGCCCTCTAATTCATGAGAGAAGACTCTTGGCATGTCCCTGATCCAAGTTAGGCATCCCTAATGGCGCCAACCAGCCCATCGCAATAGGCAAGAACACCACTAACAAGCGCGGGGCCCAATAGCCGCCCAAGCTTCAGTGGCATTCATAGGATATCAGTTATCAGTTAAAATGAAAGACATCATAGTGGGCAGGCCAGGAGAGCTCGGACTCGACGCCGTGTGTTGAACCAACGAGACACGGGTGTTTCGGACTTGCGGCTCTGCATATTTCAACGTCATAGTCTTGAGAGTTCAAAATTCAGGTTTTTTTCTGGAAAGGCCGGATGATGCGGGATCCGAGGATATTTGACAACATCACGAGAATATCAAGAGGCCACGACAGCGGGCTGCTGCCGAAGGCCCCGAAAGGTAAACATCAAACAGCTGGCAGTGCAGTGCAGACGCATCGCATCGCATATCGCAGAAAGTTGAAGATCCTTGGCTACGCCCGCAGAACCATGACGAAGCTTGGCCAGGACAAGGGCGCGTAACAATGCAGATGATGCAGCTATCGTCGTCAATGTAGATACTTGTAGATACTCTCAAATGTATCCTTTCATCATTGCTCATGCTGGTGCGCACGTTTTGAAACATGACCATCCGGAAAGACGTCAGCTTTCCGGGATCTACCAAGTCTACATGTTTCCTCACCAAGATTCGCCAGGAACAAAACCGCCAGAGAATCATCAGAATGGTTTAATTCGATGCTGATGAAACAGCCACTTTTTCCGTTGGTTTGGTGCAGATCATAAACAATTGAACCAGGCTCCAGGGCATAACCACACTTTCGGGGAACCCTGGTCCTCCCACGTTTGCCACATTCCAAAAGGGTGAAGTCATCATTCCTTCGGTTTTCGCCTCCCCCTGATCAAGATGAAAGAGGGCTGAGCAGCGGCATGGTCAAGCAACGTGGACTTTGGTCAGGGGGAGGCGGAAAAAGGAAAGACTGGAATTGATTGTCAGGGCTTCCCAAGTGCCGACCTCAATTGCGTGGCCCGCGGGCGCCGCTGTGAGGGCATTCACACAAAGTTAGGTTTTACGAAAAGTCCGGGCTCGGCAGCGACGGGCGGATAATTTCGCCGCATGAAAGATGGTGCTCGGTACTCCCAAATGTCCTTCAAATGCCGAGCGACGTTACAACGTTGAAAGTTTCCCACTATGAGGCGCAGCCTGAGCCCTGAGATTCGGGTTCGGTTGTTCAGGCAGAAAGTGACTCAACAAAGATGGAAATTACAATCCTTCTTGGCGTATTTTTCCTTCTTCTAGAAACCCATCATTACGCCCGTGGAGAAATCAACAAAACCTCCATTTTGGCCAGGGACCGTTGAGAAAAAAAGGGCTGATGATGACAATGCTACGGTCCCCGGGGCCACCACCAGGTCCGGGCTTCTCGCTTCGGAGAGGCCGCCGCCCGTAACCGGGCATCAACAAGCGAATTCGAAACCGAAGATGGGGGAATTAGACGAGAATTGGCATACGATGGATGGCTGGGGTTCGGTTAGGCTGCAGCAGCCTTTTCTCCAGTTTAATTTGATTCCTTGTTGTCGTTGAGTGAAACCAGGGAATGAGGCTGAATCTTTGACGTGTCAAACATGGATCATGTTGTTGGACCCTTGTTGTGAGAGATCAAGACACAAGACACACAAGTGAGGCTGGGGAAAAAACAATTCACGATTGATTCAAGGCTGCAGAGTGGATGCGGCAAGAGATAGTATTGGTGCATTACAAAGATGCCTATGTAGATAGAGGATATGGAGTAAGATATTTGCCGCCAAAAAAAAAAAAAAAAAAAAAAAAAAAAAAAAGTGTGGTGAGGTAGTAGACGTAGTAAAGGTGTGAGGTCGGTTTGAAGCCGTGAATCCCATAACGCATACCAGCGTTTCCCAAGAGTCCCAATTGACCAAAAAATGAAACCCGCTTTTTGTGCTTTCCCAGAGGCTCATAGGCCATGTCATATAAGAAACTCCAAGCTATGAAATCAAGATGATAGAAGACCAAGCCCAGTATATGGGGAGTTAAGAGGATATATAAAAGAACCAGCCGTTAGGAGAAAAAGAGCCCAAGAGATATCATTCTTCCCGTGAAAGTCCACGCATTTAACGAAAGAGAAGAAGCAGAGTGAAAAGAGGTTGGGGTATCGAAGAAATCATAAGGCATGCTGGAAAAAGAGAGAGGTGTAAGGAAAAAGTTGCTTGCTTAGAAGCTTGCGCGGTCCGCCTCGCTCCGCTGTTGGTTCTCCATGTCTTCTTGTCGAAAGACAATGCCACGACGCTTCCATCCTCCGCGACGGATAAAGTTGTCGACAGAGTCGAGGGAGCGCATGGGAGGACGCTTGGGAGCGGGGCCGGTTCGAGGGGCGTAGGTGGTGTTGAGAGAGATGGTCTTGAGGGCCGAGGCACGGCGGGTAAGACGTCGCATCTCAAGAACTGAGGCATCGTCGTCCTCATCTTCAGACTCCTCGGACTGGGTGATCTCGTCCGAGTCCTCAGAGTCAGAGTTGTCGAATTGGTCCAGGGTCTGGATGGTCGACTCGGACCACCGTGATCGGGGCATCGGTGGTCGCTTAGATAGTGTTGTAAAGAAGTAGTCCTGGGGCTCCTTGCACTGCTCATCGGCCACATCCATTGGGCTCACATGAGGAGGCAGGGCCATCTCGATAGGTTGAGCAGTCTCATGCTCAACGTACTGCTCCTCGTCGTCGTTGCCACCATAAAATACAGGCTCGGCTTCATCCATGCAGATAAAGGGCCTCTCGTACAACCGAGGCGGGGCGTGGAAGGCGGGATGTGAAGCAAGAGGATCGATCTCGGGTCGGGTTGTGGCGATGGGTGTTTGCGTAGGCGTAGGTGTCGAGACGTCGGAGATGGTGGAGGATGAGGAGGAGAGGGAGCAGCCGGAAGAGAGAGAGGAGCCGGAGAATGAGACCTTTCGGATGTGAAGGTCGCGAGGGCGGCGAGACGACTTGCGTCGCTGGCTGAAGCCGTGTAGTACGTGCATGTTGATGTGTTGTGTGTGGTTGGTAATCGGGTTGTTGGTCGAGTCGATGTTAGTGATTGAGTCGACGTATTAGAAGCGAGTCGTGGTGTTGGAGACGAGTCCAAGTGGTGAGGGGATGGACTGTATTAATAAGAGCAGACAGATTGGTAAGTAATGTTACAATGTCGATGCAATGGTCGTCATATAAACCAAGGCAGACGGGGTTGATGATTAGGGCCCGAGATAACCGGGGGTGGGAGGCTCTTAACTCTATAAATAATGGCCGTCGTATTTCACAGCCTGCGTGAGAATGAGTGAGGATCAGCCGTAAAAGCTGACGGGCTACCAACGTCATCCACTGAACCGTCGCAGCCGAGGCGGGCACCACCCTTGTAAGGTACGTACCTCACACCGACAAGGTACCCCTGTTCCTGGGCTTGCGCAGCGCAGATCCACCCTTGGACCTTGTCACCCTCCATCTCCACAAGAGCGGAGTGCCCTGGTTCTGACTCTTCACAGTCATTCACCCGCAAATTCCCATGCTCTCTCACTCACTCTAAGACAAGACCAGCATGTCCTGTCCCGCTGATCTGTACAGCAGCCCACCCCTGTCGTTTCCCTCTTCCCTGGCAAGTACCCTCGGGTACCTGTTTGAAAGCCGTACGTTTCTGCCTCTCTTTCGTCTGGACTGTCCTTGGAGCGTGCGTTGCGGCCTACTGCGACACCAAACTAGGTACGAAAACCACATTCGTGATCCGTCCAATATACCACAAGCCTCTCCGTCGGAGGTACCTTTCCAACCGTAGACACCGCTCTTTCTCTCTCCCCCTCCATCCGTTTTGTCTTGAAGTGTATGCCACCCCAAGACAAGCCTCTCGCCCGGTAGTACCAGGCCTAGGCCCATCGACGGCGTACCTGGTGCCTTGTGCCTTGTTGCCCGTGCCTGGTGCCTCTCGACGAAAAGCTCCTCGGCTGCACGCCACCGAGCAATTCCCGGGCCGGCCTCTCACACTCTTTCACATTCACTCAGCAACCCCATTCAAAACCCCTGTTGGTCAGGTCAGGTCACGCAGCTCGAGTGCATCGAGGCTAGCACACTAGCGCAAAGAGTGACTGACAGTGAGTGATTGATGAGAAAAGAAAAAAGAGGCCACGAAAAAGCAAATCCCGAAAAGGCCCGTGCCTGTCAGGTCCAGAACTTCAGCCCGATTGAAGCCTTGTCCCTGACGATGAGGAGGGCGAGAAAGACACAAAGAAGATGTGAGCTCGAGCTTGAGCGTGAGCCTGAAGCTATCGACGCAGGATTTATTGAAGCAGTGACATTGTTGGCTTGGCAGATCATGTACAAATTCCACTGCACAAGACGTCAATCTTTGGTTTCGTGTGTGTGCATGCATTGTAGATCTGCAGAGTTGTTACTGCAGAAAGTGGTTCCGCGATACGATACGTGGTGACCTCTTCGACGTCACTTTTCAGCAGCTCGAGTAACAGATCATCAACTCAGACGTTCTTGGCAATGATTATTGACTGGTCTCCGCTTCTCCGACCGGTTACCGTTCAAGCCTCCAACTCTGTGCTGAATAGCTCCGAGCAGCCATCACCAACAGCCTGATGTGACACGCACCATTTGCGCGCCAGCCGAGAAACTCACTTTGAGCCTCTTTCCTTCAGCCGTGCAGCGATTCTGTATCCCTCTCTCACCGCTGTCTCCCTTGCGTCTCAGGGCCGGCACCCCTCGGCGGACGACACCAAAGTGGTCGCCAAGACGCCTCGGGCGGTGCTAGCCTGGACGATGGTGTGGGGGCGAGTCCGAAGGCGTAAAAAGACGGTATATACGATTTGACATGCAAAGAGAGCTGTTGGTCAAGGAGAGACATTGTCTTGTCTTTACCTGCAGCACCTTGGACTATGCCCTACGCGGACACGGCACGGAGGTCAACAGTGGATGGTCTCGCTCTTGTCAATTCAGCTGGAGATTGGATATTGGGAGATGATTGATGGCAGTAGACGCTACTGTGCGGCGCATGCATCACCCACATGAGAAATCTGGCTAATACGCATCTCACCTGCATGACCATGGGCTCCTCCTCCTCGGACAACAAAAGAAAGGGTCTCTGGCATTTGGAATTGAAAGAGGGCATCGGGGATGGCGTCTCTGCAGCCGATGCAAGCTGCGAGAAAGAGGAGAAAAGAAGCAATTCACGTCAGTTACTCAGCAGCTGTCAAAGAGGAAAAGGTCTCAGATGAATGCAAAAAGAGGTGATGGGGCCGCGGGTCGACAGCCAGCCTCATGGTGAAGTGGAGGAATTTCATTTCTCTGGTCCACAAAGTAGGCGATACAAAAAATTGTATACCGTGAAAAGAAACACCACATTCGTGAATTCTGTGTTCGTTATCGGAACCCCATAACTTATCATTCCACTTCAGGTGCAACACGCAGGACGGACATGTATCTTGATGCGGTGCTAACGATGAAGATCCAGGGTCTTGTTCGATGGAGTCTTGAAAATGTTGCAGCCGAAGGGCGAATGATGATCACAGTGGAGAGCACAGCATCATTATCGTGCATGGCAAGGCTCCTCTCTCTTTCTTGGCGGCCTCGTGAACGGACTTGAACGGAGATTGGCTAAGCCTTTCTCGTCTCTCGGCATTGGGGATTTCCTGGTTGTGGCTCGGGTCCGAAGAGTTACGGACTGGACTGTTCATCGACAGAGCCCAATCTCCCTCCCTCCCTTGAAAGCAGCGAATATCCTCGTCATCAGCTTTCGGCTTCATCTTGTACCTTGCAGTCGATAGTAATAATTTCATGACCCTGTAATATTGGACTCCAGCTCGACGGGCGTGGCGTCTGCTGCTCGCCCTGACTACCGGGACGACGCTTGCTTGTCAGCCAGCCATGAAGCATCGCTGACCCCGATGCAGTGGAGAGCAACAAGCCCGGGATATCGAGATCTCGGGGGCTGACGACGATGCACTGGGGAAGGATGGACTATTGCTACTGGGTTTATTGTGTTTTTTTCTTTTGTTGCCGTGTAATCTTTGTCAATTCTCACACGCAATCGGAGGGACCACAGATTCTCATCTCGCAGGAGGATCCAGACTTGATTTTTAGGCCTGTAAAAATGAAAAACTGCCCGGCGACGATGTTCAAAAAGCAAATGTCACCGGAGATTTAGGCATAAGCGTGCAGCCCAGCTGCGTGCAAGCGCGGCAGACAAGATTGATTGGGAAGCAAATAATAAATTGTTTTTGTTTTTTTATTTCTTTTCGATGCTGGACCTTTTCAGTTCCAGCTCCTTGGATCATGCATGCTGGCTTGTAAATTGCTACAGGCTGAGGCTGCAGTCATCCTTGGACCCCAAAGTCTCGACCTCCTGCAATGCAACATCGCTATTCATGTAGGTCACCACCGTCCTATCGAAGTCGAGTCCGTAGCACGGGGAGACGGGCTCTGCTTAATTAACTTTTGCTTCTTTCGTAGATTCAGCAGTGGCTGGCTGTTATTCGATCCCGACCCCCCGGTATCGTATTTCGCTGTTCCCGATCGTCTTCAGCTCTCGTCAACAAAATCATTTTGAGTTTGGTTTAATTCCCTAACCCGGAAAATATGAAATGTGACAGCTTCTTGAGTGGCCTGGCACAGCTGAGCACAAACGTGTCCCCCCAGCCCCGTAAAGTGGAAAGAATCTTGGGGTTTATCGGGCCATTCACACGCGAGTTCATCCCAACACCAGCACACTTTCATGGAAGAATCCTGGTCTTCTTGCCGAAACCCATTCTTGGCTCTTGTAGTGCTACCCTAAACACGTGTGATCCCTTCATCGGAACATTGTTTCGTATTCTTGTTCCTGTGCCTTGCTTGTGAAATCTACAATCACACACACGATTATCATCCCGTTCTGAAACTTGATCCGGTACCTGCATGTACTAACGAAGATGGCCAACTCCCCCCCCCTGACTCCTCCTCCTCAACACCACCTTTGAGTGATAATCGTGATCATCATCGCCTCCCCATGACCTCGATGACATGCTTCTCCCCCTTCCCCTCCCACACTTCCAAACCCATCGCCTCTAATTGGACGCAACCCCTCTCGCCAACCCCGATCCGTAACTCGATTGAGAAAAGGCATCAGTTCTTCAACAACGGTTCCAACTTCTTTTTTGCCTCTATCGGTTATTCTTGCAGCAGCCCTCCTCTTTCCCCCCTCTCGACCATCCATCCACCCATCTTATCACCGGTGACAGCACGCGCATCTCCTGACGATCGCCTAAGCATGTCTTGGACGCCGAAACCCAAAGGCCGGCGACCATCATCCAATAGAATCGTCGTGATCTGCTTGGCTAAAGGGGCGCCCAGGCCCATCCGATGCCCCTGCTCAGCTGGTGCTGCTTGCGCACGCTACTCTCGCTAACGCAGCCTCTATCCGCGATCTACCAGAAGCCGCGGTCCAATCGAGCGCACCGACTCTCGCGTCCTCCCGCTCGATAGCGAGTTGTCCGTCTCTTCTTTGGCGTAGACCTTGGTCTTGTCTTTAAAATGTGATACATCTGATCCATTTAGCCTGCGCCTTGAGAGGCTTTTTCGGATCGACCATGGGCCGGTGAACCGAGGAGGTGATCGAGATTGCGTAAATGACTTGGTGGTGTAATTAATCAACCATCAGAGGCAGAGCAACTTGCGAGGCCAAGCCTTATCACCAGACTAGATGTGAAAGGCACAAGATGGCTTGGACCTACATGCAGGGGCATCATGTCAACGTGACCCGGCGCAAGGGGGACGAAGAGTAATCATGCCCATTTCCATGTGTGCTAACGCGTTATGGTACAAAAGATGGGGTGCAGATGAGGTGCTGTTTTACCAGGTACCGGTATGTGGTGTGCCGCTGCATCCTCTCAGGCTGTCATCACATCTCCTGCAAGTGTCTGAGGCTGCAAGTCTCGAATCCGGTCCCGAGGCTGTGAGTCTTGCGGCCCAGAACTACAGCCTCGGGACTCTGCGAGACTTGCAGCCTCGAGACCGGATTCGAGACCTGCAGCATTGATCGACTGTGCAGTGCAATGTTTCTTCTCATCCGCCTTGACGTGAAACATGCTCCCCTCCAAGACCTGAGCCTAGAGATCGAGCTTCCGGTGAAGGAATCGGAGGATTTCCCTCGCGACGATGCTCGTCCTCCCACCATCTTCGATCCCCTACATCAAAAGTCTTTCCTTCACCCACGCACCTGGGTCTTGCCGTGACGTTACGACGTTACGGCTCGTCCCCCCCTCCGTCTCAGATTTAGAAACTCCCCGACAAATCCGAATGGGCAGGTAATCAAGGTGACACCAAGACACTTAAAACAAACAGACGCGTACTCATTCCCATGCCCAAAACACCACAACGCCCAGAGATGACCATACTACATAGTACATCTTACATAGTACACAGCCTCAACCCCTGAGGCGATCCTTGCTTTTTCTCGAGCGTTTCAATGCCCAGAGCCGTGTCAGTGGGATGTAAGCACCAGGGATGACGTCTGCATGACCATCCAACTCGGGCATCTCGCGGCGCTGACCAGGTCGATCGATCGTATTGCTGATCGTGATGGACTCTTATCGTATCAAACGAGTGACGGAAGCAAGGGAGGATTTGCACGGCCTCAATCAAGGATACCGTCATTCTCACCCTTGAGCCGCTCTACACGCTTCTGCTCCCAGTTATCGAGATCTCTACCAGCAAGCCGCTGTCTCTATGTCAGCCAATGCATGCACGTCCAGGTCCCAAGAATGAGGCGACGCACGTAGTACTCCTCCTTCATGTCCACCTTTCTCGCGGAGCGGCGGACGTTGAGCTCCTCGTCCTTGGTCATCTGGCGGACCTTGCGATCATGGCGCTCGTAGCGGACGGCGGTGGCCGGGGTGAGGACGAAGGAGCCAGCGACGATGACGGCCATGAAGGGCAGGCCGAACATGAGGAAGGGGTGCTTGTTCATGACGGTGCGGTACCGCATGCCGATCTTGTTCATGTCGGCCGCCGACCGGAACTTTTTGCTCTGAAACGTCGGCATCGTGAAGTGCGGGTCGGTCGGATCCGGGATAGAGGTAGGGCGGACTGGTTCGGCGGAGGTTTTTGGTCGGGAGCTCCGTGAGATTGAAAGGATGGACCGGGCGGAGGGTGAAGTTCAGCCTTGCTCGGTGAGGTCGGATGGGAAGAAAGCGGGCAATTGTGGAGGCGAGTCAAGGCTGATGGGCTGATGGTGTGTTCAATTGAATTGCGTCTGGCGCAGTCGAAGAATGTGGATAGAGGTGACAAGAGTCGAGTCAATCGCTTACGAAAAGGAAGAGTTTGATTTGATCATGGTGAGAGGTCGAGCGAGTCGGACGATTGACGACTCCATCACCAAGGCTCCACTCTTCTTTTGCGGCGCTGAGGATGGAGTCGATGGCCTGTGCGCGTTTACGTTTTCCCGTTCCAGAGCGAGACATCCACTGACATCCATGAATTGGAGTGGAGAATGCTTGACCGTTGTCGCGTGGCTTCAGGGTCCAGCTGCATCTCCACTCCAACTCAATGGCTCGATATTCAAAACTCCATCCCAATTATTCCATATTTACACAGACCACTTCACTAATATACAGTAATATTAACTGCTCCTTCAGCCTCATCATGCCAGAACCCACGGCGTGTCGTCCAGACAGGGGAGGATGTACCATCTTGTACCACTCCAACCGACATCTCCAGCCGTCAAACACGTCCGAGCAGACAAGCGGACCCATGATCCTTGGGTTCTAGAAGTCAAAAGGACTCCATCGTGAAGCGAGGACCCTGAAATTCGTGCCTGGCATATCCTGGGGAAAGCCATCAACTCCGAGGCTGGAACCGGTTCCTGCTCGCGTGACCGCCTTCTCTCACACACACACTGTCTCAACAAGCCCGTGCTCTACGCTATTCATGTCCCGAGGAACGTCGAGAACGCACGGTGATGCTTCGGTATTCGAAAATTTTTCTTTCCCGTTTTCTAGTGCCATGAGGGACGAAAAAGATTTTACTACCCAGGTCCATGCTCCAACGTTGCGACGGCGCTTCAAAATTGTGACACGACGTTGAGCTAAGGGTCCTCGGAGATTTAGCAAGGCGGCCAATCGTAGCGCCGGCGATTCCAATTTTGGCATCGGACCGCCGGGCGAGGACATGTCACTATTACCGAGGGCTGTGGACTGTTGGGCTGTGCTTGAGCCTTGGTGCCTGTTGAGTGACATGGCGATGTGGTCCAAGGAGTGTCCGATATTTGACTCATAAAAACTTCCTAGCGTGGCATCTATACTTGGTCGAGAACCCGATGCTAGCTCTTGACACCTGGCCTTTGAGGGCAGGCTGCTCCAGTACAGCTGTGACATTGGCTTACTTGAAGTGAAGTAGACGATTCAACAAAAGACCGGCTCAAAATCCAGAAGGCCAGCATGTTTAGGCAGCATGAACTTGTGCCACCGGCTGCCTTCCATCCGTAACCTGAACGGTGTGATTTAAGACCAGCTCTATGTCTATCTAATATGTACAAGAAGTTGAATGACGTGGACATATGTGGTTACCATTCATGCTATAGGGGGATATTGAAGAGATGACTTTACATGGGATCGGTTAACCTGTAGAACAATGACCCTCACCTCGGTATCATTGGTAAACGTTGGGTAACTACACGGCTAGCTTGCCTGACTTTAACTCAACTGTTGTTACGCACACTTCCCGTTTACACAAGTGAGTGCATCGGCGCAGTCCTGAGCAACCTTGCAAGAAGCGCCTAACCTTCTCGTTAGCATATGCACGGGAAGTTCGCCGTCTATACTCATACCTTGACAGTGTCCAGGCCACGAACAGTCATCTCCGCCACCACCGATGCGCTTAATGAGCTTGTTGCCTAGTCCGACCAGGCTGGCGTGGAAATCGTCAAAGTTGCCTGCAGCCCAGGCAGCTCCTTTAGCGCCTGGAACTGCATCTGCACCGGTGAAAGCAATGTATAGGACGTCCTCCTCGTCGTGGCTTGTGTTGGAGCCTGTGCCTGCTTGCATCCCCTTGCCGTAGCAGGCTGTTGCAAGAGAGAGGGATGCTTCACCGACGCTGGGACGATCGCCGTGGTCGCCGTTTGAGTCACCCCAGATGCCGTAGAACTGATATCAGCTTAGCCAGGCTTCTGCATATTGAGTGTGCTTGCGTACCATCTTGTCTCCACAGACAACCGCCATGAGGCTGGCCTTCTGGACGCCGTGCTCACGCGGATCAAACGTCTTCCAGCCAGGCTTGGTACCTGAGTTTCCAAAGACGACGAACGAGTGTTCATGGGGGTTTAAATCGCTGATGCCGACGTTGTACCCCTCGATGATGTACTTGATAGATGTCGTCGGGATAGTGGTTGTCGACTCGCCGCAACGGCCATCGTCTTGAGGCCCCCCTTGAGCGCCGTCGCAGTCGACGTCCATGTTGGAAAACGTACCCCCTTCACCTTGAAGGTAGACGATGCCGTAGTCCTCAAGGTGGTCGCCGCAGTACGACGTTTCTTACCTTGTCAGCCTGATTCGTCAAGATGGGTGAGCCGAGCTTACTGCCATCGTCGAATTTGGAGTCAAAGAAGCCGGTGGCTAGCTTGTTGGTGCATGTGCCCTTTGCTTTGAGCTGGTTGTAGAATGTGCGGACGTTGCTGGGGACTTGGAGCGCAGATGCCGAAGACGCAAGGAGCAGCGGGATGAGGCTTTGATACAACATGGTGGATATGCAGTTGAACACTAATTGGACTGAAGGAACTGGAGGGGGATACTGTTTAGAAGAACAATGTGCGGCCAGAACGACAGTTTATAGACCAGTATGGCTCTTTGAAACTGTCAAGCAAAGGTGGGCGGCACATCATACCGTGTTTATTCCCCCTTCATCTGATCGACGTTTCGAATCGAGAAGGATTCAGCTGCCTTCCTAAACAAGGTGCTTACGGCCCCTGCGTGACACTACACCTGTCATCCGCAGATCCTATGCACTGCAACCCCCTCAAACTCCGGATCTGTTCTGCAAATGGGAGCTTGAACAGCATTGTCACACCTGTTTGTCAATTCGACTACCGAGATCCAAATGCTACGTTACCTCTGTGTCTTGGATCCTGGGAGTTGTTGCTAGACGGCCACTTGTCGGTGTAGGATTCTCAGACCTAGCTGATGGGTGTTTCATCACCCTGGCTCGCCATGTCGCTTACAACTGTTGCCTAAAAGGGTTGTGGTTTCTGTACTCAATTCGAGTCTAATTAGCATTGACTGTTCAAGTACCAGTGAGGTCGTTCTCGATCCTTTGAATGAAGGCACGCGGTAACCTTGATGTCAACCACCAACCGTTAACCGAACCCCTGAGGCCCATGAATGCTGTTGAAGTAATGAGCTGTCTGTATTATGTTAAGTCTCCTAGTTGTAGTAGGGGGGATATTGTATGCGACGTGTACGTAAGCAGGCAAGCAATGCTGAGTTACTGCACAAGTGCCGGCTACTGGTCATGACTATGTTGCCTATGAGGACAGTGAGATGCTCTGAAACTGTCTCCCGATGTAGCTAAACCAACTGCGATATGCCACTGTGTATTGATCCAGCCTCCAGGTGGAAGATATGGTGTCTCTAGGCTGAGCTACAGCCGTACACACATTCGTAAATCGATAGGCATCCTGAAAGGTATCGAATTCCGCACGTGTTGACCTAGAGAGTTCAAAGTTTCGGAGGCTCTAAGTTACAACTGGGAGTAGGCTAGGTTGTCGCTCAGTTACGGCTAGGCTTGCCGACTTGGGTGGCACTGCTCTCATTGGGACAGAGTAACCATTTCATTGGCATGCTTGATGGGATAGTACTAGGATATAGCGAAACACAAGAAACTCTGACAAGATGATCCTTCAAATAGAGACAGACCCCGTGACCCTGACAAATTCATCCTCGAAATGCTTCCACACCTTGTCCACTGTCCCCGCGTCTCGATACTCTCCCAGCAACTTGACCACCTCCGTCGACGCACTTTCACCATCCCAGTCAACACTATACACACCACTGCCCTTTGTACCATCAGTGCCCACAGCAGTCTCGGCACCCTTTTCGCTTTTGGCAGGGAATCTTGAACTCAGGCACAACCACGCGTGTCTCTCTCCACACTCCTCTTTGGGAACCCACTTGCCCATGACTGTCGTGCCTAGTCGGAAGAATTGCTTGACAAACTGCATCATCAACCCGTCATCCCTACGAATCAAGTCCGTGTCTACTGAGCCGGGGAAGTTGTGTATGAAGGAAACCTCTGGTGCTTGACGGGCAAGAGCCTCGAGGGATAGAGTCAAAGCTGTGCAGAGATGTCCCCTGGCGGACCTGATCTTGTTTGGGAGGTTGCGGCCGGGGATGTCGTCAAGAAAGATTTTGCCTTCTTTTGTGCCCGCCATGACGGTTACGACGCGGCGGATAGAGGTGGCCTTCTTGAGAAGGGGGAGGAGGTTGACGGTTAGACGGGTGCGTGAGTAGAGGGTGAGGCCGGTGATGAGAGGGAAGCCATCCGCAGTATCTATAGGCATGAGCAGACAGACTAGATGAAGTTGATGCATAACTTACCAACACCATATTTGAGCGTTCCCTGACTCATGAATAAGACGTTCACAACCGACTCCTTACTCTTAATATCCTGACAGACCTTGTCCACATTCGCCAACAGGCTCATATCAGCCTGAACAAACTCATACACCCCATCGGAATTAATGGTCTTCAGCTCATTCAGTAACCGATCACCAGCCTCCCGAGACCGGCCGATAAAGTAAATCTTTGGTCTGACGGTGTGCTTGGCGAACGCCTTGAGGGCCGTCTCCCCGATGCCCGCCGTCGCGCCGGCAAAGACGGCGACGAGGCCTGACGGGAGGGTCGATGCAGCAGATGAGTTTGAGTGCTCGACTTCTGAGAGGGACACCATGTTGAAAGTAGTGCATGTAGATGAGAAAGATGGGAGTTTCTTTGGTAGTGAATAAAGAATGGTAGGGCAAGTAGAAGAACTGAGAATGCAGATTATTACTTTTATACCTATTTCTCTGACAACACCTTCTCGACTCTCTTTTATCAGAACACTCCATCTCGGCAACTCGCAATATCGACTCTGCCGACAAACTCAAGCCATCATCGACCTCAAGCATCATCTGTAAGTCGACGCCGTCCAGCCGGCTCAATGATGGGCCGCAGCAATACGAAAACTGGTTAGCGCCGGTGGTTGGCGCCCCGTGCCGTTCCGTCATGTCGGAGGATGCGAATGCGAGCTCCGGGAACAAAGGTGCAACTGTTAGGCCGGGGCCTATCATGTGTGATGACGTGAACGATTTGTGCCTGGTTGTCAGACAACTCGGTTGCACTTGTTGACCCGTTCTAGAACGTCTACAGTGACGTACATGTCTCGACTCTCATGCACCCTGTCCAACCTGCAGATACACCAATGTGAAAACTGAAAGCCAAATTGTATTTAGGCGATAGGTATAGTTATGCAAATGCCCCTTCGCTATCTTGGGAGTTGCAGCCCACTGCTCACAACATCCATCTTGCTATCCATCCATCCATCCAACCCTCCAACCCTCCCTCCCTTCATGCGCCCCCCGTGTATCGACTTCAAAAACAACAAAACGCCATGTCCTCCAGCCTGACTCAAATCAGGCCCACTCCCTTTCCAAGGGTAGCCGTGTCGTTGTCTGGTTGCCGTTGGTACAAGAGAAGCAAAAGTATAGTACGTACAAAGGAAATAGTGGTCGGTCGGATGTGTTATGTCCATGTTGGTCTCGTATCGTCTCGTCGTCGTTCGGCCAAGTCCGATAGGCCGCATGATGCATTATGAATACCGCTCATCAAAAATACAGATCCCCCCCAGATGACATGTCGTAAACGAACCCCTTCAGATAATATCAATTGTCAAACAACAACCTCGTACAGTCTGTTCCACCTCACCCTTACTGCTCGGGCCGAGGAGGCTGGGCTTGCCAACCATTGAGGTACGCCATCAATCCCACGCCAAACAGAACAACACCGATCATCGAGGCATAGGGCAGTCCAGCGTGCAGGTGCTTTTCCTGCGCAAGGGCGCCCTTTTGAGGACTCGATGGGGTGATTGTGTTGGCCCGGGACAAAGTGGGCGCATCAGAGGATTCGTCGTTGACAACTGGCTCAACGACTCCTGCCTTCTCATCGATGTCTTTAGCATCTTCTGAGGCAGGGGTCTGCTCAGTGGCAACAGCTTCGGCCTCAGAGTTTCTTCTCCTCGACCTTGAGCGAGCCCTCTTCTCTGCCTCTTCTCGCAGAGCTTCCTCAGCACGAAGCTGGACAACCATCTCAGCCAGCGTCTTCCTATCAGCATCTCGTTCTGACTCGGCCATCTCGCAGCGTTGCTTCCACTCTTCCATCTGCTCCTTCATGTCTCGCATCTGGTTCTCCATAATGTCGATACGGGCTTGAAGAGCGGTGGCAGTCTCCTGAGCTGCATCAACAGCAGGGGTTGTCTCCTCCACAACTTCTGGTACGGGAGTCTCGGGAACAACCTCCTCAACAGCCTCAGGCTCTTCCTCTGGTGCTTCCAACTCCCCAGGTAGGGCTGATCCGTTCATGTGAGAAGTTGCCGACTCCTCTAGTCTCTTGGCCAACTCCTCCGCCTCTTCACGAGCAAGTCGTTCCTTCTGCAGCATTTCTTCGAGTTCACGCATACGTGCGGTTTGAGAGTCGATGTCTCGCTTGGCATTGTTCAGGGCCTCGGTAAGCTGGACGATCTGGCTGAGATTATCTGGCCGGATGGGCGAGGTGTTGGGTGGTCCTGACTTGGGTCGCTCGGTGGGACCACGCTTGAGAGAGGGTACGTCGGGCTTCTCAGGAAGAGGCTGCTGAGGAGGAGGTGCAGGAGGATCAGAGAATCGAGCCTTGGGGTCTGCACGGAACGGAGTGCCCATGCCATTAACAATGGGCTGAGGCTTAGGAGGCTCCAGGCCTTCCGGCTTGTCAAGATCCTTGAGGTCGTCCTTAGATAATAGAGTGTGAACGAACTGGTTCGTCCGGCCTAGATCCTGCGCCTGGAGACGAGCGTTTCGCATTTCGTTCTAGCAAAGTTAGTTTAACAGTTGTTTCTGCGTTTCATTAGACATACCGCAAGCCGTTTGAGGATCTGATCAGTGGCCACCGGGGTTAGAAAGAAAGGCCGTTGTTGAGGCATGCCGTTGGCCTGCATGTTCATCATGCCGCCGTTGGGCATCATCCGACCATTGCTGGCCATCGAAGCATTGCTGCCGGCCCGGCCACGCATTTGAGGCCCTGAAGGCATCATCATTGCGCCGTTGGCCGGGTCGAGATCTCCAAAGTTCATATCCAAAACATTGCTCGAAGCACTTAGAAAGCCAGCGTGTTCAACCTTGGCAGCAACCTTGTGATGAACGACAGTTTTCTGATCCTCACTGACGATGTCGATACCGAGTTCGAGGTGGTCTGAAGTCTGCAGTTCATGGGGTTCTGATTCGCGGTTTTCCTGGGATAGACGAGTTCCGTTGACAAAAGTTCCGTTTGACGACTTGACATCTCGAATATAAATCTTGCCGTTACGCTCCGCATAAATCTCAGCATGTTGTCTCGACAGCACTTTACTGTCAAAGAAACCGTTGGTGGGAGTCGGAATAGTCTTTTGGTTCGTCTGGCGGCCAATTCGAAGGCTCTCGGGAGCAAAGGGAACAGCAATAGTCTTTCGTTCAAAAGTTCCGTTTAGAGAAAGTAGATATAGTACCGGCTGGCCCGGAGGAAACTGCTCGGCGGTCATAGGTCGCATCATGGCCTGCGGTGACATCTGGACTTGACCAGGACCGGCCTGAACAGGCCCATGGGCCATCATGCCCGCTCCTCGACCGGCAGGAACCCGGGAGAGATCTTGCTGGAAATCACCCTTCCCTGCGGGCCAGGGGTTCTTGGGTTGAGGCCGTTTTCGAGGCGCACCGTTGGCCGACCATTGGCTCAGATCCGTAGTCGACGATAGAGGGGTTCCATTGGTGTGGGAGCCGTTCGTAGCAACTGTGGTGGTGGAGGAGTTGGACGAGGTTGAAGAGACGGAGGAGGACGAGTTGGACCGCGTCAAGGTTTTGCGCGGCATGAACATGCCCATGCCGCCTCGGGCTTCGTCTGAATTCATTTGATGATGTCCGTTAATCGCCCATGCTGGTCGTGAGATCGGAAAGTTGGGCGGGTTGGCGACTGCAGTCATAGGGATGATGTGAGGCACGAGGGCAGGATGCGGCCGATGGACGGAAAGGTTAAGGATTGATGAGATGGCCGGTTCTGGAAGTGGGAGGTGTGCGGCTCGCGCCTCGCCAGGTTCGTCACTCCACTACTGGTCGGAGACAAAACGAGTGCAGCAACGGCTCGAAGACGGGACAGTGCGTTGGAAAGGATGCGCTCGCTGAAAAAATATGCAAGACGACGCCGATATACTAAGTGGAGAGGAAAGCTGGTCAGTTCGTGGCTGGGAGAAAGGATTTGGCGCCGAGGAGAGAAGTTGGATTGGGCGGGCCGCCTGACCGGGACGGGTGATCAGGGGCCGACAAACTCGCCAGGGATAGCCCAGAGGGTGCAGAACTCACCAAGCACGAGGGTATCGCGATGTCGGAAGGGGTTTCGCGTCGCAAAGTCGATGGGCGGGAGACGAAAGGCTGTGAGTGAGCTGATGGGAGGTTGCAGTAACAGTATGGGGGAGGTCTGTCCGCCCGTCTCGCTAAGCGCTGCTTGGCGTGTTGAAATTGGGGCCCCGGCACAGGCACACGGAGTACAGAGCACGGAGTACAGTGGAGCACACGCCCAAAGACTCTGGCATGTGCTCACTGCTCGCAGCTCGCATATCCCCAGCACCACGCAACAAGAGGCTGCAGAGTAGCAATCGAGACGGTCCTGGAGCCTTGGGAAGAGCGTCAGAAAAACAATGCACAATCAAATCCCTCTTGCGAGTCGGTAGCCGCGCTGTGGAGCCTGCTCTTGACCCACGAAGGTAGCCACGTGATGACTTCTACATAGTGTATCACCCCCTATGACGGAGAATCACGGGCACTGTGAGGGAGGCGCTGGTCCGTGCGGTCAAATTCAGTTTTCTCGCTCCGACTTTTCGCCGAGTCCGTCTCTGAGAAGGCCATTGAGCCAATCAGCGACCGGTTGTAGAAAGTCATGGTTATTGTCCCTCTACGCTCACAACCCGGCGCAAGAGAGCTTCAACTGATCCAAGACTTGCGACAGCGAACGATAAATCTCGTCCACCGTCTCGACGACAGCCTGCCATTGAGCTTCGAGTTTCATAGACGCCGTACCTTTAGTTCAACATGCCTCCCGTTGCGCCCATCAATGCCGGTCAGCATGGCCCCTCCAACATGGAAAAGTGTATGCTAGTCATCTGCCTGGATTGAAGACGCCTGACTGACATTAACTTCGCAGTCAAGATGGGTGCCATGATGGGTGGAAGTAGGTTCTCCCAATCGACATGGGAGAGACAAATCTAACATGATGCCAGCTGTTGGTGTTATCATGGGCTTTGTATTCGGTGCGTCCCCTCCATCTGTCCCCGAAGACTTGCTGACGCCGACTAGGCACCGTCAACATTTTCCGATACGGAGCTGGCCCCAACGGAATCATGAGGACTCTGGGCCAGTATATGCTCGGATCCGGTGCCACCTTTGGGTATGTCAGCCTCTTCCTCTGCATCCCACTCAATGCTCACCAGGTCTCGCAGCTTCTTCATGTCTATCGGTAGCGTCATCCGATCCGATGCCGACCCCAAACTGCACGAAATGTACATGCGAGCGCAGCGACGACCCATAGTGAATATGGCCAACCCCGCTTGGAGGAAATCATGAGAGCGGCCAAGATGATCTGAGACGAGAGCAATACCCAGTCAACTTCGACAACCACCCTGTACAGTCTGGCCTTTGATGGCCGCATTCTGTAATATACATATCAAGTCTTCCAAGTTGGTTCTATCGTGCTGCAGTTGGGCCATGCCGTCGGGCTCTTGGGCGAAACAAAACAAACCACTCAGCGAGGGGTGGTGTCTCATGCGAGGCCCTTTTGTCGGCTTGCTATACCTTGCAGACCGCTGCTTTCTGGGATCAAGTGGTCCAAGATGGCAAAACAAGACAGCAGCTGAAGATATTACATGATTTACACAGCTAGATAGGCGGCAGGACAGCTGTGGCGCTCAAGTTGAGCCGTCAATCGACCATGTTGCATTTACGGTCAGGATCGACGCCATGACACCCGTGACCCGGCATGCCGACCTACCCCTCGGCCGTGGATACGAGGTCTCGAGCGTTGGTGGTGCAGCGCGAGATTGCCGGGCTGGGAGCCGCTGGCCGCTTAAGGTTTCCGCATGCTCAGCCCGTCGGCCATGCGATCTTGAACATGGCGTTTAGTGGCTTATTTCCTCATGGGTTTCCTGCAGAAAAACAATCCTTTCCGGCTTACTTGCTAAATGGCTCTTACACCATCCCTTTGCGATTGGCTCTGCTGTGGTCAACTACCTGAGATGAGTCGACGCGACGTTGCACAACCTTATGCATATTGGACCGCGTCGCTGAGCTGGGAGTCCTGTTCCTGAGGGATCATTCTCTCGTCAGGTGGCACGAACTTTTCATGCTTTGGTTTGATGAGGATAATATCATGTCCTAGCGGCGCTGACACGCTGACTCTGACTCGGCCATGCGATTGGGGGCTGGCTTACAGATGTCTACACGATCAAGCCCAGATCCGGCCTTTGGCAATTGACGCCTCAAGCTTTCTTCAGCCTTGAATAGGTATCACCGGCTTACAATGCAGTTGGACTACCGCGACCTCGCCACACGGGCGACATGCAGCGGCACCTCAATGCATCCCAGTCATCCCCAGGCATGGCTGATCTTGACCCCCAGGTTGAAAGATCGAACATCCCGCGCGATACCAGCTGACTCCACTGCTCTCCAGAGACGGCATGCCGTCAGACCCCACTGGCGGTGTTGAGATTGCCTCCTACCTGAATCTTGTACGGTCCAGACAGCTCTAAGATGCGTGATGAGCTGGCGCTAGCTTATCGTGCTTCCTCTCGACGTCACAGTGAGCGACCTTTACCACCAACAGGTCCGTGTTGTTTTTGGGGTTGCTAACAAGCTGAACCCCATTGGACCCGGTTGTTTCTTTACTTGGAGATAGAAACGGTTGGCCTGAAACACCTGGCTTGCCGTGCCGTCCGACGACTCAGCTGCTCTGATTAAACTCTCCCCAACCAAGGACATCCTGGAAGAGGATCATCAACCGTTGGTTGAATATCGGGTCCTGAGATGCGTGTCTTAGTTGTAGATCTCGTGTCTATTTCCGCATGCCCAAGACTCAGCAGCCTAGAGTTGCCGATATCATCACGCCCACATCCCGGGAACAAGCACACCATCCTCATGGCGCCATGAGAGTTTACCCAACAACACCTGATAGGATAATCTGCTTGATTCTCATCTTATTGGTGTGCTGACTATCACCGTGCAGCTTCACCTGATGCATGATGGGCCTCGCCATGTGGCTCCACCTCCACCACCATTATTCGCATCTTCAACGCCTTCATGTGTACAGGTCCAATTTTGGAGATTCTGACGGGCCGTGCTCAGGATGACTTCTCTCAGCCAAAGGCGACTGTGTCCTGATTACAGCCTTACCGAGGAGGAGTGCAACCAAGCCACGGCTCTTCGGCACATGCAAAGCTCCAAGACGGGAGAAGTCCTTCCTCGTGGCTTTCCCGTCCAGGTTCGCCAGCAGCGGCACGTATCAAGCGAGACGTATATAGATAGAGGCTTTCCTCCGCTGAGAGAGTGATCTGATTCAACCCAGACTCGCAGACTGCCTCTTAACTCTCTCTCAAGATGGCTAACAGCGGCGGAGGGACTTACAATCCGAAAGGCCTTGGTAAACTGAGCCAGAAAAAGACCAATGGGTACATCCTACCTTCTCTGAAGCTTCTATGAGTAGATTGACTGATCTACATACAGCAAATCTCTGCTTGGCACCCTGCTTGCACCACTGCTGCCGTTGTTCCTCACTAACAACCCTACCCCCAATGGCTATCCATGGAGCACCATGACCCCTTACACCAACTACTACGACCAACACCCAAACACAGGTGTAATTCGGAGGTATGACTTTACCATCAGCCGGGGTACACTCGCTCCGGATGGATACGAGCTTCCCGTTATTCTCGTCAACGGACAGTTTCCCGGGCCCACCATCGAGGCCAACTGGGGCGACACAATTCAGGTGACAGTGAACAACGACATTGAAGACGAGGGTGTTGCCTTGCATTGGCATGGCATCCAGCAGAAGAAGACGCCCTGGGAAGATGGCGTCCCCGGTATATCGCAATGCCCTATCCCACCTGGAAAGAGTTTCACCTATCAATTCGTGGCTGACTTGTACGGCACCACATGGTATCACTCTCACTACTCTGCCCAATACTCTGCTGGTCTCTTTGGTCCCCTGATCATCCATGGTCCCCGTCAAAAGAAGGACTACGATATTGATATCGGTCCTGTACTCTTGAGCGATTGGTACCACAAGGAGTACTTTGACCTTGTGGAGGAGACCATGCAGCCCAACAGCCCAGGCCCCGTTTTCTCAGACAGCAACCTCATCAACGGCAAGATGAACTTTAACTGCTCCAACGTGGAGGAGGGAGACACGACGCCATGCAACAACAACGCTGGCATCTCCAAGTTCCGCTTCAAGCGTGGCAAGACGCATCGCCTGCGCCTCATCAACGCGGGGGGCGAGGGCCTCCAGCGCTTCTCCATCGACGAGCACACCCTGACGGTCATTGCCAATGACTTTGTGCCGGTGCAGCCCTACGACACAAAGGTGGTGACACTCGGCATCGGGCAGCGCACAGATGTGCTTGTCAAGGCCGACGGTGATCTAGACGCCTACTGGATGCGCTCCAACATCTCGACAAGGTGTAGCCTGTCGCGCGCCCCGGACGCCGTGGCAGCCATCTACTACGACGGCGCCGACAAGGACAAGCCCCCCAAGTCGCAGCCGTGGGACATCCCGGACCCGGGGACGTGCGCCAACGACGATATTGCGCTCACAAAGCCTGTCATGCAGCTGCCACTGCCAAAGGCCGACCTGACTCTTGATCTTGACGTTGAGCTGCATCTCAATGCGAGCAATGTCACGCTATGGAGGTTTGGAGGCGTCGATTTTAGGGCCAACTACAACAGCCCTACGCTGCTGCTGAGCAAGTTGGGTAACCACTCGTTCGAGGAGCAGTGGAACGTGAGGAACCTGGGGGACGCCAAGAGTGTGAGGGTCAATGTTATCAACAAGACGCCTGTCGCGTGAGTATTGTTGAGTTGCTCTACTATGGACTATGGCTAATGCTGTTTCTACCCAGACACCCGATACACCTGCACGGCTTCAACATGTATGTCCTACATGAAGGCCCAGGCACTTGGGACGGCACCATCATCAACAAGCACAATCCCCTACGGCGTGACGTTGTCCAATTACAAGGCAACGGACATTTAGTGATACAATTTGACGCAGCAAAGAATCCAGGTTCGTGCCACTCCACAGACTCTATCACGTCTTGCTCACACACATCCCAGGCGTATGGCCCTTCCACTGTCACATAGCCTGGCACGTCTCTGCAGGCTTCCTCGTGCAGTTCCTCACAAACCCGGACAAGGTCGAGAAGCTGCGGATCCCTAACGTGGTGGCTGAGACGTGCCGGCAGTGGGGAACGTGGACGCAATCGAATATCCCTGCGCAGATCGATAGCGGGCTGTAAGGGTTTTCTTGTTGTGTATTTCTCTTCTTCTTTTCCTTTTCTCGTACTTCTGTTACCATTCGTACGACGATTTGGATATTATTTTGATCTTCTATAGCCCCTAGTGGTGCAATTTCATTATACTTATACTTGTTGACATCATATCGCCAATGTCTCTCTCCGGTAATTGACGTGACAATCTTGACCTTGAATTCGGCCTGACTATTCTATCTACAAAGTTGGGGTACCTAGTTAAACCATTCCATCTATGTGACATTTCCCATCGCCTTTCGTGACCAACAAAGAAAACTCATCCAGTCGTCTATCATCTACGTATGATGACAGTGTATCATTGCTTTTCCCCACCTCATCATCTTTTTCCTCATGAATGTTCCTAAACGCGTGTCCGTCGTGACTCTTGTCTAAAAGAGGGTTACTATTTGGATTCTTCCTTGACAGTAGCAGATTCTGCTGGCTGCTCTTGGGGCGTCTTGGCGTCTTTTGGTTGCTGAGCCTCTGTCTCTGAGGGCTCAACTTTTGATTCGCCCTCGGGCACCTTTGACGACTCTGTCTTGGTTGGTTCCGCCTTGACCTCCTCCTTGGTCTCTGCTAGCGCTGGCGCTGAGATGGTGGCCGGCTGATATGAAAGAACATTGTCGGGCTTCTCTCCATCGACCTCCTTTGTGGGCTCAGTTTCTGGAGATGCCTCTTCCTCCGCATCGGCCTTGGTGTCATCGTTAATAGCGACCGCCTCCACCTCGGCTGCCAGACGCTCAACCTCGTCCTCAACCTCATCCTCCTTTCTGCCCCTTAGCTGTCGCTCCGCCTCTTCATCTCCGACGGTATCTCTCCATAGGCGCTCAAGCTCGTCTCTCCAACCAAGCGCATCGGCGAGTTTGCGGATACCGTCGTCGCAGGCGCCAAGCTCAATGACATCGTCTGAACGGTTGCCAATCATGCCGACGCGCTCCATGTTGAACAGCACTCGAGGCTTGTCCTCTTGCGCCATACCAGGGAGGGCGGCGAAGGGGTAGACGGTCAAGCTGGTGCCGATGATGAGCACCAGGTCCGCCATGGCCACATTGTGGACATTGTTGTCAAACGCTTTGGGGAGCGACTCGCCAAAGAATACAATATCCGGCTTGACGAGCCCGTTGCAGCCGGGCTCTCCGCAGTGCGGGACCTTTCCACCAAACACGTGCTCCTTCATCTTGTCGTCGGGGAATTCGGTCTTGCACTCGATGCACCGCTGTGTCGCGAAGCTACCGTGGGCCTCGATGATCTTGTTGGGGGGCACACCGGCCGCGCGCTCGAGGCAGTCGATATTCTGGGTGAAGAGCATCTGGAGGAGGCCTTTGCGGGCGAGGAGGGCGATGAAGGCGTGGGAGACGGTGGGATGGAATTTTCCGGGGTAGAGCTCGTTGGCGAGGACATAGAAGGGCTCGGGATGGCTGCGGAAGTAGGAGATGTCAAAGACGGCTTCGGCGTAGGGGAGGTTCAGGCGGGCGAGGTTGGCGTAGAGGCCTGTCTTGGGCGATCGAAAGTCGGGAACTGACAAAGAGGTTAGAGTTGCTTCTATAGAGCAAAGCTGGGACAAGAAGATACATACTTCCAGCGGCAGTCGAGATACCGGCGCCAGTCAAGACAACAATCCTCTTGTCACGACCCGTCTTGATGTACTCTGCGACAGCGGCCAGGCTCCTCTCGGAGAGGGCCTTTGGCGGGCCGCCGAAGCTCATGGAGGACTCGTCCTGACCCATCTTGCGAGCGAGCCAGCGAGGGACACGGGGTCCAGGCTTATTCTTGTTGCGGCGTCTTCGACCTATCTTGGCGGTTCCCAGGCAAGGGATGCAGAGTCTATTTGCGATGGCGGGCGCATCAGCAGAGGTGGTTGCGAAAACAAAGAGGGATTGTCAGGGCGGGGTGGTGGAGTTACATCATCTTTTTTCTTTATCGATAAGACGCCAATAGATACCTGTAAGTGCTTGCTGACTGCCTACAAGGCAACGATAGTGTTCAAGGGGCAGCGAGGCTGGAGACATGGACATGTTGTCGTTGCGTTACGTTGCATAGCTCCTTTATCCTTTCTTCGTCTCTGGTAGAGTTGGCTAGGCCATGATTGGGCCGTGGCGAACGAACTGGTGTGCCAGAGTCATGTAACCGTGTCTAACCATGCAACCCCAACTCAAGTCAAGGCTCAAGACCAAGGAACGCAGTCAGATCAACAACCTGATATTCGAGCCCCGGGCCATGCCGGGTAAAGCATGACGGAGATTCTATAAGCGAAAGTGATAAAGAGCCAACCCGCTCCCAGATAACAAAACCCAAGGGTCCATCCAGTCCAGGTCCAACCCAGTTCCTGTACGTCAACGCCTAGCAATGCCGAAATAATGATTCCCATCCCCATCCATCTTGTACATAAGCACCTAGCCGTGGCGTTCTCTCGCCGCTGCGAACTGCTCTTCCTGTAGACGAGCCAGCTCTTCCATGGACATGCCACTGCTGGCGAATTTGTCCGCCTTCTTCTCTCGGCCCTGCGTCATGTTAGTGGGTGATAGACAAGAAAGGACAGACCAGACAGTGCGAACCTTTTGGACTTCTTTGTGCTCGGCTGCTGCCTCAAGGACGGCAGGGACGTAGTCGGTGAAGCCTAGTTGCTCGAGAGCCTTGGTGATGTGATCGCAGGCAATGGTCTTCTTGGCCTCCTTCTCTGAGATTTCGTTTGCCTCGGACGAGATCAGGGTGATGAACTCGACACAACACTCGATGAGAAGGTCGCGGGCCTCCTTGGCAAAAGCCACGCCTTCTGAGGGGGGTAGAATCTCTGAAACAATCTTTTGGACAGTGGCTGCATGAGTGTAAGCAAGAGAAAAACGTGAGGAGAAGACTTTGGCATACCTTTTGGGAGGGAGAGGTCGTCGTTGCCTAGTTAGAGAAAGAGGGTTAGCGGGTGTTGCCAAGTCAAGGATGAAGCGCAGACTCAGTCCGGCGTCGATTCTCGCCCAGTACTTGTCGGATGCAGGAATGTGGGGAGCCATGATGCAGAAAACAAAGCAATAATTAAAGATGCGATGCAGTTGGGGAAGTTGTGCTTGAGAAGGGATGAAGGATAGAAGAGTGATGTTGTAGGTAGAGTCCTTAGGTGAGTATGCGAGTAGGTATGCATGTGAAGAAAGATGTCAAATTGATAGACAGCGTAAATTGAAGCGAACATTGAGGATGCAGATGAATAAATAGTCAAAGAAGATGTAGAAGTGATTCAGTGTTGGCTTCAACAACAGTGACGCATCGCATTGTGGTGATGTCCACGGGTTGTGATGGAGTCAAGATATGCATGCCGGATGAGGGCGCATGCAACAGCAAACAAGACAAAGAGCAGCATGACCAGAATAACGTACCTCCAAACTCGTGATCAGACATGATTTCAGTGAAGCGAGAGGTGAAGAAGTCGTCGGATGATGAGGCGTTTGCGAGAAAAGTTGAGGATCCAATATCGAAATGGAGAGATATGCAACTCCCAGGCGACGGACGCGATCAGAGCGTGAGCGGTGACTGAGCGATGTGGAACGCGATGACGGTGGAAAAGATGGCAAACAAAGATGACAGGAAGATGGGTGAAATTATAAACAAGAGTGACTGGGATGCGGGTATCTGCCGGTATATACTCGTTTGTTCCGTGAGAGTTTGCTGCAACCTTTTTTTGGTGTTGACGGCTCACAACGCAAAGCTTCAGGCTTGAGAGGACGATTTTCAGACGGATGGTTGCTCATGGTCCATGAGTGGTGGGGCAAGCCGCTTTTGTATGTGCGAGCTGCTGCGGCCCGGGGGAGGGAGGGAGGGGCCAGGCCAGGCCAAGCTCATGCGCCGCGCTTGATGAAAGCCCAGCCCAGCTCGCGATCAGGTTCCATTCTTTTTAGGGGCCAACCAGGACGTGGCCAGGACCGACTCCACCAGTGGTTCAGTCAGATCAAAGCCTCATAACCCAAGACCTGCCAGTGGTTGTGTGCGTGCACGCTGTCCTTGGAAGCTAGCTGAAAGGGCCTGAAAAGAGGTGTGGAGAGAGAGGGGGCTGAAAGGACCTCACGCGCCACACTTTGTTGCCTCGAGCGGCGCGTCTGCCGTGCACGGACCAAGCCTCGCGCATGCATTTTCTTCGGCCAAAATTTCCCATCTGAAAAAATTCCTTTCTCTTCATCATCACTTTCTCTCCTTCTCTGCTCACAATCCAGACAGAGACCACGTCTTCTGACGGTCTCTTCTGCGGCAATGGCCTTTAGGCTTTGTCGCATTGCTATCTTTCAATTTCTTGCTCTACATTCCTACCAACAATGAGCTGCCGCCTTGAGTAAGTTGCCTCGATTCCCTCTGCCCAGTCGCATCGCATGAAGAGACAAGTTGTCGCCCCAGTCTTAGAGGTCCGACAAGCCTCGGTGCTGATTGACTTCGTCTTATGCCAAATAGACATATCTGATTGATTCCAATTCTTTGTCCTTTTGAAGCTTGATTCCATCTGTTGGACATGGCTAACGAGAAAAAAGTTCAGGCCAGCGCTCTCGTTCATGCTGTAAGAACCCTTCAGCAGCGACCCTCTCGACCCTGCTGTGATGCCTTTGCTATGTACTATCAAATACCGACATTTCATGACGGATACATTCGATAGCCTGAGCGCATTCGATACCACAACTTTGTTGAACTACCTGTTGGAGGCTTTGGAACTGACAGGAAAAAAGAACATTACCTGAAGGATCCAGACGCCATTCTACGCGTGTCGCATCAACCATAAGGTAAGAACAATTTTTCTTCTTTTCTCTCAACACATCATCAAATGCTATGATGAAGAAACTTACATTCCATGCTAAATCCGAATGTCCATGTGGAGCAAACTAAGAGCTTTTCATCTTTCGCCTGACTTGCATTTGTCTATTTACCTTCTTGCTTGTTTTAAACCTCGTCAAGACATGAAGCTAACATCTGCTTGAGTATCCAGGAATCCGTCTTCTACTTTCCAAGGGGCCTCTACTCTTGATACGCCGCAACTTCTGGTGAGTTCCATCTGCATGACCGTTAGCTGTCGATTCCACAGCATGTCGTGAAACGTACGTGAAGAATTTTCCGCTCAGAGACTTGAGCGGGTCTGCCACGAACTTGGCCATGACATGTCCCGGCTGCTCCGGCTTGAGCAAGGTGCCCTTCTCCTTGGCCTCGGCAAAGGTAGCATACTGCGCCTCGTCCATGCTATCCTTACCCTCGGTCCTCAGAACGCCCTGCATGTCAGTATCGACGCGTCCTGGCGCGACGGCTACGCTGGTAATGTCGGGCTCCTCGAGGGCAATGTGGGCCGAGATGGAGTTGTAGACAGCTTTAGATGAACCGTAGCTTGCCCATCCTTTGTAGTGTTTTGTTGCTGCCCCTGATGACACCCACACGATGCATCCCTTGGACTTCCGGAGCTCGTTAAGTGCTGCTTGAGCCTGACCATATGTCAGCGTAGCTCTCGCAGATGTGTCAGATGGCTAGATCTTACCAGGGCAATGCCGCTAAAGACATTGACGTCGTAAATGTGCTTCCACTCCTCGGCGGTTGTGTCAGCAAATCGCTTGGGAGCCAAGAGGCCGTGGTTGATGACAAGGCCGTCAATTTTGCCAAACGAGGACACGGCGAGTTCCGTCAGCTTGGTGGGCATCTACTCTGCTGTCAGCCTCCTTGTTTTATGAGAGCAAGCTTTTTGTCCCAACCTCAGGGTCAACAATGTCTCCCGCGATGAATTGGACCTGATCAGGGTGCGACTTTTTGAATCCCTCAAGGGACTCAGATGATCTAGCCGTGACAACCACCTTGTGGGATTGTCCCAGGAGGTATCGAGTGATGGCGGCGCCAATGCCTTTACTGGCACCGGTGACGATGAAAACTTTGGAGGTCATGTTCGCGGTGGTTGGTGCAGTGTAACGGCGCCTCACGCAAGATTCTTTTTTCGTGAGTTGGCTGAGTCGAAAGCTTCAGCACGAGGTGGGGGTTCAGTCTGAATGGCGGGGTCATTTCTGGAGCTTCACTTGGGTTACCTTACCCTGTATGGTCACAAACGTCATCGGGGGCTGCTACTGCATTGAGCTTGTAGCTTGATGGCGTCTTTTGTCAGCTGAGAGCCCAAACCTCCTCAAACCTTTTGTATGGTTAATACTTTTACACCTCTTTTTTCATCCGATGGCTACGACAGTGATTGTTGGAAGCGGCATAATTGGCATCGCGACGGCTTACTACCTCTCTGAACATCAACCTGGTTGGTCGATTCACGTCGTCGACGCTTCTACGGAGCTGTTTGCCTCGGCGTCGGGTTATGCCGGCGGCTTCGTCGCTAGAGACTGGTTCCCGCCAGAACTTGCGTCCCTGGGCGCTCTCAGCTTTGAGGAGCATGAGAGACTCGCGAAGAAGTACGATGGGCACGAGAAGTGGGCGTATGCCAAGTCGGTGACGGTGAATTATGAGCCTCCGAGGAGGAAGGCTAATGGACCTGGAGGTGAAGATTGGTTACGTGAGGGGGGTAGCCGGGTAGATTTGGTGGCGGAGAAGAGGGAGGTTGAGGATGGGAATAGTCCGCCTTGGTTGAGGCGTGTCAAGGGTGATGCTGTTAGTGTGGTTGACAATGCTGAGGGGACGGCTGTTCTGTAAGTCGAGACATCACAGTTATGAGCATGTTACTGATATGAAAGAAACATAGCGATCCCCTCAGACTCTGTCAGTTCCTCCTAGACAGGTGTCGAGCTGCTGGTGTCCGATTTCACCATCCCGCAATAGTCCTCAACGTTGGGCCTGACTGCCACGATGAACTTTCACATGTCCGTATCGGCTTCACCGACTGCTCCTCCGAGACCGAGATCCCGGCCACAAGGGTTTTGGTCTGCGCCGGTTGCTGGACGCCCGATGTTTTAGAGTCTATGTTTCCAGGCTCTGCTATCGATATACCGGTGTTGAGTCTTGCGGGTCATTCACTGGTTGTGCGGAATCCCGGGGACGTGGGTGATGTATATCACTCGCTGTATTGTAGCTTGGATGACTTCTCCCCAGAGATATATGCTCGACCGAACGGCGATATCTGGCTAGGAGGTGTCAACTCGGCTATCCCGCTACCACTATTAGCTACGGCTGCAAAGCCAATGCGAGGGCCTCTGGAGAAGTTGAAAGCTACAGCGAGACAACTGATCAAGTCGGAGAGTGAGCTGGAGGTTGTTCGAACTGGGCTGTGCTTCCGGCCTGTGACGCAGAGGGGCACGCCGTACGTTACGCGGGTGGAAGATGTAGATCTAAGACAAGGGTACAGGACGAGAAAGGGAGCAGATGGAGGCGTGTTTGTTGCTGCGGGACATGGGCCTTGGGGGATTAGTCTGTCGCTTGGGACGGGCAAGGTCATGGCGGAGATGATGCAGGGGAGGGAGCTGAGTGCAGATATAAGTGGTTTGGGATATCTGCCGTGAGAAGAGGCATACACTAGACTGGATCGGATTTGAATAAGGATACCCATTTGATGTAACATAATCTGGATTTGAACGCGAGTAGTTGTGTGGTCTACCCGAGGAGACGATCTCGAAGCCTCTTGATATCCTCACTCCTCGCCTTGCAGCATCCACCGACGAGAATGACAGGCCACTTCCCCCGACCCTCAGTAGCCCTGACCACGCTCTCAACCTGGGACTCCCACGACGAGCGTACCTGGTCCTTGGCGTCGTCCGGCAGCTCCCACTTTTGGGTCGTCGTGTTATACACCTCCCCGTTCGTGCCATCGGGGTACAGAACTAGTGCAGGCCAATTGTCTAAGCGGTCTTGCTCAATTAGCCGCGCAACTGTCGATTCGAAAATCTGTAAGAGGCGATCGAGCTTGTCAACCTTGGTGCAGTTGATGCCGATGCCCCAGGGCGTCTTTGCTGACACATCTCGATCCAGCATGGCTTCGACGGCGGACTCGATAGAGTTTCCATCGGGAAGTGCCAATTCGGCGCCAGGTGAGAGACATGAAGTCCAGTATGGTAGATCCGAGAGACCTGGTGTTGCGGCGAGAGCTTTGCGCATGGCGATAATCTCATCGACTCTGGGGATGGTCTCTAGCGCAACATGGCTCACTCTCTTGCTAACGTCTGGGATCTCTGAAAAGAGACCTAGACGCTCACGGTGCCACTCTTCAAGTGTAGATTCCGAATCATGAGCGTCGTCGTATTTGCCGCTGTACTCTTGACTCGGAATCAAGCACGCGCCGTACGGCCCGTAGCTCAAAGCAACCTGGGCATCCTCACCCACGGCTCGTTGCGCAATCTTCACAGCGTCATCGAGAAAACGAGGAACAGTTTCGCGACTGATCCCATCTGGAAACTCTTCAGTCCGAGTATCAGCGAAACCCTTGATAGAAGCCTGATACGTCGCCGTGAGGAGCACGTCAACAGGCACAGCGCCGAAGTCGCTCTGACAAGATTGAAGAGTCGCCGGGTCGGAGATGAGAAGGTGAGAGGACCAGAGCGGCGTGGACCTAGAGAAGGAGACAGAGTATTTGGACTCGAGGGACGTGCCGAGGCCGCCGTCGAGGATGAGGATTTTGGAAGGCATTTTTTGGGGGTTGTTGGTGGTGAGTATTGGAGTTTGAAGATCTACCCCCGCTCAGGATGGAGATTTAGTGGATAGCCTCAATTACTCACTCTAGCCCGAAGGAAAGCGGTCCTGGTTCATCATGAATGTGACAAATTATATGCTTGTCTTGCCTGATGTCTTTAATGCCAATTCACTTTGCTCTTAAAGATGAGGAGTGAGCTGTCGTTCCTCATCGGCTCAAACAACAGAAGGCGACTTGCGCAGGCGTGATTGCGTGACTGTTGTCAAAATCCCTCTCAACTGCTGGCCACCAAGTGTTGCGAATGCCTAATTACTATTTATTCGGATGAACTTTATCATTTTGCCGACATTGTCTGGGACTTTGTGCTGATATCTTTAGATCTCATATCTTCACTGTCCCACTTCAATCCTGATTGATCTCGTTGACTGACAGGTTTCTCTGCTGAGCGAGAGTAGGAACTTCGTGTTTGGCATACTGTGACCGAGAAAAATGGGCGTCGACGCCGATCTATTATTGCAGCGTCTAGGTAGTTATAGGTTGTAAGGACAACAGCTCTCGCACGTAGTTGTGACCCGAGAGATTGGATGAACCTAGATACTCACTCTCGGACGCGGTGAAAGAATCGCTATTACAACGAAGAGAGAGGTCATTGGTTTATAGGATTGTTGTCAACTTTTTGAAGTCTGGAACAGAAAAGAAGAGCAGACGCTGGTCCCGGTGGACCTGTAAATATAAACCCAGGAGCGAGAAAACAGTCGGGGTCCATCGCACAGTCATGAATCCGACTGACAATGATGAGATACTCGAATAAGCCTTTTGGACAAATGCTTTTTGAGAAAATCACCGATCTCGTGGCGAGAACCTCTCAGGCATTGGGGCTTCCTGTCGGTGAGATAATATGCGCCGTCTAGCAATCAGTTGTCAAACCGCTGGGCTGGGATCGTCTATTGCTAGGCAGCTATCCGCCGTCTCTTTGATGATGGAAGGATAAAAATTTGGGACACACAGCAGCTTGTTGAGTATCCTTCTATCCAGCCATAATGGCACTTTGAGCAGCTGCCTGCGGGCCTTTTCCCCATTTAACCTGAGGAGGTTTCTTGCAAGAGCCCAGACTCACTGATATGGGTTAATTTGGTGAATGATATCACATTTTCGAGTCTGAAAGGCCTTGACTGTCTTGTGAAAGAGCGATCGTGACCAATGACCCCGTTGCATTGATGGCTGGCGGCTCAATCGAACAGTTGCTCAATAGAGTGTTGGAGAGCGAGCTGCCTTTCGAATCCCTAGGCTCAGTGAGGGGATTTTGGCATAGGAAAAATAATATTTTTTGATTGATCTCGCTGTACCAAGGCAATTGCCTCTGCACGAGTCGGGGATATACTGATTGATCTGTTGCGACCATGAGTATCCGGATGCTGTTTGGAAGGGCAACACCTTGACACGCAGTCGCAAAAAAACATGAGACTCTCAGTCAACGATCTCTGGGTTCTACCGTTTAAAAAGGTCCTTAAATATAATAAATAAAATATTCAAAGATTTATGATACTACTGCTTATTTTTATTTCTTATTTAGCTCGTAAATAGGCTATAAAGTAAATACTCTTTATTGACTTAACTAAGCGCAGCCGCCCTGGTGCCTCAAGTTTTTGTACGACCGCGTGCTCGGACGATCTGTGAACGATATTGGGCGGTCATTATAAGCCCTAATATAACCACTATCTCAAAAACCAGGAACCGGACCTGGAAGTCTTGGATATACGTAACCACTGGAAGGGGGTGGCGGCGATGATGCCCCTGGAGGCGGACGCCTGCATGTGCCGTGATGCACAAGACCGGGTGTGGACCTGGGGTTACCGGGGAAATGACGCCAGCGGTACGCCTCGATCAAGTTGGAGGAGCATGCGGGAGCCCGGTTCAGCTCTCTTTGTTCAGGGGTGATATGCCACTACCCGTGGCTGAGTATGGGATGTTTACTTGTTTTGGTATCCGGCCGAGGAGCAAGATCAAGGCGAAGACCACGAAACTGCGTCAATGGAGCGTAACAATTGGAGTCAAACTTCTTCATAGCTGATCTGTCATGCTTGGACCTCCCTCGCTTGCGATTGAGCTCCGTCAGCGCATCCTCAAAAAGGACAGAAGCTTCAACCTTGATGGGAGCTGAAAAGATAAGCTCACACGACAACAGCCCCACCGCTCGTCGTCGTCAAATAAGGTCGCTGCTAGGGACTCTTCCGGCTAGGGCATCACCAAGCTATCGAAGCTCAGCTTGTGCTTCGGCCAATGACGCCCCCGGGCGAGCGTTCCTTGTCTCTGTTGGAGTTTCACCTCCCTTGACGTGTTCGGCCGCTGTAACTGGCTCCAGTTTTGAGGGGACTGGGATGAGGGTTGGCAGTGACGCGTTAAATATCGGGGGCGGCCCTGTCGTCATTGCTCTCGACTCTTTGTTCTGTATATCGTCTTGTGATGGATTTTTCCGACTTTGAAGACATTGACCCGATTACTGAGTTTGGCATTGATCATGGCGCTGCTTCGCAGCCCATCCTGCCGCATCGCGCTCACCTTCAGGGTGGACACCCGCCATGGCAGGGACACGGCGGCAGGTTGATCGGCGTCGTGGATATGGGAAGGTGAGCAATTCCCATGACGTTCCTCGAGTGTCAATCTGACATTGCGACTCCAGCAATGGCATCCGACTCTCCATTTCCGACCTCTCGTCGCCTCTGGCGCGTATGCTCCCGACCATCTGTGTCTACCGATCTTCCATCTCACTCTACGACTCCCAGTATGACCCTGAGACTGGAGAAAAGATTCCCATCCCGGACTCAGTCATTGAGTCTGTTGTTTCAGTTTTGAGCAGGTTCATTGTTGTCTGCGAGGACTTTGGTTGCACAAAGGACAACATCCACGTCATTGCGACCGAAGCAACGCGCGCTGCCCTCAATTCTAAGCAGTTCTTGTCTGCCATCAAGACCAAGACTGGCTTGACTGTGCAGCTTCTTCCCAAGGAGGAAGAGGGCCAGGTTGGAGCCCTAGGTATCGCCAGTGGCTTCTCGAGCATGGAAGGACTGGTCATGGACCTGGGAGGAGGCAGCACGCAGATTACCTGGATGCTCAGCCAAGGTGGAGAGATCCGTATCAGTCCCCGAGGAAGCTTCAGTTTTCCTTATGGAGCTGCTGCTCTGACCAAGAAGCTGCATGACCTGCAGGATGGGAAGAGCAAGGAGGAAGCTGACGCCGCTATCAAGGCGTTCAAGGATGAGATGATTGGCAACTTCAAGGACGCATACGACCGTTTGCAGATCCCTGAAGAGCTGACCGAAAAGGCGGAGAGAGAAGGAGGTTATCGCATCTATCTCTCCGGAGGTGGCTTTAGAGGCTGGGGATACCTGCTTCTTTACCTTAACCAGTCTCACGGCAGCCATTATCCCATCTCCATCATCAACGGGTACACTGCACAGCGGAAGCAGTTTGAAGACACCGAGACGCTCAAGCACGTTGCCAAGGCTGCAAAGGACATCTTCCGGGTCTCGGACCGAAGACGATCGCAGGTTCCTGCCGTCGCCTTCCTCGTCAACGTCCTCTCTGAGTCTATCCCCTGGGGCATCAAGGAAGCGCACTTTTGCCAGGGTGGTGTGCGAGAGGGTTTCTTGTTTCGTCAGCTCTCACCTGACATTCGACAGGAATCTCCTCTAGAGATTGCCACGGCGTACTTTGCACCTGGTTCACGACATCATATCCAGCAGCTGCTCAAGCATGCGATCCCGAAACCTTCCAAGACCAAGGAGTTTCCCGAAGAGTTTGGCGAGCCCGTCGTCGACTCTTTCGCCAACTCGATGTACTTGCACATGTTCATGTCCAAGGAGACCGCCTCGACGACTGCCCTTTACTCGACCAGCGTGGGAACCATGTCGTCGATCCACGGCGTCTCGCATCAGGACCGAGCTAGGCTGGCATTGATGCTCGAGTCGAGGTACGGCGGTGAACTGCCACCTCGTGAGATCGAGTTCCGCGAGTCTCTCCGCAAGCTCATCACCTCCGAAGAGGTCTGGTGGGCTGGCTACCTCGGCAGAGTAGGCCGTCTGATCACGGCCCTGTACCCGGCTGGCAAGATTCACAAGTCCAAGCCCCGCGTGGTGTTTTCTGCGCAGTGGTCCTGGAATCTCGGAAAGGAGAAGAACAAGGAGGGACTGATCCTGACCATATCCGTTCAAAAGACTAAAGACGACCCTGCCAAGACCAAAGAGACGATTGAGGATGCTGTTGAGGACGTGGAAAAGATTGGCAAGAAGAAGCACTGGAAGGAGGGCTGGGGCATGAAGGTTAAGGTCAAGGTAGTCGAGGAGGGTATCCTGTGATGAGTGAGAACGAGATGCTCTGAGAAACAGGACCCGGTATTTCGCTCGTTGTGAAAATGTGGAGAGGGGGCGTTGATCTGGGGTTTGTACGAGCTGGCAAGGTAAATTGACATGCTGTATACTAAGGAGGACACGAGTCTGTCAAATTGCAGTGCTATTTCAACCTGTCACCCGAGAAGACGCATGGCGAAATCATCTTGAGAGTAAGCGAAACAAGATGGAACAACCGTACCGACTTCGTTTTGTATGTGCTTTACTCAATCATCCAGCGCAGACCCTCAAGCAAATCCCCCAACCACTTCTTAGACACGGGAAGATCCGGGCAAGTGGTCCAGAAACCATGTGGCAGCCCTTGATAGACGTGCTTCTTGGTAGATAATCCTTCTTCCTGGAGAATCTGGTCGAGAAGTAGCGCTTCATCTCGTCGAGGATCCCATCCACAGATGGCAAAGTATGCCTTCTTGGCAATGTTTGCGTGTGAGTCGAATAGCAGAGGCGAGAGACGCCTGTCTTCTGGCGGAGCACCGTACTTTTCTACATAAACGTCAGCTGGAGTTTCCGGTAGAAACTGAAGCGTCTTGGTACCTGAAAAGTAGTCGATGGACTTGCGCGTAAGACCGGGCGCATCGTTGATCTCGTCGACGCTGAGGATGCGGTCTAGGTACTTCTTTGGCCGCACATCAGGATGGCAGAAACTGCCAGCAAGAAATACGACACCCGTGATCTTTGGCGAGAGACCCTCGTCGCGGGCCAAGTGCGAGATACCGGCGGTAAAGTTGGCGCCGGCTGAAGTGCCACCCAAGATGAAGCCCTTGGCGAGATCGGTGTTAAGCTTGCTCTGGCCTTCTGACGATGCAGCCTACAACGGGGAGGTTAGGGGTGAAGTGGTGATTGGTGGTGGCATGGCTTACCCAGCGGACAATGTCGAAAGAGTCTTCAAAGCCGACGGGGAACTTGTGCTCAGGTGCGAGCCGATACTTGACATTGACGACAACGATGTCTAGCTCTAAGGCAATTGCTCGACAAGTTGAATCATCTGTCTCAAGGCCGCCAAAGACGTAGCCACCACCGTGCATGTAAACTAGCAGAGGGAGGGCATCGTCACGGTTGGCGGTTCGTCTATACGTGCGGAGGGTGATGGGGGTGTCGTCTCTCACGGGCACGTCAAACTCGACAATGTCAAGTCCTTCCTGCGGAGTGATGGGATCATGATCTCTCGGCATGCCCCGTACCACCTTGGTGTCCGGTGGCAGATTATTGGGGAACTAGTCGCTTTAGCAACAGTGCCTAGCGTTTATGGTGATCTAACCCACGTCTGTCCATTGAGGATCAGGAGTTGCAAAGTGTCGATATTCTGCCATTGTTAGAGAGGATGATGCAAATGTCTTGTTCACGTCAGTTTAACCTGGATCCGTCGTTTACTTAAACATTTCGCCATGGACCCTCAACGACGGCCGATCCCTGCTTCGGCTGGATCACCCGCTCGTAAAACCACGCACTCAATGCTGATCAATCCGATGCTAAGGCTCGGTAAGGGCTCCACGATGATGAGCCAAGCGGGCGAGATTATCTTATCAGATCAAGCATCGATGTTGCAGCCATCCCCACCGAGGACCTTGCTGGGTCTAGTCGGGACTTTTGGGCGCTGCTTGAGGCCTGTTTCGGTGGATGACATCTCCACTGGAAGGAAGCTTGGCGGCCACGAGGGAAGTTCATGATGGGGCTCTTGGTGCATCGAACACGATTGCTTCATGTGGAGAATTTCTCTGTGTCAATTAATTGGGCCTTGGTTTGCTCTGTTGGTCAAGATGCCATTTATGCTTCTGTCTTGAAGCTATTCACATCCCGTCACCTTGCCCAAGCTGGCCACCTCTGACGGCCTCAGACTCAGTCACTCTGTTGCACCCTCCTCAATTCTTCCTCTTTACGCAATGAATTATTGATTCTCGATTGTTTGTTCCTTCATCTTATGTACTGTTCATCCCGAGCACAAACTGGAAGGATTTGTCTCGCGATTGTCGTCTTCTTGAGCGTTCTTGCTTGCATGTCGTTGCTTTCGTGGCAGGTGGCTCTCTCTTCGAGACATGGATATATTGTCGCTCGGGTCATTCTTTTTTGGATCCTTGCTATCCAGGCAATGGCGTACACCCCGATGGCGGTTGCTGTCCTCGCTGTGCGATGCTGACCTGTTCGGCCTTCGGTTCGTGTAGAAGGTGCGACAAATTCAGGCCCTCTTCGAGTTCGATGGGATTGCTCATGTCGGCCCATTACTTAATTCTTCTCTTCCTTTCTTCCCCAGTCGGGTTCCGACGTTCAAGGTGCTATGGGAGGTGCCGCACTGCGTTGCTTAAGACTCCTTCTTTTCGTATGGGACCTTTGCTCCCCTTTTAGGTCAATAGATTTTGCCTTTCAAGAAAATTTTCCCACCTTATGGAATGACTGATGTCCTCGTTTTTGTTTCCTTTTCGAGAAGTTGCGAACCAGCATGCTCGCCAGAAGGTTTTGAAGCGCTCTCTTCGATGGCTCGTTTGAGCCTTTTTCCTTTTCACCAGCATTGTGCTGGGACCTTGTGCTGGGTGTGCTTGCGACAACCTTTTTGGCATTGGCTATCCTGTGGGCTTTGATAAAGATGTTACTTGCCTTGCGAGACGGTAGGTAGCTACCATCCTCGCGTCGCCTCAAGTCTTATACGAAGCTGCGAGCAGCGATATCGGGCAGAGGATGATGGATTAATTGACAGGACTGCCCTCGTAGGCTTGTTGTTTGATCCTATTGTTCTGTCTTCTCGTCGCATCTTGTACTTGAAGCCCTTTGTCACACCGATATGTTGAACCTCGACCGTGTCAGGCATGTCAGGTCTTGCGATGTATCGGGGTGCCTTCCTGGTCGCATGAGTCTGTTTCTCTAGGGTTAGGTCTTGCCTTGTCATCAGAGTACTCGCCTTCCAACACAGTTATTACCATTATCGTTGTTTCCGTCTCGGCTCTTGGGTGTGTATCGAAAGGTCAGGAACTGGGGGGCTCTCTCGAGGGCCATAAAAGCCCCTCTTCTCGTCGTCCGGTTCTTTTCTATTTTCTTCTCTTCACCTTGTAAGAGTACTTGACTCTAGCCGGCCTGTTCTGACGTTCAAGATGTTGGGCAGGTATCGTCTCTTGGGGTCTTTTCCATGCGCTAACCCCCCTCGAGGCGGTATGTTTGTGAGCCTCCGGCATAATTTTTGATGTCTTCCCAGTGTCCTTGGTATTACACTGCCCTCAGGTGATGCGCACTCTCTTTTTTCATTGTATTTGCCGGCTTGCTGGTGATGCGAAGAAGAAGCTCTACTCCTTTCTCCATAGCGATGGGTTGACGCTGAGTCATGTCGGGGGATCTCTTGTGTTGGGTGTAGTCCGGTTTGTTGAGAGGTGGAGGCTGCGTGAAGGGGAGACAAGGAAGATGGGAGATTGGGAGAAGGTTGCTGTTGGGATGGGGGAGATGCCTGTATTTGTAGCTGAGAGGCGAGAGGGCCAGAGTGCAGAACCTTGTCACAATCAGGACAGGATGTCCTTCTGGAATCTTTGGCTTTGTGGCCTTCTTGAGTGTGGCATAAAGCTACGTGATACCTCGGCGAATCTATTGAGCATGCATGCAGTGTCTCCCGGTTCAGTGATTCGCCATGCAGAGTGGCTTGCTGCAAATTTCAAAGAAAACAGAGCAAGGTAATTGAACTTGGCATGGCGCCTGTTTGGTGGGTTCCGAATGAGGCTATTCAGAGCACCTGCCTTGGAAGGGACGACTCAGTACCCAGAGTTGATCCGCCACTGAGAAGTTGGCAGCAAGGTACGCGGACCCCTATGATGCTTCAGGTATCGTGTATCTGTATTAGTAATATTGATATAGGATGGATGCATGTCTCTAGGCTTCGGCGCTATAGAGTGCTGAGTTGATTGAGGTACTGACATTGTGTTGAGGATTGTCTTCCATGCTGCCGTGGACCTTGGCGCCCCCACAGGATACCAAATGAACAATGAACGGTAGGTATGGTATCATGGAATTTGATTTGATCAAGACTTGCGAAGTAATTGCATCATTCTAAAGAGTGAGTTTTGTTGGTGACTCCTCCCGAAGTCTCAGCTGTATGAGGTCAACCGCCCTTGCGACCCATGCATCATCGTCGGTCTTCTGTTACTCCTAGGTATCGAAAAGATTATCGAGAGGGTGTGTGTGCACACCTTAATGCTTAAATGGGACATTAAAGACGGCATCTCACTCATGTAACCGATACTGGCGACCTGGTGGAAGGAATACTAGAAGAGGGGGCCTTTCACCGCCGCATCGCGTCCTCGTGTGAGGAAGCGAGCAGTACTCGATACAAAACAATGAGTTTGATATGCACACGCCTAAGCGGGGCTTGCTCGCATGTTTGTTCTTTGTTCATGAAAAACCTGCATATAGATGATATGTGACATGCCGACCCACACCGATCGAGGAAACCATCAGTCAATATTGACAAACTTCGACAATCGCTCAAAAGAGTTACGAGTCAGTTCTAGACTGATCTAACAGTCTAATTGACTGCAAAAGGTTTGTCATACTAGATAAACACCACGGATCAAAGGCCAGCTCCCACACCCTAGTGGAGCGTACACTGCGTTTGTCCCCAACAGCTGCATGCCAGATTGGGAAGCAAAGTGATGTATTCCAAACATGTAATGCCTGGGAAATTGTCTTTGATGATCTAGTATCAATGCACACAAACCGGCGCACGAAGTCGCCATTCCCTTGTCAATGTAGGCTCGCTAACCGGATGCTATGGTGAGCGCCTCGCCCTCTGCCTTGGGGTAGGATCGCAGAACTCACGTCTTTGGTCTAACAATTAAGCTTACTCCCGTTACAAGGCAAAGATAACGCCTAGTCCAAAGCCACACGTCCCATCTCTTTCTATCGTCTTACGTTATTTAAAGGACAACAAGGTCACAAGGCCGACTCTCGACTCTCCCGTGTTGGCCTCAAGCTATCGAGCTGTTGGCCAAGAAGAAATTTTCTTGGTTAAGAACAGTCTGGACGTGTCGGCGTCAGCAATAACCGAAGGTCTCGCCGCTTTGATCCCGACAATCCGAACCCATGAGGTCGGGACGTCGCTCGTGGTTGGACTCCGGGGGCTTGGCATCTGCAGCTGAGCCCTGCCAAGATCGATAGACCAATCCAACGTGGCGAGTTCCCGGGGATAACGTTCTCCCTTGCGTGAAAACTTCGCGGGGACATTGTAAAGCCTTGACTACTGTCCCATATTTTCCTAGCACTAACTTAGCTGGGGTTGTCACGATATCACTGTCGGATATAGTTACCCGAGGCTCAAGATGGCTTACGATGCGAAATAACCAGTGCAATCACACTTGTCAGTAGAAACACTGAGCACCTTGAGCAACTGACTCGAACCCAGCCTCGCGGTAATGCAGCAGATCGCTTACACGCAGCCAAGACGATAATCGAATGCTCGGACACACGTGGTTAAACCCAAAGACTCTGACGGGGTAAGTGAGCCAACGTCTTCTTGGCGGTGGCTTGTCAAGATAAAGCTATTGACTGCTAGGCTGCCAAGACTAACCATCTTCCCCAGCAAACAGCAGTGGCGATCATCATTTCTCTGCTGATCCCTCGCTTCCCCCGGATTCTCAGAGGTTGAAGCTGAGAGGAGAGAGGTGAGCCTGGAGAGCATCTGGATCGGACTACTGAATGGGTGCTTCAATAGCTTAAGTCTCACCTGGTCCAGGCAAGCCATTGTTTTCAGCTTTGCTTCGGCTTGCCCTGGGTCGAGAGCGAGGTAAGGAAGAGACGTTGATGAATTTTCAAATGGAAGACGGGTATAAGAACCCAGCTTGGCCAGCTCTTCAAACAGTCCAGCAATCACTTCACAGCATCGCAAAAGCCTCAAGACTCAGAGCACGTTCTCTACATCACACTTTTGAAAATACTTCCTCTTTTCGAAACTTCAGCATCATGTACTCCCTCACTGTTCTCACTGCCATCGTTGCGGCCCTCTCTGGTGCTAATGCCATTCCCCTGAGCTGCGACACCACCCCCATCACCCCCCTCGACCCCTCCTGCACCGTCCACGAGATCCCTGGCACAGCCATCTGCGGTGCTAAGGGCAACAAGGGCAACAAGAACCTTGGTTGGTACACTGGCAACAAGCTCTGGTCCAACGTCGACGCCTGTATCAAGGCCTGCGTCGCAGATCACCCCAAGTGCAAGTCCATTAGCTGGGACCCTAAGCAGAAGATCTGTGGCATGTACACCCACACCGTCGAGTCCTTCAAGCTCGAGGGAGTTTCGGATGTTACCTACTACGACACGGCCTGTGGCTTTGCCGAGTCTGTCGACGCCGTCTGCGGCCGCACCGGCGTTGTCGGCGCTGATGATCTGCAGCCTTACGGAAACAAGGTCGTTGAGGACGACGACACTTGTCTTGCCTTCTGCAAGAGCGACAGCAACTGCAAGGCTGTCCGGTTCAACACTAACGGAAAGCGGTGCTACAAGTATGCCCAGCCCGTCAATGCTATTGGTGTCAAGTTCAAGCCGGACGTCCGCAACGTCTTTTACGACATCCGTTGCGTCGAGTGTCCCACCGTTGTTGTGGAGTATTAGAGGGATTTGGTTGGGGCTGAGGGCGAAATCGTGACGGGATAGTGTTGTTTGTCCCTCCTTATGATTTTACGAAGAGATGCTTGGACTGGGCTCTGTATATGAGATTTTTCCTCTCTAGATATGTTCTTGACTCTCGAGGTAGGCAAGTAACTTTCAGATCAGCTTAGAAGTGTGCCATGCTGCTTGAAAGAAATGGGCAATTAGAGAAGGACGATGAGTAAAAAAGGATATCACTGATGCTTGATTATACGCATACCGTGTGTTTCTCTCTTCTCTAAGAATACTATGCTTGCATTTAGTCTCATTCCCGCTCGTACCAACGCTCAGTAGTTGTGAGGGTCAATGTGGTGGTAACCTCGGGCCACTGAGGTAGAAAGATGTCCTGGATATTTATGTCAGTTTGACTGACGCGCCGACCTGGCGCACACTAGAACATGTCTTGCTGGCTGATGCCCTCGCTTTCATTTCCCTTGCCCTGGCTTTCATCTTCAGACTTCATAAACGAAGCCTTTGCCAAGGACTCTGCCTGAAGCTTCCAGATCTTGCGTCCCATGGCTATAAACTCCTCCCCAAACTCATTCAAAGCTGCCTGAGCGTCTTGGCTGCTCACCCGTAGAACGCTTGAATACTCCTCGTCTGTGCCAACTGTAGCAGCCTTGTACTTTTTCTTCCATTCCAGAACTAGTGCCTTGGCCGAGATGCTGTCGGCCTGGATGTTCTTGGCCACGAGATAGAATGAGGATCTCAGCCTGTGGTGCTGAGGATGCTTGAACAGCTGGACGGTGGAGAACTTGCTGAAGTTGCGGATCAAGCTAAAACAAGGCCAGCTGTCAAGCTTGTGTAGCAGAATGACCATGGTGCCGCCGTTGTTGAGGCGCTCGAGGCCGATCGCAAGCTGCGTGAGTGTGAGACGGGTGGCCTCGCGATGTTCTCTCCATGCTGGACGCTGATGCGTGCGCCGAACAGCACCATCACACAAGACAAGGTCGAACCTTTCAGAATCAGAAAAGACCTTTGTGAATTCAAGATTTCCTGGGTCAGGCCCAGCTTCCGGTACATCTTCCACCTGCATGCCCATGTCGGCTGCCAACATGGTGATGTCTCGGAATTCGACGGCGACATTGCGGTGACCCAGCCTAACTCGGTGCCCTCCATCCTTGAGGGGGAGGCTCATGGCTTTGACTCGGGCATTTGGGTACTTGTCCAAGACCTGTACAAGAAAGGCACCTGGAGCCATGCACATGTCCAGCAAGGCCGGCTTCTTGACATTGGACAGGTCAAAAGCACGTGTGGCCTTGTTCATGTCCCGTCCTATCTTGTGCATCATGTTGTAGAAGAAGTGAGCGTCCTTTTCAGTGGGCTCATCTGCGACTCGTCGTTGCTTGTTGAAGTGGGCGTCGCCTTTGGAGCTCTCCCACCCCTATCATGGTGGTTAGCAAGTTGCAAGACGATTAGGATTATGCGAATTCCTAAACTGCAGCGGAAACTTGCCTTTGTGCGCATTTGCTGAAGGTGGCGAAACTCTTGCACGTTCTCCTTGAGATACGCAGTCATGGCATACTGGCCACCCCTTTCGACTTCAGAGATCTCAACATCGTCGCACGTAGATGCGTGTTGAGGATCGGGTAACTCGAGAGTTTCGGCTTGGCTCCCCACAGGGCGAAAGTCTTCCGCTGTAGGATTAAATGAAAAAGTCATTTTCGGTTAGTTGGTTGAGACCGGCAGAATTTATTTTGAAGAGAGGAGATGGTAGCGTCAGGGAGACAAGAGGTGGGTATTTATACTGGCTCGGTATGGATGTGTGCATGGAATCGAATAGGGAGCCAAACATGCAGGAGGCACTGACCTGCTATGTGCAGTTTGGCACATTCAGAACTGGAAAACTGTTGGCCTGGCGCTGTTTGCCCATGGCTTGGCCGGCCTCCAGCAGGCTCTGGGGGTAAGCCAAGAGAATACAAGAGCAAGTGAGAGAAATAAAAGGAACGGGAATTGGTTGCCTTGGCCAAAGTGGATTAAAGGCGTTGGATTGTTGGTCGAGTCAGACAATCACTGGTAGAACGGCCGGCATAACCGGCCGCGAGCAGTGCCACACAGGCAGGCCTCCCGCATTAGATATCCCAGGACTTGGATTTTGGGTAGCAACAAGAGCACCTAGATGGACGTTGTGGTTGCTTCAAAAGGAAGCCTTGATCTGGCTCTAATGTTTGAGAACTCAAAAGCTGGACTCACCTGCATGCGTCAGAAACCAAATTCGAAATCAAAGCCACCTGAATATGCCTTGTCACGTCTGTCTCCTGGCTGGAGGAACCGCGGCCGGCTGCAAACAAACCGACAAGGAAGAACACGCCACGCGTTTGTAAAATGACTGACTGCAGCCGCTCTTTATTGGCTTCTCAAACGTCTGCCAACACTACTTGACGAGATCTTCACCGCCACGGTCCTTGGCTTGCCGTTCTATTGGATGCCTGGGAACGCGACCTGGGGTCTCAGGAGGCATGGAAATAGACACGGTGGGAAACGATGGCACCTGGTATCTACCGAGTTCCCAGAGCCATGAAACCAGCAAACGGCCCTGACTCTGTTTGCTGTGCTAAAATGACAGGGGCAAGAGTATGTATGGCCTGGAAGCGCCTTGATTGGCTGGGCATCTCCGCTGATCATATATCACATATACTCTTCGTTCACGGCTCTGGTCGTGTTTTTTCTTTTTGAGAGGTTCCAACTAAGCCATCGTAAAGGCTTCTAGAGGCTCAAAGAAAGTGCCTGCAGATGCTGGCGCCTTCTAGCCTTGCTGGGGAACAGCGTGACGACGTCAAAAGCCAGACGCGAGCACACGTTTCCTGTGGGATAGGAAGACGATACGGAAAGAATCCTGTTCGTCTCGGGGGGTGGGGTGTTGTTTTATCAGCTTTGGAGTTCTACCTTGTCGTCTCTCTCTCGGCAGCGTGGCGGTTCTCTCCTTGCCCACAAAACTACTGCGCATCAGCAAGCCATGAACAGGGCGAAAGGATTCCTGATTCGTCCACTGCCCAAGACTCTCGTTGTTCGAAAGGGCTGAAGATGCCGCCTGACTTCCGTCTTTTGTTCTGTACATGTTGTGAGGTTGAGTCAGTCCTACTAAGCTCCTCCAGCGCTCAAAGAATGCTTGCCGCGCGCAACAGAGTATGGTACGAACAAAAGGAATTAGGAAAGGTAGTTACAAACACTCTCCGATGCCATGAAGCTGGGAAGGTATAAGAAGTGGCGCTCCTCCCGACCAGCCAGCTGTTTGACCCTCAACAGTCCGCAACCGAAATAACCACAATCAGTAGCCAACATCGATGCAGGGATCATCGATCCACTCGGGGATCTCCCACAAGAACACCGGTGCCGTTGCGGCTACCAGAATCTTCGGTACGCCGACCAGTGTCAGGGCTGCGGAAGGGCTCTCCCTAATTAATGTTGGCAACTCCAACCAACAACTATACAGCAAACGGGGAAATCGAGCCAGCCAATCGTCCTCGGGGTACCCCCTCTATGAAGTTGCAATACCGGCCCCAGGTTTTCGGTTTAAGGAATGCAAAGTTGATGGCCAAGGGAGCGGGGCCCTCTCAGGCTCCTCTCCGAGCCAAAGGAACACCGGGGAGAAGATGGGGGAGCAACTTACAGGCTCTTGATAAGCTCATGGGGCCTTAGAGAACAGAACGGGATTTGGTGGGCTGGGACTCGTTGGAGGCACTGTCGTTATCGCTTTCTACATCTCACTTCTTGAGTCAATCATGCCGAATTTCTTTTGGGACTTCTATCCTCAGTCGAGTTTACTAGGTTTCATTCATTTACATCTATTTTCTTACTGCCGCATCTCCTCTACTGGTGATCCGTCTCCATCTCTGAGCCAGTCAATCTTCACCATCGTTGACTAGGTCCAATGTTTACCGGTCCGTACTGCCATGATATTCTCCAGGCCCCAGAGCACTGAGGGCTAGTTCAATATACTCGAATCTCGAGGCATCGCGCATTGGTTGCTTTACTGGATGTGGCTAAACTTGGTTCTTGCCCAAACGAGTGTCATATCTGAAGAATCATATCTATATAAAAGAATGTTCTTGGCCTATGCGGAGCTTGATCCTCCAGCAATCAGTCTAATCGGTCGAATACCCCGTCTCCAGTCTCTCTCCCCGCACCATCACCATTCCTGTTTATTAATTGAGGAAGATTTCGGGGCGAAAGTCAGGGTCCTGATCTGGGAACATGAAACCCTTCTTCCAGGGGACCTTGCGCTCGCAACGCTCCTTGTGCGTTGCCCTGATGGCCTTTTCATCGTCTATAACCTTTTCAAAACACTCGATCTCGTTGGGGAGACCTTGGCTAATCAGGTTCAAGAACAGGCCTGCAGCGCCCTGACGCCGCTCCGCCTTGAGAAGTGAGGGCAGTTCCCATACAGGATCGCCAGGTCGGGAGACGTAATCCATACGGTCCAGGACATACGACCCGATGTATCCCTTGGGGACGAAGGCGCATTCCATCCAGGTGTTGAAACCGACCAGGTTGAAGTCTTGGTCCAGGCCAACGTCGCCCAGCCCGATATGGCCGTTGAGGAAACCACAGGGCGACATGTTGAATCCCTTGCCAGCAAGATACTCCTGGACGCGATCAGAGGCCCGATGCCCCTCGGAGTAGATGGTGCCGATGACATGCTCGAATATCCACCACTGGATATCCTTTCCCTTGACACCCTGGACCAAGGGGGCCTCCCACCGTGCCATCTCGCCCACGGCCTTGGTGATCTGACCCAAGAGCCTCTTCAGGAACCTGACCGGCATGGGCCTGTCGAACACCGAGGTGCCGACTCTCTCGGTGAGGATGGAGTATTTGCCCTCGAACTCGGTGTGGTAAATGACACGAGGGATGCGGAAATGCTTGGGTCCCTGCTTTGCTGCGTACTCGATGTTCTCGTGCTCCCAAGCATGGCGGTTGACGTGCTTGGCATCTGCCTTGGCCGGCATGAACTTGAGGGATCCTGAACTGCCGATGAGGTACTCAAAGTACTGGCCGGGATGGATGGCACGGCGGGGCCGCACGGGACCTTGGTCAGGTATCGAAGTCGTTGTGGTCGGCCGGGCCTCATCGTCTCCGAGCTCACGGATGCGGCAGATGAAGCCCTCGTTGCGGTCGACGTAGTCGTTGGGCTCCTCCTTAGTGTCCCTCAGGGGCAGCTGGGTCAGAATGGCCTTGTCAAAGATGATCCATGATGATGCATTGATTTGCCGGAAAGAGGGATCCCATCGCTCCAGGGCGTGATCAAAGTGCCATTTGAAGTTGTCGGACGATGGCACGGGCCTGATGAGGGCCATCGAGGCCCGTTCGCGCTATTCCTCCATTGTCAACATGGTGTCGATGAGTAGTAGATTTTACTCTTGGAGAAAGTAAACAATCAACGTGTGTGTCGTGTGTGAAAGTGTTGTTTGGTTCGTGTAGGTGCTTTGCTGTGCGTTTGCTTGTTTGCTGTGTCTGTTGTAATTTGCATATCTTCCAGGAAACAGGCTCTATTTATACGTATGGAGAGGCCTCGATGTACCATGTACTTGTGAGGGCATGATATTGCTGTTCACCCTCGGATGATTGAGTTGGTGTCGACAAGCAACCTTTACGCCGCTTTGTCTGTAGCTGGTCTTCTTTCTCAACAACTAGAACCCAACTTTGCACACAGGGCTTCATCTTGTCCTGCCACTGCACGGCGTCTTGATGCCATTGTTGTTCCTGGCATGGCTCAGCCGTTCCTAGGATAAGGGTCAGAGAACAGTCCCGTGTGGTAGGGCGTATGGTGCCCAGAATAGCAACGTGGCTGCCAGGTAACTGCATTTGGATCATGGATGGGGGGGGGGGGGGGGGGGGGGGGGGGGGGGGGCGGCTCGTGATAGGCTGGCTGATGGCTCTCCTCTGTTGGTCCGCCAAAGAAGGCGTCCGTACTTTGGCAAGGACAGACCGTGTCTTTCACAAACAAGACGAAACAGGTACCCACGGCTGGCAGGGTCAGTGGAAGTGACCCCGTAGGCCCAGGGGGTGTGTTGAAGGAGGCGTCTGTTCTACCTTGGCCAGGACTTGAGGGGACCGGCCGGGCTATTCCCGTGCTTGGCGAAGTCAAAAGGCTCCATCCATGAGGCCAGGAGGCGGGGGCTTCAGAGCAACCCAACAGTAGTAACACAACCGTGACACAATTGAAGCTTATACTCAAGCTTTAAAGATATGGGAACGAGTTAGTAAAGTTTGCAACCACTATAGATGATGACGGTTTTCCAAGTGCAACAGAAACCAAGCACGGGGAGCTGGGTTGGTCTCTGACCTCCCTCAAGCATCGTTGAACCCTTGGAAGTGGTGAACTGCACCAAAATTCAGATTTCAATTTCTCAACTAGAAAATTCAGAAGATTTTTTTTTTTGTTTTTTTGTTTTTTTTTTTAAAAAAAAAGGAAGGGGGTGAGGCGAGGAGGGTCGTACTCACTATTTTCTATCTCTTATACCAATCATATCTTCCCTTTTCTCTTCAAGTATCGAGATATTGCCAAGTTACCGCGCGACCCCGACAAACTCACAGGGGTTTAATTGTCCACCTCGAGTCAACAAAGGGCGCCCCTCGAGGCGTCGAGCCAAAGTAGGACGCAAATACCACCAGCCAAAGCCAAAGCGGGCCAGGAAGCTACTGAAACTTGCCATGCGTTAGCAGATTGCTTGTCTTTCACAACGGGTGACCAACCTCTCAAGCCGGTGGCGCCGTTGAGTCTACTTCTTCCACCACTTCTGTATACTTGGGCAATCGAGACAGGAATGAGTATGGGTTAACTTGATATTGCGCTCTGTCTACACCTCTGACCCATTTCGCTCATGTTTCTCGGGTTCCGCTCTGTTCTTCTTCCGATACGCCTGTCGCATCTCATTCTTTTTGAACCTTGTCGTGAGCAGACAGTGAACTACAGACCATTGATAGACGCAAAATAGACTTTTCAAGTGAGTTTAGTCCTTAAAATCATCCTCGGTGATCGGAACTTACAAAGCACATATGCCAAAGCAACCACACGCAATTGATAGGTTTTCAACCATGGCCACCGTCCCTGTCCCGACGTCGTCGAGGAACCCAGCCCTACGCTTCTCTATGCCGGAGTCGTCGTGCTGGCTAGGGTTTCGGAAGACAAAAATGACAATGAATGCAGCCAGCCACAGTGCTGTTGACGCTGCCAAGACGACCATATACCAAATCGGGGGTCTAGGGTCTGTTGAGCCGCTCGGTCTAACTGGGACTTTGAGCATAAAGAAGTGCAGAGATCCCTTTTGAAGCTGTCAGACTTCTCACATGGTAACCAACAGAGGGACCGTTCTTACGACTGCCAGGTTGAATGCGGATGCTGCGAGCATCTCCTGACCTGGATGCTTGGAGAGCAGACCTGCCGCAAGGCCAATGACGGCGCAGGCTGATATCCATCTCCCAATGTCGGCCTTGAACGCCTCACGGTAGAGCTTCTTGATGGGGTTGGTTTCCTCTTTCCTGCCAGTGACGTCCCTGATGATTTCCGCCAGGGGCATTGGACATATTGCATTCGACATGATGACTTTTTCAGTTCGATATTTGGGTTGTAAGAGTTCAAAATGTTTCGTCTGAGGGGAACAGGAAATTGGGGTTTATAACTGACACGGAAGCATAGTCTTGGCTGTGCCTTGGCGGACAGGGAGTTCGTCCTTTGAGTTCATCCCAAGGGTTCCACAAAGTGACTAATATCACCATGTTTAATACTTGGCTGTCGTCACATCCGGGTAACGGCACTGCCACCCAAGACGGTATTTGCTGATTGAGTTACGTCATGGGAGAGGTCTGGAATGAAGCCCGACTAGCCAGTCTGACTTTTTTTATCACCACTATAGGCATGGGAGAAATAGTTTTCATCGCATAGAACATGTGTGGCTTTGGCTTGAATTGCGTCAGGAGCTTGAAAATCATACTCGTAAGAGCCGTTTTCATCCAACAAGGTCTAGGTGGATAAACTTGGTTAGTTTCTCGCGCAACTTTGATGCAACGGAGAATAGACCCCGTGATTGAAATGCTGCCAAGATCTTGACCATGGCCGAATCTATCATTCTCATCTATATCGCGAGGTAGCACCGACATCAAAACTCCCCTAGCTGCTCAGGCACCAAATCGTTAACCTTACCCTTTTCTAGCGCAGCCCGCACATTCGCGATACACCTCTCCTCCATCTTTGCATGTGTCTAGCCAGCAGTGAGCAGGACATCCAATACCTAGTTAGTAGACTAATTCAAACTCACCTCTACCGTGTACGTGCCTAGATGAGGCAGCAGCATGGCCCTCGGGTGTGCGATAAGACCAGGATGTACCGCTGGTTCATTTTCGTACACGTCTAGACCGCAGGACCAGACTTTTCCAGACTCAAGAGCGTCTACAAGCGCTTGCTCGTCGATGATGGGGCCTCGGGCAGTATTGATAACGACGACACCCTTCTTCATCTTGTCAAAGTCTTTGTAGGATAAGAAATGCCTCGTTGCAGCCTGTCATGTTTGTGAGCAAAAGTAGCCATGTGCTTAGGGAAACTTACATTTAACGGCAGGCTTATAGCAATAACATCACTAGACCCAAGAAGGTCATCAAAGCTAGCGTATTCTGCCTCAGTGATGTCGTCTGATTTCGTCCTGTTGTAGTAAACCACTTTCATCCCGAAAGCCGCCGCCTTCTTAGCCATGTTCCTACCAATACCTCCGCATCCAATGATACCGAGAGTCTTGCCTTCGGGGTCATGTCCAAGAGGAGGAGACGGGCTGCCTCGCCAGGAGCCACTGCGTAAAGTCATGATACTCTGGTTGAACCCTCTCAGGGCACCAAGCATGAGAAAGATTGCCGTGTCGGCGGTAGAATCATTTACTTCTTGGGGCACATTCGACACCTGGATTTGCCGTTTGGAGCAAGCGGCGACGTCAATCTGGTCATAACCGGCACCTGTATGAAAGACGTTAACAAGGTAATCTAACGAGGGTGTTTCCTGCTCACCAGTATGGCAGATAAACTTCACGCTCTCTGGCAAAGCTTGTACAAGCTCCTCATCTATCAGGCCGGTGACAGCAACACTGTGGTACATTCGGTGCAGAACCACAACGCCGTCAAAGCCTCCTTGGCGGCATTTCTCAATGAACTCGGCACGTGTCTCGACTCCTGGGCCAACAATCTCGGCCAAAGACGTGAGTTCACGCCAAGATTGTAGGGCACTGCGAGTATGAGGCATATTAGCTAGATGCACTCCTCTATGTTTGTGTAAGTGTAGAGACCTCGGACGTACTGAACGATTTCACCGAGCAACAAAATCTTTGGAGGCGCCATTATCTCGTATTGTTGAGGGTATTTAGATATCGTGTTTTACTTTGCTGTTTGTTGTTTTTGGTGTTTAACCCCGAGTTTGGCTGACATAAATCTCTCCATGTTCGGCTAGTTATCCGTTCCGTGGGGGGACGGAAAAGCTATCGGAACAGCGGGAAAGTGGCTGATCACTCACTGCAGATCCTCTCAGAGGTTGCAGTCCCAAATAATTAACAAATAAATAACTACAGCTAACTAAAATCCTTTAGCAGGCCTACCTACTGCTGTTAAGAGTCACGGTTATGTTAGAGTCAAGGAAGCGCCTTGGGCAAACCTATGCCAAGTTTTCTACGCAAATGATTCTAACGGCTTCTAGTGTAACGGATCCGTGATTGTAGAGATCTCATTGTAGGGCTTCGACTTGCAAGTGCTCACGGAGGTTACAAGAAGATCGCCTTTCTTTGTTCACCTTGTCGTGACTCGAACAAAGGCCGTGTGGGGGTGAAGAAAAGACTGCATACCAACTTTTATGCATGTTCCCGTTTCGAGTATTTCTAGATGACATGTAATATCAACTACAGTCGGGAACGCCTGGCTAACGGCAGCATGGCTAGGGAGAAGCCGCCAGTCTATCCACCCTGTTATGTTGGAATCACGGCCACTCACGAGAATGAAACATTCTCAAGCTAGCATAAATCATGATTTAACTCCGAATGACCTTTCCTCGTGCAGGACGGGGACGTGAAAGGTAGAAGTTGACGACTGGCCCGCTCGCATTCTCTAGTGTCTCATTGGCCAGCGAGGCTCGCCTAAGTGAGCGATGATGAAGGACCATACACTTGCTTAATGTCTCGGGAAGCACATCAGTCCTAAGTCCGTTCTTGGCTAGATATTTGCTTCTTCAAGTTTGTGAGGCGATGGATACCTACATAAAGGGGTCGTCCCTCAGGCTAGTATGCATCTCATCCACCATCTGCATCATCAGCTCTCAGAAACCCATTCCATCTTTCCTCTTGTACCACTTTTCACATCTCAACGGCTTTTCAAAATGTCTCCTGAAAAGACCTACCCGTTCGACCCCTCTACCGATATCCCCTCCCTTAACGGCAAGGTCATCCTCATCACCGGTGCAAACACTGGCCTCGGCAAAGCCACCGCCATTGAGCTATCGAAACACTCCCCGGAGCATATTTACTTGACTTCACGCAACTCAACCAAGGGAAATGCCGCGCTTAATGAGGTCAAGAGCGTAGCCAGCGAGGGAACCAAAGTATCTTTGCTCGAGCTAGACCTTTCGAGCTTTGAAAGCATCAAGGCAGCCGCAAAGGACTTTCTAAAGCAACAAGATAAACTCGACGTCCTGCTGCTTAACGCGGGTGTTATGGGGGCTCCTCCTGTACTCACCAAGGATGGTTACGAAGCCCACATGGGGACAAATCACCTTGGACACGCACTGCTGTTCAAGCTCCTTCAACCCACCCTGCAAAAAACCGCAGCAACCGGGGCCGATGTCCGTGTTATCCATCTCTCTTCCGCTGGGTTCCGGCATGTAGGACCAGCAGGCATCGAGTTTGAAACACTCAAGTCGGCGACAAGTGAGACGTCGCTGCCACTACGTTATGCACAGAGCAAGCTTGCCTGTCTCCTCTACGCAAGGGAAGCTGCAAAGCGTATCCCCAGCATCAAGAACATCGCCATCAACCCTGGTGAAGTAGACACGGAGCTTTTTACTCGTGAGCCTGGAGACGATCACATGAAGATGCTGCAGACTGAGGTCGCGCCAAAGGTGGTCATTCCCATCTCGGAGGGCGTCAAGAACCACCTCTGGGCGACGACCTGTCCAGACATTGAAAACGGCGGGTTCTATGAGCCAGTTGGAAAGAATGGAGGACTCGAGGGGCATGGGTTGGATGATGAGATGGCGAGGAAGCTTTGGGAGTGGACAGAGGAACAGTTGAAGGACCAGAGCCTCTAGAGTCTGTCAGAAGTGTTGTTTGCTCATGAGGCAGAGCGGATACTTTCACCATGTAGGTAGCGTGTAGAAGTGATAAGTGCTTCTATATCTCATAACTTCAGTAGACAAGATGTTTGTTTTCAGGTAACGTACTTGATAAGCGAGTATCTCAGATAAGCGAGTATCTCAAAAATCCCTCAACCTACATTATTCCTACTTGATCAATTAATTCATAACCACCCAGCATATCACAGACGAATTATAAGGCTAGAATGCTTCTTACCCTTCAGGCCCTTCAGAATAACCCAAGGTTAAGTCTCCGACGCGCCGCATCGATATATACAGTCTCTTAGAAGACCCTAGGTCGCCAACAGAAGGGCATTCTTTCTACACAAGAAACCACTACGAAATCACGCAAGCTATCAGATCTAGAGGAACAGATCCTTATTCACTTTATTCTCGACCTAGATTCGCGAGGATTTCCCCCCCGGCTTCGTGGTATGAAAGAAATAGCTAATCAATTACTTGCCGACCGCGATGCGCCACCTATTGGCACGCGTTGGGCTTATAACTTCGTTAAGCGATACCTAGAGCTTAAGACGCGTTTTTTTCGGAAATATAACTACCAGAGAGCTAAATGCGAAGACCTAATAATTATCCGCAACTGGTTTTAGCTCATGGGGAGCATAATCGCGAAGTATGGCATCTGATTAGATAATCTATATAACTTTGACGAGACTGGCTTTCTTATGGGCATGATTGCAAGCGGAATAGTCGTTATAGGTTTAGAAAGGCATTTAAAGCCAAAATTAGTGCAGCCTAGAAACCAGGAATGGATTATAGTCATCCAGGCGATCAATGCGGAAGGCCAGGCGATCCAGCCATTCATTATTAGCGCGGGCTAATATTACCTCGCTAATTAGTACTAAGATAGTAACCTCCCGGGCGATTAGGCTATTATAATAACTCAAAATGGCTAGACTAATAATAAGACCGGTCTAGAGTGGCTAAAGCACTTTGACCGATACATAGCTAAGCGATCAAATAGTCGCTATCGTCTTCTAATCCTTAATAGCCACGAAAGTTACTACTCTATTAAATTCGAGAGATATTATGAGGAGAAGAAGATCATCCGGCTTTATATGCCACCTCATTTATCTCATCTACTCTAGCCCCTTAACGTCGGGTACTTTAGGCCACTAAAGAAGGCCTATAGTCGAGAAATAGAGCATCTAATTAGATACTCTATTACCCACGTTTTAAAGACTGAGTTCTTTCTGGCCTTCCATGCAGCACACGAGGCCACTATAACGGAAAGAAATATCAGGGGGGCTTTCAAAGGAGCTAGCCTTATTCCTCTTAACCTAGAAAGTATAGTCTTAAAGCTTGATATATAGCTACAGACTCCAACGCCTGCCAAAGAGGAGGCTAAACCCTTTACCCCTTGGGTCTCAAGGACCCCAAAGACCATGCTTAAGGCCAGATCTTAGTTTAAATACCTCGAAAGACGAATCAGAAGGCATAAGAGTAGCTCCCTAGAGTTAATTATAGAGGCTATAAAGTCTCTTACGAAGGCAATAAAGGGAAATATATATAAGATTATATTATTAAGGGCTAAGGTTAAAGACCTTCGAGAGGCAAATAAGATACTAAGCCAGCGCCGAAGGGCAAAAAGGACTAGATTGCAGAAAAGAGGAGTAATAATAATAGAGGAAGAAAGGCAAGCAATTAATCAAATAGATACTAATACGCAGGTAGTGGCTAAATCATCGCGATATAGTAGTTAAGGAAGGTCAGCGCGACCGGGGGTTCGGCGTTATGGTATCTACGGCCAGCCCGGCCATAATGCAAGGACCTGTCAGGTAGTGATTAAGATATCTAGGGAAGAGTATAGTAAGTAGTTTTAATTAATTAAATAGTTAATAGTGGTTTTCTAATAATTTCTATTATGAGGGTTAAGATTTCTTGAGACACTCGCTTATCTAAGACACTCGCTTATCAAGTACGTTACTAAAAGTCCGTCTTGGTGCCGTGACTAATTGCTTGAAAGGCACTACTAGACATTTTCTTCTACCTATTTTGGCATGTAAAAAGTAGCCTAGTATCATAGTATCTACATTAAAATTCCAGAGTGGTAAATTTAAGCACCTATGCCGACCCAGATGTACAGTATCAGATTTAGGTAGCGGGACGAAGTTCTGAGTGTCCCAACATTGATGCATTTTGGATGGCGGTCATCTCGCTCTAAACCCAGCGATCTACTCAGTTATAGCTAATGACCTCGACATTTCGAATTTGAAAAGTCGTTGCTGTGATTCTCGTAGTCAGCACATGTCACGGCAAGAGAGTGACAACTCAACATACGTGTGGTAGGTCCAGGTGATCCTGACGATCCCTCAGTTTGATAGTTGATGATGCTACAACCCGGTTAGTTTCACCACAGGGCTACTTCATTCAAGACTTACAGTCTGAGGCCTTTTCCGATGTATTCTCTTCCGTACTGTGTCGTCACCTCCTGGTCGTCGAGGAAGAACTTGACCCTGACATCCACGCCATTTTCATCGCGCAGTTCAGCCCTGACAGAATGCCACTGCGTCGGCTCGGGATAGTCGATGTCCAGAGCGGTGACCTCGTCCGAGGTATTGAAAGTGTTGAACGAGATCTTGCCAGAGCCCTTCCACTCGGCAACGTCAATCTCTGGCGGCCACCCACTCGCGGCGTTGAGCCAAAAAGCTGGCCACGTTCCCCGGTCCACGGGAGCAATGAACTCAGCTTTCACGTCGTATCCACCACCTGCGGTGACGGTAAAGGTGGATTTGGCGTGGATGGCCCCGGAGAGGTAGTGAATGGGGTCTTCTTGGCCTGTTACGGGCTCGGCTGTGAGGGTGAGGACGCCGTCGTTGACAGAGACGTGCTCTTGATCCATACGGGCGCCTCCATTATGCGTAGGTCCCCAAGGATACAAATAGTTCCAGTACGTCTCAAGAGAGTCGAATGAGTCCGCGGGGATGTCGGTCACAGCGCGTTCTTCGAACGGTGGCCGCAGGTTATCGCAAGAAACGCCCACCGAGTGCAGGGCAAAAAGGAGGGCAAGGGCATACATGATAATGAACTCTTTGACGAGAATTTGTGTCTTAAGGTGTGTTCAGTGTTTCTCTGGTCGGCCATGGACGGTTTAAATATTTGTTTCCTCTACCAGAAACCTGAAACGAGAACATCACAGGGATGATGAAACATGGATCGTCGTATGACGTGCTCCAAACATGTTAAAAAAGGTATTTAATGCACCAACGGGATATTTCTGCGTCGTTTTGGATACGTTGGTTTGTGCTGGCGGAATGAAACGTTGTTAATCCGGACGAGGAGCATCATGGTCAACCGACCGTGTATTTTTAATCTACCCCTAGGCAGTACTCATGGGTCTTTAACGTCCGAGATCTTGAACCCTCCAGGGCAAAGCTTCTGGAAAACCTCGTTCGGGTCGTACTTCGCCGCTGCATCCTTCATCTTCTTGACATTCTCAGCACCATAACTACCCAACGGATCCTGGCTCTTGTCGGCGTAGTTCAGATACGTCCACTCAAGGTTGCCTCCTTCGATAGTGGCCGCAAACTCGCGAACCTGCTGGATCCACGCCTGCACCTTTGGTCGAGCAAAAGCTTCCTGCTCCGGGGTGTTGGCCATGACGACGGCGAGGAACAAGATGCCATTGTCCTTCTGTCGTTCGACGCCCATGACGTTTCCGCCAGCTTCGACGCAGCGCTGTCCGAAAAGAGCGGGCAGGGGTTGGAATAGGCATTGAGTAATAAAGTTTCCATCTGGGATGAATTCCTTCAGTTCTTGAACGAGTTGGTCATGCAGTTCCGAAGCCTTTGTGATGATTCGGATGTCGTTCTTGAAACAACTCGTGAACCATGTGTCGCTAAACGGAACAAATCAGCTCAAGTTGAGTAGAAGATGACAAGGCTTGACTTACTAGTAGTTGGCAGGAATATTATACTCAAACGCCATCTCTGAAATCGTCGTCATCTTGACCGTGTTCAAGATCTCTGGGAGAGCCAGCCACTTTTCATACGCGGGAGGCTTCTCGACACCAGCTATATTCGCATAAAGAGTAGCGACAACAACATCCTTAAAGTCAGGCATATGTGTAAAGATGGTGACCAAGTTGCTGTTGATATCGTTGGGCACGTTGTCCGCAAATACTGACAGAGCATCGATGGCGCCTGGAATCACCTGCTTCGGGAAGAAGGTCATTCCTCCCCATACCTTGTCGCATGGGATCGCCTTCATTGTGAACTCGGTGACGATGCCAAAGTTGCTTGAGCCACCCTTGAGGACGAGGAACAGATCCGCGTTGTTGTCTTTGTTAGCGGTAACGATGTCACCGTTGGCGAGAACGACTTGGTACGAGACGACGTTGTCGCAGGAGAAGCCTTGACGGGCTGTGAAGAAGGCGTTGCCACCACCGAGCAAGAGACCAGCTACTCCGACGTTGCCTTCACGGCCGCCAGCGACAGCACGTCCATACTTGTTGAGCTCAGCATAAACGTCGCGCCATCTACAACCAGGCCCGATGCTAGCAGTCTCAGTTCCTGCATCATAGGTTGTCTTGTTCAAGTGAACAAGGTCAATAGTCACACCATCTTGGATATTGTTGGATCCCGCCCAGTTAGTATGGCCGCCACTTCGGACAGCGAACTTCTGGCCCGCAGCGACAAGAGCCTTGACAGCAGTTGCAACTTCTTCAGGGGAACGGGGTTGGACAATGCAGGCGGGGTTGATCTTTGCGCTGTTGGACCAGTATGACTCTTGTCGCGCCTTGAACTCAGCGTCCGTTGGGGACAAGATGCGCGACTCAAGGCCCGCTGCGACGAGGCCCTGAGCCTGGGGGATGTTTAGTTGAGGTGGGGGAGCGGCCATGGTGAAGGTTGAAGAAGTGATTGCAAGTTGAGGTGTAAGACAAAAAGGAGTGGAGAGGAGATCTGCCGTGATAATCTGAGGACAAAGTTGGACTTTATCATCCACATTGACCCCTTGACAGCAAAATAGGCTTTCTGAGGGCCCCTCAAATAGCCTATTAAATCAGGCCTTGTGTAGGATCAACTCCTCTTTCGGATATAGGAGTTACAGCCTGCCCCTGGGTCGCGCATCTTGGCGTTCCATCTTTTGCTACCAGGATCCCTTGTTCCATAGCCAGCACTCGCAACTCCTTGCCTCTATCGGGGTAGTCTTGTTACAAAGCGTTTCTTCGCTTCAGATCACCCATGTTTCCTCTGCCAACACTACGTGACTGATCCCTTTCCCCTCGTATCAAGGACTAGGTAAATGCTCTTGGGTCAGTAAGCTATCTCTAAAAGAATCTTAGTCTCGGGTTCTACATAGTGTCCGTCAGTCCTTCTGCTCTCCGAGAAGTCAGCCATGTCCGTCTTTTTGCATACATTCAACTTTTGCTGCATCTGGAAACACCATGGCTGCCGTCGTGAATGGCGTCCCCGTCGCCATCCCGCCGCCAGAAGGCTATGAAGTCGATTTTGACAACCCTCAGCGCAACAGTGTGACTGCGGCATACTGGCTCTTCGGCGTTGGGAATTTTCTTACACTTCTGTTCATGCTTCAGCGAGCCTACGTCCGATTGGTGATTCAGAAGACACTCCGGCTAGAAGATGGTAAGACTGCTTGCTCCCCTTTTCTCCCCCATGTTGAAGCTTCAGATAATTTCTAACTTTCCAAAGCTTGCTTGGGTATCGCATATGTAAGTGCAACTCTCAGATGACCTCGAAGTGGTCTTGACCGAGCCTCGGTTTTGACCCCTTATAGGTGTTTTCGGTGGTCCTCCAAACCCTCATTATCCGTAAGTATCGCCCATATCCCGCCCAAAAAAACCTCTGGCACTTTTCTAACACGTTTCATCCTAGGCGACTTTGCTCGAGGTATAATGGGTACACATGGCTGGGAAATGCCAATCACGAAATTCGCCATGTTCGTTCGAGCGTTATACCTCCTCCCGATCCTCTACAACCCGGTTCAATGCGGTGCAAAAATGGCCCTCCTCCTCGTCTACCGCCGACTCGCACCTCAAATGTGGTTTCGCATTTCCGTCTGGTTCACGACTTTTGTGGTAATCGGGTCATCCTTGGCCATCACGTTCGTCACCATCTTCCCCTGTCAACCAACTCGAGCGGCGTGGGACATCAGCTATACGAATCCGAAGTGCATTGATAGGAATGCTGTATACAAGGCCACGGCGGCTCTGGGAGCCATTACGGATCTCATGGTGCTCGCAATCCCCATCCCAGTCGTCATACCGCTTCAGATATCGATGAGGCAGAAGATCGGGTTGATCTGTTTCTTCGCTGTTGGTGGAGTGTAAGTCGCACACAGCCGCGTGTGTAGGAGACAGAGCTAAGAATCATGCAATAGGACCGTATTCACCTCCATCATGAGACTTATAGCACTCATCAACTCGATGGGTGATATGGACCAATCTTGGGGTGGCGGGCCAGTACTCCTTTGGATGTAAGACTCTCCCTCTTGTACTGTACAACAACATAGAAAACATTCTAACACTTTATCAGTTTTGCCGAAGCCAACCTCTCTTGCATCTGTGCCGCCCTCCCCACGGTCAAGCCCTTCATCAAGCATATTTCCCCCCGAATCCTCGGCACAACGGATCCCGCGACCAAGAGTGGCCCTGCATTCTCTAACCCTAGCGCTCCACCAACTATCGGAGCGATAGGCACCGGCAATCAAAGACACGATCGATACCAACGCTTCGACGATGGCCCTATGTACCCTCTGCAAACTGTATCCAAGGTGGAGGCTTCCAAGGGATACGATCCCAACGTTGGGAACACTTGGCAACATGCACGTCAGAGTTCGTTGAATAGCCAAGGGGATTCTAGCTCTGAAAAGGCTATTATACAAACAAGAACTACGGCTGTTACATACTCTGCTTGATGCCGCGTTAACAGCCTGATGGACTCTGGGTATCTATGCAAGTACAGGACAGAACACATGTAATAGGCATAGCTGTACATAGAATAAGTGCATGCACTACTGAGGTATGGTACATTGGTAGGAGCAAATAGAGTTATGTTATAGTTTCATAATGTGATACATGCAAATTAATTCTGTTCATAAAACATAGCTTTGTTCGGCTAATGATATATGCATTGGTTAATATGTACTAGCTTAAAATGGTCTGGGAATAAAAAGACCCAACACTACTGGTTGCAAGAAAGAAACCTCTAAACAAGAGAGTTGACATAGTTCTCCAGGTTGGTGTACCCGTTAGAGGCAATCTTCATACCATCAGACTTATCATTGGGGTTGAGACCGTTCTTCTTCTCCCACTCATCAGGAATACCATCACCATCCGAGTCAGTAGGCGCCTTGCCGCTCGCAATCGTGCCCACGCCGCCAAAGTCATCCTCGTTAGAGATCTGGGATCCCTTCTTTCCGTACGTCTTGACCTCCTCGATGAGGGCTTTGTCGACCTGGTCGCGGGTTCGCGAGTTGCCCACGCTGCTAAGGACCACGTTGAGGGCCTGTTCCGCCGTGCGGGCGGTGGCGGGGGCGGGGTAGTTGTAGGGCGTCTTGACAATATCCATGCTGGAGTAGCAGGTGGTGCTCTCGCAGAGGGCAGAGCCATCGAGCTTTCCGTTGCGGTTGGAGTCATAGAAGTTGTTCTTGACGTCTGTAATGTGTTAGTCTAGGTTGTTCTCAACCAAGCAAAGAAACACTTACAAGCGTGGAAGTTGGCGTTGCCTCGCGTGAAAGCAGTGACACTGGTGTGAGGACCAGAGATGAAGTAGTTGTTCATGATGTTGACGTAGCTGTCGCCGTCACTTCCTCCGGCAATGTAGCCACCGCCACCTCCCCAGTTGTAGATGACCTAGAACATTAGCCTCACTCGCCTAGAGAGTTGACAAGATACTCACATTGTTCTGGAAGTCGTTGACTCCCTTGACCTTGGGGTTACGGGTCTTGTTGTCAATGTACAGGTTGCGGAACAGACTGACTCCCCCGTCGGTCTGCATCAAACCACCGCAAGAGTGCGACACGAGGCCTTGAGCGATGATGGTGTCCTGGATGGTGACCTTGGAGACAGCCCCATTGATGGAAAAGGTCTCGTCACGGCCCCACGAGGCACTGACGTGATCAAAGATCATGTTCTTGCCATCGGCGATGGTGATGGCGTCCTTACCCGAGGTTCCTCCCCTGCCCATGCGGATGGTGATGTATCGCACGATGGCATCGTTGGCGTTGGAAAAGGACCAGCCATTGCCGTACACCACGATTCCCTGAGTACACGTTAGCACACCTCTCAAGAAGGGAACGGAATCGGATTTGACATACACCGCCAGGAGCAGTCTGGCCAGCAATGTAAACGTTCTTGGAGACGACCATGCGGCCAGTAATCTTGATGATGCCGCCAACGTCAAACACGACAATACGGTTAGGCTTTGACACGGCGTCACGAAGAGAACCCTTGCCCGAATCACTGTTGGTTGTTAGACATTTGAAGGCACCAAGCCCGTTCTAAGCTTACTTGAGATTCGTCACCTTGTAGACCTCACCACCATTGCGGCCACCGACAGCATCCTTACCAAAGCCCTCGGCTCCGGGGAACGCAGGTACAGCAGCCTGGACTGCGGAAGCAGCCGCGAGGGTCAACAAAGAGAGGGAGAGCTTCATGTTTCGGCGATGGACTGGAAGAAAACGACCCAGATACTCATGTTTCAGATCAAAAAGACGGCGTACAAACCGCCTTATGTAGCACTCCCCAAAGACCCCTGAAACTTTTTCTTACCGAGCATATGGTCTGAACACCAGCCTGAACCTCTGCTCGCCGTCGAAAACGGGGTCTAGAATATCCTCCAATGTTTACCCTTCGGGTAATTAAGGGGGTGGACGGTGTCTGCTAGCATGTTGTGCCGATTGGTGGAACTGCTGGGCAGGGGTGTTGACAGGCCTATTTCTGCCACAGGAACAGTTTCAAAGGGGGACGAGACTCCGAACTGCTGTTTATGGGCTCGGATCGCTAATAATACTTCTTCTATCATAGGGGGAAGAGTATTGATTGGTGTGTTAATCATGTTTAGCTGATACAGCAGTGCATTCGGTTCAATCATCGAACGGTATATCCGCCTCTTCTCGTATTTCGTAGTTTGGTTTCTCCTCGGCACAACAGCCTTATGCTCCACCTCGATCAGTTCTACGTAGAAGTGGTTGCAGGGGTCTCATTGACTTAAAACGAGCAGGATCTTGATCGTCTTCAGACCTGCTCTTCACATAAACTACTTATCAGCCCTGAGCCTTGTCAAGATCGGACCCTGAAGACGGCTCGAGCGGCTTTCAAGTCCATCTCAGACTCATTCTTATGCAAAGACACGGGGAAGTCACAAAGATTCCTGGGCGCGTTTTCTTTCCTTTTCTCGCACAATATGATATTGTTTGTGTGGTATTTAATCACCTTGTTAGCTCAAGCCGATACAAACTGCATTCACTCCAGAAGGGCTTTCTCGTCTACAGCACGAGTTCCACTGCCATAAAGGAAGCCTTGCTCGTTCTTTTCTCGAGGTTAGTGACGATGGACTGTTACACGATGGGAACCACGCAAACGTCAACAAACTCAGGCAAAAATTTGAGATTGAGCATTGAGGCATGTTGCCGTGCAGTAAATAGAGCCAATTAGGCCCCCTACCTTTTGGTGGCCTAGCGGCCTATTTTTCTGTATCACACACGTGAAAGCCACTCCTAATGATATGACCCCGAAGCAACATGATTTATGGTGTGGTGATGGCTACTGGAAGAAGCAAAAAGATAATAGTTGCGTCCGCGTGTAGCATCTCGGAGCGCTCAGCACAAACGAGTACCCAATTCTGCACTAACAAGTTGAATTTCTACCGTTCTACGGCACAGCCGAATATCATGAGGTTGGACTTTGTAACCCGTGCAGTAATATTCTCGAGAAGCCTTCTATCAGTCCAAGCTCCTTTCTATGAGGTAGTAGAGATGACTCCCTGAGGTGCTATTCTCTTAAACGGCTATTGTGTTTTTTTTTATGTAGTTGAAGCCCGGCCCTTGATGGGATAACTGAGCTAGAAGATAGGCTTTTGGTATGAGTCAATATAAATTCAAACTGCTCTAAACTCTTAGATAAACTCTTCGATATAGCTTTCTAGTTGGTATCAACAACGCTTGACAAAGGCAGCGCAGTTTTCGGGGCCCCTCCCCGACGTTCTCGCCTTGTGGTGGGGCCGGCATATCGGCCTCTCAACCCGCCGGACCGGCCTTGAATTACTCGGCAGCGGCCCGGGCACCGAGAAATAGGCATGGTTGAGAAGGACTGGAAGAGGATAACATCAACTTTCAATGGGCATTGTATAAAAGTAGTGCAGTATTTAGTACTTGAGGGAAGAGGTGCTAGAACGCCGTATTGTTTAGTGCATCCATCCGTTGTGTGTGTAGCAATACGAATATCATAGATCTTAAAAATCTCGTCATGAGTATAGCCGGTTACAATCTGTTTTAAGAAATTAAACATGAATTCAGAGTCATCAAGTTTCGTCTTTTCTGCTCTCGCGACTTTGACACATGTCGGTTAGTACCCGACGGATATGGTGTGCTCTGCACTACAATCGGCTATCATCCGAGCAACCCCATCTGCCCCCGCGTCTGCTCCAAGAACGAGGCATATTCCGTTGGATGTATCTCATTTTCTTAAACTTGTCAATATTTTTATTGGAGAATACCAGCTCTGAATATCTGACATACACGTCGGTGGTCAGGTTGGCGGAGAGAGTTGAGTTAAAGTCGGTTGTGGTGGCCGGAGCGGGACCCTGCCGATCAGGATGCAGGCATGGCGTGGCTCAAAGAGGCAATTGTCCTGGGAGCCCGGTACCACGTTGACGTGAGACACTAGGCCGCAGACTTTATGTGGGTATAAGTAGGTAGGTTAACATATAACTCGCCTCTCCCCCCTCACTCTGCGTTTATCAATCTTTATCACAAACATAAAATGTCCTCCCCTATCCCTCCCCGAGGCATCTACGCCCCAGCCGTCGCCTTCTTCAAGGAAGATGAGACTCTAGACCTCGATTCAATCCGAACCCACCTCACCCGTCTAGCCAAGGGTGGTGTTGCTGGTCTCGTGATCCAGGGCACAAACGGAGAGGCCATGCACTTGAGCCATGATGAGAGGAGTCAGGTCATCCAACTAGCAAAAAGTGTTCTCAAGGAGCATGGTCGTCCGGATACTGTCGTCATCGCCGGTACCGGTGCCCAGAGCACCCGTGAGACCATTCAGCTCTGTAACGAGGCCAGCGAAGCTGGTGCCGACTTTGCCCTTGTCTTGAGCCCCAGCTACTTTGGTAGGAATGCTATCTCTGAACATACAGACAATGCTAACATCCAGTTCAGTTGGAGCCATGCAAAAGCCCGTTCTCTACAAGTTCTTTGATGATGTCGCCACCGCATCTCCCATCCCCATCCTCCTCTACAACTTTCCCCTCGTCACCGGCGGTATCGACCTGGACTCTGACCTCATCACCAACCTGGCCGCCGCCAACCCCAAAATTGTTGGCACCAAGCTCACCTGCGGAAACCTGGGCAAGCTGCAGCGTCTAGCCCACGAGCCTCGGATTGGCCACCCATTCGCCGCCTTTGCTGGCAAGACGGACTTTTTCCTTCATGGCCTAGTCGCCGGCTCTCATGGTGTCATTGCCGCTGCAGCTAACCTCCTCCCCAAGGTTCACGTGCACGTGCTGAAGCTGTACGATGAGGGCAAGCTCAAAGAGTGCCAGGAGCTTCAGACTCTGCTGAGCCGAGCCGACTGGGCTCTTGTTCAGCTGGGTGTGGCCGGTATCAAAGGTGCGCTGGATCGGTACTATGGTTACGGCGGTGGACGAAGCCGGAGGCCGTTGGGTCAGGTTGATGCGAGCAAGTTTGAGGGCGGTGTTGACGGTGCTCTCAAGGGTCTGATTGATCTGGAAAACTCCTTGTGAGGATGTAGAATAGACAAGTCTAAGTAATTTGCAGTTCTAGACACCAACATCAATACCAAGTAGAATAAATCGTTAAGAATCTGCCCCGAAATTTCAAGAGCACGGTGAATTCACTATATATCTCTCAGATGGATCTCACTCTCCGGTGTCTCTCGGCGAGAAACCAGACGCGGCATAGGTTGATAACAAAGGAATATTACCATTGTGCTTGGGGAAAAGACAAGGAGAAAGTAGATTAAAGAAATAAGAACGAGGAGTAATCCTTGCTTTCTGCGTCAGGTTAATTGGTGCTTCTTTGTTATCTAGATGCACCAAATAGGCCAAATACCTCACAAGAGCCTCTAACAATGAAGTAAATCTAAGACGAGATAGAAATTAGGCTCAATGGGTATTCTAGCAAATCTGTACGTATCATGGTTTACTATGAAACATGGGATGCCGGCTTCTCAACAACCAACCCGACAATATCCCAACCAGGTGGTCAAAGACTGCCCAGTGCCCACCTCCTCGAACTGGAAGAGTTTGGACATTCTTCAGCCTTTGTTGCCTCTTGTTTCACCCCTCTTCTAAGAGTATTTCTTTGTAACCTTCCTCTTCTTTTGTGCCTGGCCAACACGTTCCCCACCATCTCGTTTCCGCTTGTTCTGCTCCCGGACCATCTTGGCAGCCTCCTCAGCATTGAAAGCCCCAGGATCATACCTGGGTAACTCGATCATATCCAATACTTCATCATCTTGATTGATGATGGGAAGGAATGGTCTCTGTCGGAACGATTGAGGGCGAAGCGTCTTGTACTGCGCACGGTGCGGATAAGCTTGAAGCCGACACTCCCTTTGACTGGTACCAAGCGCGTCCCTGAGAAAGTTATTCCACAGGTCAATCACCTTGGTCTGGAAGCAGAAGAGATCCCACGCAGCCAGACTTTGAAACGTCCAAGCTGGCTCAAGGCCCCCGCCTGGTCCAAAAGGGTGAGGCATAGTCCAAGCCATACTAAAGTCAACGAGAATGCCGTTGACGTACTGAGATATACTCATATCCCTAAGAACAATCCCGCATCGATGGATCTCGTGCAGTTCTTCCAGCATCCGCGGAAAATGCGAGACGGAGAGAATGCTGTCAATCCTGTGTGATGGTATATCCGACTCACCCTCATACTTGGCTGGCTCCACCCAGTCCTTGACGATGCCTTTGATCTCGGAGGATGTAATCAGAATGGATCTGGCGGTCCTTGGGAAGAGTTTGAGATGACGGGGAAGCTTCCACAAGGCGTTGCGCATCTTGAGCTCCAGAGCTTGATCCACCTTGAGCGAAACGTAGCCGTAGACCTTGACAGCGAGGTGTTCGCGATTAACCTCCTTCAGTCTACCAAAGGCGCGGCATTCCTGGTAGAATGGGATAAAGTGTGATTCAAACTCGTGTTGATTCTCCATGGGGATCGTCTCGTAGTCCTCGGCATCGTATTCGGGCTCTGCCAGCTCAGTCTCTGTAAACTATTCCACAGCCGTTAGCAACTAATCCATCGCCAAAGATTATGATGTACTTACGAATTTTATAGCGTACAGGTGGCCTCTGATTCTCGTTTTTACAATGACTCCATGTATGCCATGGTGCCCGAGAATCTCGAGAAACTCGACATCGTCAGCAAGAAGATCGTGGTTGAATGGCTCTAGCTTGGGGCCATCGCCTTCGGGTAATGGTTTCAAATTCGACATGATGCTTAAATAGTAACGCCCGTACGTACTCTTTCTTTTCAGTGGCCCAGTTGATGTTTGATCGAGAGCTGAGAGGAAGAAAAGGTAGAAACACGGTGGGTGGGAATCCTCATATACCCCTACATGTTCAAAGACACGGCTTGTATGAAAGAAGAGGCCTGACTGAACAAGTACTACAAACGAACCGAGATCTCACTTAGAACGTACGAGGGAAGGAACAAGGATGGGAGCAAACATGTAGTAGAGAAGCAGAACAAGTTCAGTGCATAAGCACAATGCTATGCACAAGACGAAAGGATAACTCTTTGTCTTTCGCTTGGGCCCTATCCCGTCACAACAATAGACACCAAAGGCTTTGTCCAGGAAAAGAAAAATTCTTATCAAAGAGCCTGTTGACATGCTTAAGTCGCTTGCTTACCCTCAAAAGCTCCTGTACACCAAGACTCACAAGCAGTTTTCGGCATTGGCGATGTGCGACATGTTGACTCTTTACCATGCTAGTTTATAGCCATGGCGTCGAAATTAATTTTACGGCTTAAAATGAAGACAACCAAATTGACCTCTAAATTCTACCCTGCCGTACTGAGATGAGTCTCTGCTTGTCTGCCCCGATCTTAACTTCTCAAGAACGTAGTCTCGACTGCCAGTCAATTGCACACAAACCTTGCAGGCACACTTCGTGGTATCGAAAAATACCCAAAGCCAGTCTGTCAACACAGGATCCTGTTGTCATCGTATACGCAAATATGGATGGGAAAAACGTTGGCAACTCGAGAGTAGAAGGGATTCTCCTTGAACTCTGGATCATAGCAGCACTTGCTGGGTGTCATATTGAAAAGCTGAAGACCCCTAACTCAACAAATCCGGTTTCTGCCCGGTTAGCTCAATCGGTAGAGCGTGAGACTCTTACGAGTACACAATCTCAAGGTTGCGGGTTCGACCCCCGCATCGGGCTATTCCTATAAAATGATTGAGATTCTTTTTTTGCCGATTGTGGCTATTTTTTGCCCGGCTCTTCACCTGCGGAGGGAAGCTGGCGATGTTTTTGGTGGCTGCTAGAAGGGCCTCTTTTCTCCCCAACTGCACAACATTGTTCCGGGTCAGTCAATCCATGTGCCAACAAATGCACGACGCCAGTCACCAGTGATGTCGGTCATTTCTCACTCAAGAATCGTTTCGAGGATTCGTTTCATCAAAGGGTCATGATAGTCATCACAGAGTTGCTCTTCCGCTTGCTCAGATACACCCAGAGTGTCGTGTCAACCTTCCCCCGAGTTCCGCTTCGCCACGTTACATCACAAACAACAGGTCGGTATCTGAGGTGACCAGTCAGTATTCGGTCTGATTCAAGAGTGTGGCGCACTCACCAATGGGGTGGCTGCTCGACAGCTGAGGCTTCTGGGTATACTTGGTCTCGAGGATGTCGCGAACGCTGTTGAGGAGCTCGACGTAGCTCTGCTGGGGGTTCGCCTTGATCGCCGAGATGAAAGCCCACGACATGGCGCCAGTGGCCTGTGAGTTAATGGTAGCATCAGCCCTGTGGGTGCATGTTAGCAAAGTTTGCGAATCCCCTTTGGCGACACTCACGATGTCTGGTCATCCTTGCTTCCCGACCACATGATGACATCGGCGGGCGAAGTTCGCGTCTGCTTGGTCTTCTCATATGCGTCGTCGCCTGTAAAGGCAGACTTGGCCAAGCTGAAAACCGAGCCCGCAGCACCAGCCAAGTCTCCTCTAGAGTACGCGGTGAAGGCGTCAAACAGACCCGAGGCAGCTTCCTTAGCCAGGTTGGGCTCCTTCAAAACACCCTTGGTAGAGTAAACGTAAGGAAGATCCATGACGGTGGCCGAGTGGCACGAGTCGAAGATGGCAGTGAGACGGACGCCTTGTCCCAGAGGCTTCACGACGTAGTGGTGAATCTCGTCATCGACAATGTGGCCGGCCTGTTGGTGGTCAACTGGGTAGATGCACTCGTCGTATCCGTCATCCTCGTCACCGTCCTCGTCTTCGACCTGTCCGCCGTGGCCTGACACAGTTAGATCTAACGCATTATGTCGCAAAAGGGTGCGACTTACCAGAGTAGTGGAGGAAGAGAGCGTCGTTGGGCTGGGCATTAGACACAAGCCAACCCATGGCGCGAATGATGTTGCTTCTTGTAGGCTGCATCGTAGGGTTGGATTGATCGTCGGTCAAGATGACCATATCCTCGCGCTTATACCCATAGCGCTCAACGAGGAAGCTCGAGACGTTGTGAACATCGTTGATGCAGCCGCGAAGCTCGCCCTCCTGGCCAAAGTAGTTGATACCGATGAGCAGAGCCTTGCGCCGGCCCGTACAGTTTGAGTACTGGAAAGTATAGCCTTCGGGAGCTCCATGGCCGAACTGCTGAGGCGCCGAAGGAGGAGGTGGACCGGAGCGGGCATGGGCGGCGTAGCCGTGACCCCGCGAGAGCGGGTATCCGTACGCGTCGAGGCCGGGAGGTGGAGGGTATCGTGGAGGAGGGTAGCGCTGGTATCCGGGCTGGCCACCGTAGCCCTGAGGAGGGTGTTGGGGAGGAGGAGGACCCGAAGGAGGAGCATAGCCGTAGCCGCCGCCGCCGCCACCTCCGTGATAGCCTTGACCCGGGTAGTAGGACATGTCGGCAGGTTATGTGCGAGGTAGATTGTGGTGTTGATCCTTGGCGCGTGAAGCGACTCGAGGTGGAGGAAGAGGAGAGAGTTGTCCGGGATCAGGAGGAAGATGCAGGAGGGAACCTGATGGAAAGTTGGGAAGCTCGAGACGCAACAATATGGGGTCAGCGGCTGGCCGGACGAGCTGGCAGGGCAAAGATTGGTCTGGAGCTGACTGGCTCGACCGACGCGACAGGAGGCAGCGCAGCCTCAACTCAGTCTCACGACGCACGCGGAAGCTCTTGGTGCTCCGGAGCGACAGCGGGCGCTAATTGCGAGGCGGGGCGGGCTATGAGCTGGTGGTGGTGGCCGTGGTGGTGAATAGTGATGGTGACTGGAGGTGCTGATGGAGGGGAGGGGTCCCTTCGGATCCCGGTCGACGCGGGGCCCTCACTTCGACCCTTGGTGCTCTCACTCTATCCGACCTCCCCCTCCAGTCCCTGGGAAACCCCTGGAGTCCAGCTGGAGGCCGCTGAGGTGCTCGCTGCTGCCGCTGGGTGCCCTGATGGCGCCGGACTGTTGTGGTCCTGTGGACATCAGCGCCAAGGTCTTGGCTGTCCCTTGGCAGGCCTTGGCGCTGCAGCAGAGCCCCTCCCCCTCACCGCAGTCCATGTCTGACGCTGGCGTCGCAGCACGGGATAAACTGCTGGAGTGTGTATCAGAAACGTGATTGACACGGATTCATCATCACAAGGGACCGAAACTGGGACGTCTGAGACGTGATGGGGGAACGGGTGGGCGCCCTCTGGAGCCCCGCGACAGGATACTCCATCCCCAACCTCTCTTGGAGATGAGATGAGGCTTCACTGGCGGCCTCCCGCTTACCTCGGGGCGTCACGCCGGGACCAGCTGGGTGACGATGCTGAATGACCGTGTGTTTACAGACACGTTTTTTTGCCTCTCGTTGATTCCGTGAGGCGGCATGGTCGGACATTATGGCGACGTGCGCTCAGGCTCCGCCACATGTATCAACACAGCAATAGACATGCCGCCCCCTTTCCTGGACCACGTCCGATGAGCTTTGAGTGGGGATTTGAGCGCTTCGAGGGGAAAGCCGAGCAACACTTGTCATGAGCGTCCAGAGCCCATGGTCAGGCCAGACAAGTCAGGCCCAGATGAGGCATAGCCCAATGGAGATTACTGGAAGCCATGTACCATATACCAGTGGAGATGCGGTTTGGTTTTCTTGGTGTACATGCGTCCAAGTACCGCGCCGGTGCGATATCCACACTTCGCTTCTGAAGACCAGAGAGCGTTTGGGCGGGTGAGGGCTTGTTCCTATCAGAGTTCAGTTCAGAGTTTACTGACGACGCCTCTTTAGACCCTTAAAAAGAAGCATGTTTGCGAGGACAAAGAGCTCCTCAAGCTCAAGCTCTAAAACTCATTTCATGGAGGGGCAGAAGATGCTGCCCCGCCGGAACGGGCCGCAAGGGACATTGACTGGCCAAAGCTTCCGGCCGACCGTTTTCCAGACGGTGTTTGACTGCCCTGTAGAGGGGTCGGTTTAAACGGGCACAACTCAAGATACGACAGCACCAGTGTTGATTCACGGATGGAGTGGAAGGCAAAAGAAGCAGTGACATGCATCGATTCGAGTGACTCTCTCAAACAGTGACACAACTCGCTTCACCCCACCATCCCCATCCCATCCTTGCACCGTTTCGGCAGTGCCAAGTCGTCACGACTGACGATAACTGAACGGGTCCATCTTTCCTTCCTTGTGTTGCATGCGCCTGCCTGTATTCACCAACGGCCAGTGCCTGCCAGTGACAACCAGCTGTTCACTCCTCGCGCCTTGCACCTCAGGCCTTTCGCCATATAAACATAAATCCCTCCGCCTCTCCTCTGTTTATTTTCCCTCTCATCTCCATTCTCTGTCCTCTTCCTCTTCTTCCGCATCTTCCCTCCTGCACATCCCTCAACCAAGCCTTTCGGCATCACCTTCCACCTCTCCGAGGTCACTCTCAACCATGTCTTTCTTCAAGAAGCTTACCAAGGAGCTCGAGAACTTCGGAATCGGTGATAAGGACAAGGACGAGAAGAAGGACGAATCTCAGTCCCAGGCTCCTCCTCCCCCTCCCGCCGAGGGTAAGTGTCGAGTTGATCGCTTCCAGCCGCTCTAGCTAACTTCTCCTCCCCAGGCAATCGCGCCTACGGCTACCACGGTGAAGGCGGCCAGGGAGGTCCTCCTCCCGCTCAGTACTACGCTGCTCCTCCCCAGCCTGCGTACCAGCCTCCTTCCGACAAGCCTCCTCTGCCTGAGGGCTGGACTGCCCAGTTCGACCAGCAGCACCAGCGCTGGTACTATGTCGAAGTAGCTACCGGTCGCACCCAGTGGGAGGCTCCCGGCCAGCACGCTCCTCCTCCCGGTCCCCCTCCCTCTGATGGATCTCGCGACTTTGGTGGCCATGGTGGTGGTTACGGAGGTGCTCCTGGCTATGGCGGCGCTCCTGGCTATGGTGGCGCTCCTGGCTACGGCTCTCCTCCTCCTCCCGGCGGTTACGGATCGCCCTCTCCTGGCTACGGAGGCTACGGATCTCCTCCTCCCCCTGCCGGTTATGGCTCTCCCCCTCCTCCCGGCGGCTACGGAGGTGCCCCCGGATACGGCTCTCCTGCCCCGTACGGCGCCCCAGGCTACGGTGCTCCCGGCGGCTACCCTCCCCAGGACGGCGGCCACAACCCTTACGGAAACGAAGGCGAGCGCGGCGGCGAGAAGAAGAAGAGCGGCAGCTCCGGCATGCTCCTCGGTGCCGCCGGTGGTCTCGCTGTCGGTGCTGTAGGCGGTGCCCTCATTGCCAATGCCCTTGACGACAGCGACAGCGACCATGAGAATGCTCCCGCTCCTGCTCCGGCCCCTGTCACACACACCGAGTACCATGAGTACCATGAGTACCGTGAGGCACCTCCCGCCGACTACAACGACCCCTACGCCCAGGACGGCCCCCCTGCCGTCCTTCCCCCCACTGATGCCGATGGAGACTCTGTCTCATCGAGTGATCGCGAGGATGTTCAGGAAGCTCGTGAGGAGTACGAGGAGGCTCTTGCGGCTGCTAACGACTCAGACGCCAGCAGTAGTGACCAAGAGGAGCTTGAGGAGGCCCGTGAGGCGTACGAGGAGGCTTACGAGGAGGTGTATGAGGATTAAGGGGTGCAAAATGAGCCATGATTAACGACGACGCATTTCAGGTCAATATCCAATCGGGATGGGTTGAAGCCGTGTGGGCAGGGAAGCAGGTTACCTATTGAATTTGGACTCCACTTGTTGATACCTTTGTACATTGTACAAGCAGAAGGAACAAGAATGCATGCATTCATTTCGTGATGATGCTACATCTTGGCGAGAGCCTCTTGGCAATTAGCACTGCCACTGTTTTGCGAGTGAATGAATGACTGAGCATCCACATGTCGTTGATGTCGAAGGCCTGGCCTGGCCTGGCGTGCGCTGCACCTCATGTGCCGCCGCGAGTGCTCTGCTGCAGCGCATGCATAGCCAGGCCAGGCGTCAGACCATGTCCCAGACGCGCCGGGGTTGCATAAAAGGATACTAGTAGCCATTGTTTTCGCTTATCGGCACGGAGCCAAGAACTATTGGACCCTCTTTGCCTCCAACCCCGGTCTCGAAATATCCGGCCTCTGCTCCGGCCGAGAGCCCGAGTCTTCGGGGTTGAAGTTGGAGGCCTCACCGGACGGTGTCAAGGCAGCGAGGAATAGTAGCATGACAGCATGACAGCACAGCTTTATGAGGTAAAAGTCACCAGAGAAAATAAACAACAATTTGAGGCAGGAAAGAAAAAAGTCACTCATGTGAGTTGTCCAGTGTCCATGCTTGCTTGGCATTACACGAACGTGGTGAGGGACTCTTTGCACAGCCTCCTTCTCTCCCCGCTCTTGTATGTCGATAGTCGGCGGTTGGTTCTTGGCGACTGGGAGTACCTTTATACTTGCTCCGTATTGTATCCGTGGACCGTTTGAAACTGAGATTGCTACGCGCCCTTTTTGGTAGAAGGGATGGGGCATTCATGTTGTTGATGCCCATTCTCTCGTGTTTGAGGTGGTGATGATGGCCTTATACAGTACCTAGGTAGGTACACCTGAGCATCAGGACAAGTATTCAACTTTCTATCTACAATACATAACGGTTTCACAAACCTAAGCCCTACGAGCCCTCTAGCGGGCGCGGATCCCCCTTTTTTTTCCCTCCTATCCCTCTGGTTCCCACACGAACCCTGGGTAGTCATTGAGGCTGTGTTCTTGACAGCCCGCATATCTCCACAACCGAGTCAAGAGACGGACTCGATCTCTACAACAACAAGAAATTCTGAATCGAGATTAAAAAGAGACACCGCCATTTACACTGGGATCGACCGTTTTTACTAGCCTCATGCCGAGATATCTACACGGCAACTTCTTGCCGAGAATGCGGCAATAATCACACCTCCATGATGCTTGATCCGATCAAGCTTTTTTTTAAGCAACGGTCAGCGAGAAACACGCACCTTTAACAAGGGAGGGGAAAAGCTTGACAAGAAGCTTGACAAAGAAGCTTGTTTTTCATCTCTTGCTTACTTGTTTTTTCTTGGAAGTGTAGGGGGACCTTGTAAAAGGGGCGTACCGGTAATATGCTTGGCGCGCGTGGATGTGCGGTGGTGGTGTTGACGCATCAAGGGGTGTAGTCTAGTCGAGGAGGAGATTGGCAAGTAGATACGGGGCGGTAAAACGGCACTTGGTCCTTTCAAACTTGACTCTGTCGTTATTGCTGTTGTTGTCTATGAAGACGCTTCCCTCGACGTGTGCTCTGGCAATGACCCTCCCCATGAGATGACACTCCCCATCGTAATGGGAAAACTGATCACAAAGGTCTATTTCTTGGTGATTTTCTACTCAAGTAGGCCGTTTTCCTCATTCTGGCTATTTCTCTCTGCCAGTTCCCAGAAACACTCGTCCCGATAGAAACAATGCTGATGCTTAAAAGAACCTCCCAGGACAAACACACACACAAGCCGACAGCGAGTTCACCTCTGCTGGGTATCAATAAATCCATCCTCCGCTCATCGTTCCGTCGTTTACTTTTCGTTATTCTTCTCGTCCATGCAGATACACAGCGCAGCCATGAGGGCCATGTCAACGTTGGGCGCCACGACGAGGGCGTACGTCTGCTGGCCGAAGAAGATGTCCTTTCCGCTAAGGAGCTTGCGGTCGATGCGGGCGACAGCTGTGCCTGTTGTCTTGTCCATGATGTCGGCTGCGTAGTCGAGCCAGCCGCCCTTCATCTCGAGGACGTCTTGCTTGCCGTCAGTCGAGGTGAAGGTAGCTGTGGCCTTGGATCCGAGCACTGGAGCTGTCAGCACGAGACACATTGCACAACAAAAGGGAGCTTACGCTTGAAGCTACTCTTGACCTCCATGAGTACCTGCCCTTGCGGGCTCTCGACGTGGAACGTGGTGTGGATGTTGAGCAGCTTCTTGACAATGTCAAAGAGGTGGTTGCCCTGCATGTCGTAGACCGACTTGCGACCCGAGATGCTCAGCATCTTTCCCTCGACCTTGAGGATGGGCTGGCCATTGGCGAGCTTGATGTCGAAGCTGTCGCCCGTCAGGGAGAGCACCTTTTCCTTGAGCACCAGCGTCTCGGTCTGTCGGGCGATGAGGTTGGGGAAGACACCGACCTGGCGGGGCGCGGGCTGGAGCTGGACGGACATTGTGGGTTTGTGTTTGATGTGCTGACTATGGATAGGACTCGATCGAGAGGAATGTAAAGAGGATGACGTCGCAAGCTGTTGGACCGGACCCTTGGGCCCTTTTAAAGGTGGCAGAGACCCTTGCGGACAACCAAAAGTCAGTCACATGGAAAACACCCATCCTCCCTCCCCGCTGGGACGCGCGCTGCGATCAGCCATGCACAGCCTCTACTGGCCAGGAGCTGCTGCTACTGACCGTAGGGCTGATCGCAGTAATGGTCCCGATATAGCAACCCACGAATGGATAGGGTATGGCGCCGGCAAGGCTGATTCCACTTGACCTCTGAAGCAAGGGGGCGGTGGAGAGAGCTGAAAGAATGATGGATCATGGCTTCAGCAGGATCAGTCGGACGAGAAAGGAAAAAACGCCTTGCGTGCAGCAATGCTCGTCGTTTGTCGCCGCTCATTCGCCCATCCGTCCTGCCGGTACTTTTCTGCTTCCCTCCTGTCGAACGAGTCTTGGCTCGGTAGCTCAGCTCCGAGAAAAAATAGCTCCGCCGGAAGTGATTTTTCGCGTTGTCCACCACATTGGGAGGGGATGGGGGGCTGTGTGTGATACACGCTAGCTGCCTAACAAGACATATTTTGTGTGCTGGATGGAGATCTGCAGGGAACTTTGGTGCTTGCTGGACACAACGTGATTGTGGCTACTGGCGGCTGAGAGATTGCTAGTCCCGTACGGAATACTGAGCTCTCCCGATGTGACTTGTGAGGTAACATTGGTTTCGAGAGGGACTGTTGAGCTTATGATGAATGGACTCGAGAGCTGCCCTGTCGGGTTATTAGTATTGCTAGCGCTTAGAAGTTAACCAGGTAGCTTCATGCAGTCCATGCAGTGGGTAGATCTAGAGCTGGAGACTGGCATTACGTTTAAATAAACTTTCATCACTGACAGCTTAGAGCACAAGGAGATTGTCTATGGCAACTGGCGGCCTCCGATTTACCTCATTATCAGACCAGAACAAACGCGAAAGAATGCTTTGGAACCCGAAAAAGGACAATGATCACCCAGTCCCAAGATCCTCTCTACGTCATGTCAATCTTAACTCGTCATGATTCTACCCTACATCGCTGTGTCTTTCCCGAGTGCGTATGGACGCTGATTGCTCAATCTCCTTCATCAAACAATCACGTGATTGGTCTGGTGGTCTAGTGGTATGATTCTCGCTTAGGGCAAACCCGAAAGCAAGCTTGCGAGAGGTCCCGGGTTCAATCCCCGGCCAGACCCTTTCTTTTGCACTTTTTGCCAGCGGCTGGTGATGTTTTTGATTTGATCTTGTTGGATGACGGCATCTCTTTTTGCTTCCCCTAGCTTTGATATGCGTCTGGCCATGAACTGCGACGTTGGGAGTCCATGGAAGAATGAGAGCAAAAGGAACGAAAGAACAAGGCACATATCAAAACATTGAACCCACTTCACAAAAAACCATGTCATTAAAGTCAAATAACGGCAACCTTCTTAAGTCTATCCTTGGTCTATGCACGAATACAAAAACAGATCTCGGGCGCGAGATAATACACAAGACACGCTAATGGGCGTCAAGTCAACCCACGATCCATTTGGGTAATTTACAGAGCAAAGAAGGCGGCGACGATGGCGAGGCCAGCCGCCGAAACCTTGAGGCCAGAAGCACCGTTGACGACGGCGCTGGGGGTCTCGGCGGGAGCAGAGCCGGACTCAGAGCCGGAGCCAGAACCGGAGCCAGAGCCAGACTCAGAGCCGGAGCCGGAAGAGCCAGAACCAGACTCAGAAGAGCCAGAGCCGGAGGAACCAGAGCCAGAGCCAGAACCGGAGCCAGACTCAGAGTCGGAACCAGAACCAGAGCCGGAGCCAGAGCCAGCGGTGGGAGTAGAGTAGACACCAGTGCCAGTGGCAGTCTTGGTAGAGTCGTGGCCAGAGCCAGTGCCAGTAGCGGTGGCAGTGGAGTTGTTGTGGGCAGCGCTGGTGGACTCGGTGGCCTCGGCATCCTCAGTGTCGGTAGCCTTGGAAGAACCGCTGGTGCGGGTCTTGGTGGAGGCCTTGGTGGTGGTCTCGGTCTCCTCCTCCTCGTAGCCCTCGCAAGACAGGTCGAAGAGAGGGTTGGTGGACAGGTCCTTGGTGATGGCGAACTTCATCTTGTTGTCGGGGTTGGAGTCACGGAGAGTGTACCAGAAGGTGGGGGTCTGGTTGAAGAGGCGGCGGCAGCCAACATCACGCCAGTACTTCTGGGCGTTCTTGACGCTGGGGACAGCCTCATCCCAGTCGGGACCAGTCACGGGCCAACCAGTCTCAGTGACCCAGACGGGCTTGCCGCCAGCGGCAGCAATGGTGGCCTCGTAGGCCTTGTCGAAGAGCTTGCCAGCGTTCTCGATGCTGTTGCCCTTGTCGTTCTCGTAGTAGGGGTACTCATCGACACCGATGAAGTCGATAGCGTCGAGGACGGGCTTGTTGGTGACGTTGCCCCAGACGTCCCAGGTGTCGACGTGGCCGAGGGGAACCTTGGCGATGGGGGTGCCCTTGAAGGCGGTGCGGAAGTCGTCGATGAAGTCGACGAGGACATCGGGGTCGACACCGACACCACCCTTGTTCTTGACACCAGTGACCGAGTTTCGGTAGAGATCCTCACTACCGATGGAGACACCGATAATGAGGTCGGTAAGCTCAGAGCCGTACTTGGCAACGGCCTTCTTCAGGGCGCTGATCTCCTTGTCAATGTTGTCGGTTCCGGAGGCCCAGACACCGAGGAGGATGGAGGTGTCAGTCTCGATGGCAGCCTCGAAAGCCTCGATGGGGTCATCCTGAGAGTAGGCCTGGATGTTGGTGTAGAGTCGGACGGCGCTGAAGTCACCGGGGGCGCCCTTGAGACCCTGGGCAGTCTCGAACTCGGCCTTGAAGTCGGCCTTGAACTTGGCGGATCGGTCGGCGAGGGTGGCACCGGAGTTGAAACCAAGGTAGTTCTTGGCCGAGGCGCCAACGGCGAGGGCGCCGGCAGCGATGGTAGCGGAAACCTTCATGATGGCTAAAGTCTATTCGGTTCGACAAGAGAGTGTTGTTTTTCGTTACTTTTCCTGTGAAACCTAACAAGGTCACGCCACGCCTGATCGATCACGTATTAAAAAGAGCGTGGGATATGTGGGAAATAATATTCAAAAATGCCTTGAGGCGAAAAGAGAGTGACGAGGAATACAGAGAATGTCGATCCCAAAAGAGAAAGGACAAACAAGAAAAAAGGGAATGATGATGAGAGAAAGGTCTTTTTCGTGATTGAAAGAATGGAGGAGCTTCTTGTTTTGGGTCATTCAGGAACGCCATGAAATTAGGGGGAGCGGGCCCTGGCGCCGTCACGTGCATGCACTAAGTTCCCGGTTTTTCAGGGGAAAAGCTGACGACGCGGCTCCACAGCGATGGAATGATTGGCCCCAGCGCTTAGTCCACTAAGAATAGCAGCTGAGGTCAGTGCTCATTGGCGGCTAACCCCAGCATCTCCTGTCTCGTATCCAGCGCCACCCAAGCCATAGACGGGACGGTAATTTGCGTGTGATCGACGATAAACAATCATGATCGCGGCGAGGAATGGTTATGATACGGCGCAGTATGGTTTCTTGTTTATTCAGGTTAATGCCGATAAAACGCGCTCGATGCATGCTTCCCATAAGAACTCGCTGAGGATCTGCCACGTCTCGATGCCATGTGTTGTCAAGCCACGTCCAAAACTCGGCAACTGGGCTTTAACGGGGATCAGGGAGGACCAAGCTCATTCACGGGTGGATCTTTATGCAAGGAACAAGTCACCGACAAAGAAAACATAAGCAAAGTCTATTCGTGTACCCAATCTCTAGTGCATTTATAAGCTGGGATCTGGGATGTCTTTTACAGCTGGGTTCCAATTCCATGGCCAATCTTCATGTTTAGACTGGGCATGCAGGCGAAACCGCGAAACATTCGATGCAACCTCCTGAGTGGTTCAATCAGATGCAGGTACAATTTCGCAATCCTCCTGGATTCACTTCGCTACTCTCTTGTGGAAAGGGATGCCCAGAAACTTTCTTGACGTCAACGGGTGCAATCTTGGTTGTGATACGAGAAGATTCCCCGGGAACAAACGACGGTCGACGAGTGGCTGAATTGTGTGTGGTCCAAGTGGGCTAAGCTCCCCCTTGGAGTGGAGAGCGGCACGCTTGGCTTGGAAGCCGATCGATCCGTTTTTTGAGCTTGCGAGCTTCGGCGTGTCTGGAACGGGCAGAGTCGAGACGGGACGAATGTTGGGCGACCGAGTTTAATCTTGTCTGAGTTGAAGATATTGAGACGATACTCTTCCCGCGACTCGAGATGAAGCATCAAACATTGGGCAACATACTCGACTCCTTCGCCTGTTCCACTCGAGCTGCCCCTATCTGACCCTCAGCTCACCGTTGAATGCTTGTCAGGAGGTTCCCGCCTCAAGCGCTCCCGACCATGTCTCACCGACCAAAACATGCCTGGTCACCTCCGCGGTCGACAGTCTCAGTCATGCAAGGTCCAGTCTTTACAAGAAGCATTGCAACAGAAATTCTTTCTTGAATTCGAGGCTGATGGATAAAACAAATTGGTATTTGCACGGATTCCGGTTTCCACGCTTAAAACTAGACCAACCTCCTCCCATTCATCCCAACCACCGTCACGCATTTACTTTTGCTCCCTGCTGGCCTGAGCTTCAGCGAGGAACACTTCATCTTCGTTGATCTTGTAATTGGCAGACTTGCGAGCCGGGACGCCCTTCTGGAACTATTAAGGTTGTTAACGAAGATCCTTCTTGACTTGGGCATATCACTCACCATGTAGTCCATCTCACCAAAGGTTCGGCCCTTGGTCTCAAACATGCGGAAGTAGCCCCAAACGAGCGTAAGAGTAGCGAGGCCGGCCCAGAAGAAGGCCTGTGCTGGTGTTAGTGGACGCTGTGGCGAATGTGGCCAGGATGGGTACTCACAGTCTTTCCCTTTGCATTCCATGCTCCGGGGGAGAGTAGTTGGGGCTGGAGGAGTCCTCCGCAGACAATGTTGCCGACGTAGTAGGTCGATCGGGCCAGGACGACTGTCTGGGTTCGCAGGCGGGTTGAGCCAATCTCTGCAACCAAGGTGTAGATGATGGGGCCGACCGACATGGAGTAAGCGGCGAGCCAAACGATGCAGAGCAGCGACTGCGCCCAGGCGAGAGCCATGGTCTGCTTGGCGAGGGCTAGGAATCCGATGACCCAGAGGATGACAACCAGGGAGGAGAAGCCGGCGAGCCAGATTGTGCGGCGTCCCCATTTGGAGATGTAGAACCACGAGATGATGGTTCCGACAAAGGCGATACCAGTGCCACCGAGGGCGATTCCGTACGAAGCATCAGGACTAATACCGGTCTGCTGGAAGAAGAAAGATCCACTGTAACAGAGAGCGCCGCCGTTGGTGATCTGGGAGAGGAAGCCCACGCATGCGATCTCGGTACGTCGAATGTTGCTTCCGCGGAAGCAGTCCCAGTACGTGACGCCAGCCCGCTCCTCGATCTCGAGCTTGTTGGTGTGCACCATCATGGCGACGGTGGCATCAATGTTGATGTCATGCTCCGGCTCGGAAAGACGCTCGAGGGATCGCTTGGCCTCGTCGAGCTGGTTCGTCCGGACGAGATACCACGGAGACTCGGGGGCCATCCAGGCGGCGATAAACAGAGGGACGGGCCACACCCACTGGATGGCAAAGGGGACTCTGTAGCTCCACTCGGTAGAGTTGCTGACGAGACCCTTGAGGACGCCGGCTGAGATGAACTGGCCGATGCACCAGCACAGGTTGACATAGGCAGTGAGATAACCACGGATAGCCAGAGGGGTAACCTCAGCAGCATACGCGGGGCCAGTAGTGGCAAACACGCCCCAGGGGATGTTGCAAAGGAACTGACCGACCAACAGGACCTCGATGTTGGGCGCAAAGAAGACGACAAAGATGAAGGCAGTCAACCAAAACAGGCTCGCCATGAGGACCTTGCGGTGGCCCCATTTGGCAGTCGCCCATCCGTTCAGCAAGGCGCCGATGATGTTGGCAAAGGCTCCGAGACAGTTGAACCTCTGCTGCCAGTTTGCCGAGATCTGGTATCCGTTGTCCTCATCCAGCCAGGCACCGTACTTCTCGCGGAAAGTCGGGTAAGCGTAGAACGAGCTCAGGAGGGTAACGTCGTAACCCTCCATGATGACGGTGGTCGAGATGACTGGAAGCTGTCAGCACAAAGCACCCTCTCCCGGCATTGACACTTACGGATGGACCAAAACGCAGCCCGCTTGTACGTCTTGAGGGCCTGAAAGACGCCAAAGCTGTGCTCCTGGGCCGTGGCCTGGTGAGCTTCGGTGTTGAGCGCCTTGTCGTGCAGGTCGACATCCTTGAGGTGGTCGAGGCCATTGTCAGTGGTCTCGATCTGGAGCTCTGGAGCTCCGCCTTGCTTTTCGGTCGCCATGTTGAAGCCTGCCCAGTGAGATGAACAGTTGGATCTCAATGGATGAGAGCTGGAGAGGATAGGGCTGTATCAATTGAGTTTCCCCAGACTGGGGCCGCGGGTAGTTATAATGTCACCCTTGAGCTTGCCTCCAGCTAGGATCCTTCTCCTCATCCTACCTCGACTCTGCAACCTCACGGCAAACATGATCCTCTCCACTCGAAGCCCGGCATATCGAATTGAGCCTGTATCCGCAATAGGATCGACGGGCCGTTAAATCGTTCCTCCCCCAGGTTCAAGTTAGTGTTCGAGGCCATCTCACCACCACCCCGCGCCATTGGTGGAAGATCTTGCGGGGATGTTCAAGATGGCCTGGTCTCATCGACTGCGAGTGGACCGCCTAAGATCAAGAAAACGCCTGACCACTCACAGCTTGCCTCCTCCCCCTCAAATCTCTAGAGTTTTGGGGTAAAAGGATTTAACTGCCTAGTTCAGCAGGTGGAGAATCTGGGGTAGGTCTGGGGGATGGTGGTTTGATCCTTGCCGACGATGCTCGTCTCCCTTCGGTGTAGACTCCGCTTTCTCTTATTCCTGCAGCTGGACTCTCTGGGGGATTGACGGGAGGATCAGGCAAGCTTTTGTTGGTCTCTGGGGCTAGGTTCGTCGGCAGTCAACTCCGGCTGAGTGGGCTCCAGTGATGGTTGGGGTCATGCATGTGAAGAACTTTTGTCTCTGTTGGCGCCCGTATTGCTCGATCACGGGTGAATCTCAACCCATCTTTGTGTCTATTCTGCCGGTATTATATCCTGGGAATGGGTTAAGTGCTTCTCCAAGCGCTGCACGCGACCTTGACCGTGGTCAGAACCTTAAGCCGCATGCAAGGAGCCCCATTGCTCTCTCCAAGCTGTCGTACATTGTTGGGCTATATTCAGCGCTCTTTCAAGGGCCTGTCAGATACTGGATTGCCTTCTCCCCCTCGCTTGTGTGAATGTCGGGCCCGCTTGACTGTCCCTCTCTGATATGTCAGTCATCACTAAGGTGATCTCTCTCTCAACAGCGCTTAGCTACTGCTTACCTTTGCCACGCCCAAAGCTCGTATGACCAGAACTCCAATACGCCAATTGGAAGATCCATCAAACGGGTGATATCGTCAAATGGGCCGTCGGGTTGAAGCCATCCAAGTCGGCTAGAGAGTCGCCTCATAAGCTCGACTCGACAGCCAAGTAGTCGTCTCCCACAGAGACCAAGGTTACACCCCCTCCACACCACCTCCGCATCTGACTTGTTTCCTGAAGTTTATCTCCCAGCCAATTTAGGCTAATCCCCACGCTCAAGTTCCCCAGCCTATGAAGCGTCAGGGTGGAGGGTTAGAAGTCGGCATATCAGATGCTGCTTCGGCTGCTCTTCGTCCCGAGGCACTGGATCACCCGGGAGGGCCACATCGGACCATGGCTCGAGGATATGGTTCGAGAGAGAGGGCGCTCTTGAGGACCCGACAGGCTGGGATGATGGCTTTCTTGTTGCATTTTGCCTGATTGCAAGTGTTGATCGGGTCCCGGGTGAGACTGCCGTCGGTTCGTGGCGTTTACACCCGTTGGCGGGAGTCGCCGAAGGCGAGCGGTCTGATCTTCGCCTTACAGGCAAGTCTTTTAGATCTTGGTCTTTTCTTCATCTGCAACCCTCATTACTTTGTCTCTTTTGCCTCTTTTCCCGCGTTTCTTCATCTTCTAAGAGCTTGACTTCAGATGCTCCACGAGCCTTCTTCTCCCTCCTTGCGCTTCCCAGTATCATCGCCCCCTCTCCCCTTCCCGGTTGTTGCGATCGCGTCATAGTCCCTGGGCCAGTCCAGCTATCCGTTGGGAGAAATGGATTATGATCGTAGAAGGACGCGGGAAAGACACTTTCAGGCCCTCTCAAAAAGGCAGAGGCGAACCTAGGCCGGCGAGGTCGACCTGTAAACTTGGCCGCCGTCTTACAGGTTGTCCAGGCCGCCGACTTATGGGTTGTCCAGACCCCCGAAGCCATGGAATAAGTTGTCTGGGTTTGGCTACTATTCGCGACCAAGCTACAGCTGTCTTGTTAGCCTGAATTCAACCTTTTTTCATATGTGTGGGAAGATGGCTCGCCTTGATCTGGGCCTGGGTGCCGAAGGGTCAAGTGAAGTGGTGATCCACGGATGTCGTGCCGCCGAGGTGGCCGTCAGACGATCTTCACTTCGCGCCTGCATGAGTTTTATGATAAAGTCTTGCCCGTAGTCCGAGACTTTGCTTGAGTGCAAGGGATGCCTCGGAAACTCAGAAAGACCGTGGCAGTACATACCCATATGACTGATCTGGGGAAAGGGGAGCATCCCTGTGAGTATCTTGTACACGACACAACCCAGTGACCACATATCTGCTGATACAGAGCACCGCTGGTCTGGGATTATGTGAATGGCTTCTGGAGCTATGTAGCCCGGGGTTCCGCGAGAGTGGAAAGTAGATGTGCCCGAGTCGCTCAACCTCGTGCTGATCCCAAAGTCGGCGACCCTGACATACCAGGTCGGAGCCCTGGACACAACCATGATGTTCTAAAGACCAGTCAGAAATGTGGCGAAATTTTCACCGGATAGGCATACCGCTGGCTTCAGATCTTGATGAAGAAATCCGCTGCTGTGCATGAATCCAACAGCTTCCAAGACCTGTTCTATGATCTGTCTCCCCTCGAACTCCGATAGAGGTTTACCCTGCAAGTTGGTTTGCAGATCTCCCAGGGGCATAAACTCCATGACCATGAGGATGCGGCCGTTTAGTTCATACCACGCCTCTGAACGCACAAAGCAATGGCGGTACTAATCCTTGTTGGAATCCAAACTTAAGCATCCCTATCAGCCAAACTCCAACTGACCTTGGGGTGCGAAAACTTGAAGGCAGCCTCGAGCTCGCTGACCCAGTCGTTTTTCAGCCCCATTATGGTATCTATGGCGATTTCCTTGACAGCCCTGACTCTGTTGTCATTGCCTGTGATGCATCTCTGGAGATGGACTGTTCCGAAGCCACCCCGCCCTAGTATTGACTGCCTCTGCCATCGCTCCTCTTTGCGCAAGGGCCGTGAACTTGGAGACTCTTTACATTCGTAAACTACATGGCAAGTGCACGAGTCCAAGAAGTCAGCCCCGATTTTGGAGTCCTCGACGAGATCAGGGAGTCGGGAAAGCATCCTTCTGGGCTGGCCAGGCTTACAACCACCTGATAGGCGACGTATTCCACATCAAAGGTGGAGCTAATCTGGCCCTGTTGAAGCAAGTGTCGAGATGGCGAATTTGTTGGCCCTCTAAGCTGACATGCGAGAAAGGAAAACGGAGAGCTCCAGAGAGGCTATGGTGCTTCTCAAAGCCTCACTGCGGAAGGGCATCTTCCTGCATGAGGTATTTATGCATGCATAGGCGCATTCAGCCCAACTGCGCCCCATCTCGGCTTGGCAACAAACCAATCTTCATATCTCCAGCAAATGAGACGCTGGAAGGACCTTAGATATTTCTATTCACCCAGCTTTTTCAACGCCAAGTGAATACTCAACGCCTCTACCAGGCACAATGCTCTCAGTACCCTGCAAGATATGCCTCGGCTTCGACGAGAGCCTGCTCCAACCGCCCTCGAGAACACGCTGCACCCTTGATGAACTATGCAACTCCGCGCCGACATGTTCTACCTGCGCCATCATTCTTAGGGCAGTTAAGCATTGTTTTCCAGAGATTCTCTTGGCGACATTTTATTTCGCCCTCTCCTTCTCTCGATATAACGGCCGTCATCTACAGAACCCTAGCGAGACATTTAGCGTGACCGTCTCTGTTGAGGAGGATGTCGTCGAGGAGGATCTGCCGAAGGAGTTGGTGGGACAAATGTTTCGGGATCGTGAGCTTCATATATACACTGCCAAAGGTACAGGACTTCCCAACCGCATTCCTCGATTTTTACTCATCAACTGCGTATATAGGAAAGCCTTGTTCCTGGTCAGTGTTTGAAGAAGGACCGGTGATTCCTTCTAAGCCCCAGGAGCTTGCGAACCAAGCCAGGAAGTGGATTAACGACTGCGACAAGATTCACACGGGCTGTAGAAGGTCTAAAGAGAACATGCTGCCGAGAAGAGTTGTCCAGATTACCCAAGACCCAGGGGCAGCATCATGCAGAGCTCGCCTTTACGAGACGTCACCTGGCGAAAGGGGATCTTATGCCTGCCTCAGCCATTGCTGGGGTAAACACCAGATAATCAGAACGACCAAGGACAACTTTAACCACCACGGGAAAGAAATTCCCTGGGATGAGCTATCGACTACCTTTGAGGACGCTATCGAATTTTCACACTACCTTGGTCTTGAATTCATCTGGATCGACTCTTTGTGTATTATCCAAGATGATACACCAGATTGGGAGAGAGAAGCCGTCAAGATGGCAGAATACTACGCTAACGCTGACGTTACGTTGGCAGCCACTGCACCACCGGACGGCACGGTAGGGTTCTATCCTCATCGACTCACACGAGATGAACCTCTTGATATACAAGGCGTGGACAAGCAAGAACGACCGTACCACCTCGTTGTGAAGACTCACATGAGGCATCCCTACGAATCCAATCGCGATGAAACCTTTAACGGGGGCACCTACGAGTTTCCACTTATGACCCGAGGATGGGTACACCAAGAACATGTCCTCTCCCAGAGATTCCTTCACTTCGGTCCGAGGGAGCTCGTGTGGGAGTGTCAGTCGCTAACGACGTGCCAATGTGGAGGAACACCCGCAAGACCAACTGTTCGCGAGAGGACGACTCAACTCCTTAGTGTTTCGAAACCTAGCCTAGATCTAGGAGATCCAATTGTCGTGCTCAAATTATGGTATCAGAATCTTAGGAGCATCACGTCCCTGGATCTTACATATATCCAAGACAGACTCGCAGTCATGGCTGGCATTGCATCGCAGCTCAGCAAGGGGAGAAAAGGGCGCTATCTGGCTGGTCTGTGGGAGGACTCCCTCGTCTCTGATCTATGCTGGCAGACCTTTGGCGACGAGAGGGAGAGGCCAGAGGCGTTAAAGAGCGTGCCGACGTGGTCGTGGGGTTCTGTTTCGGGACCCATCGCCGGCCCGTGGGATCGTGTCCACAGGACGACTTTTACAGTCAAGGTTGTTGACATTGACTGCAAACTCAATGGACCTACATTTCTCGGTCGCCTGGATCACGGAATACTAACCTTGGAGGGCTACGTAGCTCGGGTAAAGATATTTCCTCGCGGAGGACGTGGGCAAGGGTTTCCGAGAATCCAGTTCACAAACGGAGAGTGTCGTTCCTCCAGTCCATACAAGTTCCAGTTCCAACCCGACGTGGAAGACTGGACGATGAAGACTCCAGATTCTCAAGTGCTGGCTGTGGAGATGGGAAAGACTATCGAGGACGGGCAAACCCAGGAGGCGAATTACTTGATCCTGCAGCCCGCCGAAAGAGGCGGCGGTTTATTTGAACGGGTTGGAAAGGTTTGGGCGGCAGCAGTAGGAATCGGCTCGAAGGGGACGAGGGAGGAGCTAGGCCATGAGATGTCATTCCCTGGCTATTTCGCAGACGAAGCTGTTGTTGAAAAGGTCCGAATATGTTGAATTCGGTAACTTGAAGTCATTACTCCAATTCTTGTTAAATACGCCACCACCTGAAGATATAGCCTTTTCGCCCAAACTTTTATTCCCAAAAAAAAAAAATCCTCAAGAGTCCTGAATATGCCTCCCAAGCTCAGCAAAGTCCCCAACATCCTCTCCCGTGAGGTCCCAGTCCGGATTATTATACATCGAGTAGCAGTACTTGTAAAAGTCGTCTGGCGGAATGTCCGCCATCATCATGTCTTGCTGCTGGTTGTCTCCCGCGCCGTCGGGCATGGGAACCCAGAGGTTGTTGAAGTTGTCCCAGAGATCAGTGTCGAGGAGCATAAAGTCCTCTGGAGATGTCTGTCCCTGCCCGGGAACTAGGTCAACACCGGTGCTGCCCATGTTGACGAGTTCTGTGCCGTTGACACCGATACCATTTGTCTGAGTGCCGTGGTGAGCATCGCCGTTGACATCGCCTGTGTGTGCCTGAGGAGAGACGTTGACCACTTGTAGTGACTCAATCTTTTGAGCCATCACCTTCCATAGCTTCTTCACTTCCTGCAGTCTCTCACGAGCATACGTGTTGCCATGGTCGGCAAGGTACTGTAACTCGCCCAATGCCTCGGTCAATCCCGGCTTCGGGTTGATCTTTGAGCTCTCGTCGCAAACAGAGTCCAGGATAGCGGCCAGAATCATGATGAAGGCAGCAGAGAACGAGGCCTCAAAGTCGTAAAAACCAAAGATTGCTAGACTTGTCAGCACATTAGCCTTATAAAAGGTTTGAAACACTCACCGATCATGTTTCGCTTCCTTAGTGTACCAACGACTTTCAGTTGCCGCCGGGCAGCTTCTACACACGTCCTTGATAACCTTCCAAGTGGCGAAGCTTGTAGTTGCTCGCCGGTTGGCCCCTGGCCACTCAGAATGAGCTTTGCGGCATGAAGCATGATTGGTCGGATTGTGAGAATTGTTGCCTGAAACTGTTAGCAAGTAGCTTTTTAGCCATTCGGTTCTACATACCTGGAAGAGCATCAGATGAAGCGAGGCAGTTGTCCTCAGACACTGGTCGCGGCCCAGGTTGTAGACGTCGGTAACCGAGTCTGAAGGAATCTCTTGTGATATCTCGTATAGAGACTTGACGATCTCTTGAACATGAGGGATGAAGGTATTCTCGGATTCGTCCTCTGGGTTGTAGAGTACTGAGCAATGTTAGATACAGCTTGATACATTGGGAAGGGAGTTATTTACCAGCCAGGATACGCCCTGTGGCTCTAGCAATCCGAATGTTGGTGCACATAGGTCCAGCAGGGGGGAATCCGGGGGAATCGCTTGGTAGTGAGATGTTGATGGCTTCATCAGCTATGCTGGGAGGGTTTCCTGTTGCTGCAGCCAAGCGCCTGAATCATTAGTTAGCCATGATTCGTCACTTGCATTAAAATCCATACCTCTCGTGCATGTAAATAGTCCACCAGAGACGATTCAGATGGACCTTCTCTGACTGCATCAAGTGCCTAGTGCCACAGACTCTGTGATACTTTTGCGCAATAGCTAGTCGCATAGCAGTGCTGATCTAGGACGGGTCAGTTCTGTAGACAAGAATGAACCAGGGTACTCACATAGAGATAAGCCTCTTCCTTGCGGTTCATATTGACAAGATAAATCGCAAAGAGCGCAAATATCTCAACCCCGAGCTTTCCAAAGGCACGCATCTCTGTCAGCGTCGGCACGTTCTTGTGCGCATATTCAAACAGCTGAACCCCTGAAAACTCATCATTGCCCTCGGGATTCGCGTCAAATAGTGTTCCGATGGCGATCATCAGAATCATCTCCAGAACCCACGGCGACTCACGCTGCGCGGGATCGTCTTTGTTCTCGTAAAATACCCACAGGCGGTCCGAGAACTCGCGGGCGTCGATGTGATGCTGTGACTGGCCGATGTAGAATAAGGCCTTTTCCAGTAGCCGTTCGGCCTCTTGCCTTGACGGCAACTTTGGAAACTCGGTATTTGAAGTTCGCCACGGGGCACTATTCCTAGCTACTTCATGAAGTTGGTTTGCCTCTGGGCTCACCCAGGGCTTGTTTGTGATTTGCTCATACTCGGGACGAGATGACCCAAGTAGGTCCTGTACTCTGGAACCAAATGTGTGGCTTGAACTCAGAGAGGAGCCAGCAAGAATGGCTGTTCTGGAATAAGCGATTTGGTCATCATGCTGTGGACAAGTTGACTCACTTGAAGCTGGGGATGTGTGAGTGGCCTCTTTAGCCGGGTAGCTAGGTTGAGTTAAAGGCGCTGAGAAGCTGGACGGGCGAATGAAGCTCGGAGACCTTGACGTTCTGTGCAGATCTGCGTGTGGGGAGGAGTGAGACGTCTGCGAGTGCCCATTTGTTTCTCCATTGAGTCCATTGTGGACTGGAGCCGGGGTTTCTACAGTTGTTAGAGGGTTCTCAATGAGCGGCTAAATGACAACATACGTGCTATGCTTGCAGGTAGTCCGGTTGGTATCGTATTACCCTCCTTTTCATATCTGGCCAACTTGCTCTCAAGTTCCTCAATACGACTGTCAACCCCGATTAGTAAAGATGAACAGAAACAACACAACACTTCATACTTGGCCATGTACATGCGCTTGTGCCCATGCTCAGGAACCCTACAGTCCAGCCCTCTCTTGGTGCAGTACTGACAAGGCGTCGTCCCTGAACACCGAACCTTCTTCTTGCGGCAAGTGAGGCATCTGTAAACATGTTTCGTTAGCCTCTACTCAACGAACTGCATGAAAAAATGTGGAGAAGCGGGCTCTCGTACGCCAATGGTGCCTTTCGGGCATCTTTGCTGTTGGAAGCCGGACGCCTCCGAGCCATGTCTTCGGAGACTGCAGGCATTTGACCTAGAGAGGGGAGAGAACAACAAAAAGAGACCGATAAGAGAGGAGACGACCTAGATCAAACCCTTCTGGAATGCTTCGCCGAAGGTGAGGAACTGATGGGCAGATGCTCCGAAGGGGACGCGGGGATTTCGAGTGATGATGGGTTGTTGCGCCCTCGGGACAAGTTCCGACGTCGCCAGCCCTTCTCCATTTTTTCACGCCGATCACGTGCCGCTAGAGATACACCATCTCCAGACCTGGAGATTTCCTTCTTTGAAGTCGGGATAGAACCCGGTTCGAGACCTACAAACTCTATCTAATGATCCACATGGTGGCGATCTTATCTTGTGATTCATTTCAAGGCTGGTTTGACTATTTTCTTCCAGTTGAATACCGGCCTCGAAGCCGATGTATGTGCAGGAGTTGTCGTTAGCCGAAGCAAGCCACGCTTATGCCGTCAACTGCCGTGAGACTCGACAACGACAGCTTTGCGGACAGAGTACAAAACAGATGATAATCACGTTTTCTTTCCTGTGCAACTGTAAACGTGGTGCTTAGAAAGCAATTATTAGTCTAATGATGAATTGCGTGACAGAGTGAAATTCTACTGGTTCTACCAGCTCACAAAGACGAAAAAGGGTTGATTGCGACATCGGAGGACTACACCGAGATGTCGGAGCCAATACCGAGAAACCGATGTGACGTGCTCACAAACAAGACAAGGTCAGCAATTACCATGTCAGAAAGACAGAAACCCATTTTTTTCCTATGTACTTGATCGAAATAAATACATCTAATCAGTGATCACTGATACTGCAATCGTCCTTCGCTATAAAACAAGAAAGAATAAGCCAACCCGCCCGCTGCCTATTGTTATACATCTCTCAAAAGGTATCAGATGGTCCATCGCATAACTACAAAGGCTATTTTTTCACCGAAATTACTTCATACCCTTTTTTACATCCTCGGTTCTCTAGGCTGTTGCATCATAGACGCTGCCATCTTCAACCTGTGTCTCGCCTCGGTTAAAAGCTCCCACTTTGTGTTGGACAAGGCATCGTCGACGACGCTCAGGAGCCCAATGATCTTGTTCCGGTTGCCGACCACACCGGCTTGGTTCTGGTGCAGGTGGAAGGCCTTGATCGAATCAATCGTCGGCGGGATCATGATCTGTAGATAGGTCCGCAGGTCCTCGTGGCGATCACGCTTCAGCGCCTCGTAGTCAGGACTCATCGACATGGATGGTTGCTCAGAGTGAGATCCTTGAGGCGTGTCGGCACTGGGGTTACTAGCTTGCGTCGTTCCTTGGTTCGACGATGACTGCATGCTTGGCTCCGCGGCCATCTGCGGTACAGCCAGAGTGCTGGATGGATAGTGCAGGTTGTCGGGGAACGGCTCGATATTTCCGTCCTGCACGTATCCGTAAGCCCATAGCACCAGGGACGCGTAATATAGAGCCCAGGCACGAATGAGCAGGTTGTCCTGTGCAGCATCGTACTTGGGATAAGGGGATGGGGTGAAAACGGAGGACATTCCACCTGATTCACCCATAGTGCTTCGCCTGGGGGTCTCTTCCTGGAGCAGGATGAGCCTGATCAGCTGCAGGGCATGGTACACGCCACCAATGGCTCCAGGGGAGGCCACCCATTCCTTGATCTTGGCCTCTGTCCTCCTCCAGTCGACAGACGAAACAGTACGGCCAAGGATCTGCGTAACACCGGCAAAGATACACAGCTCCGGCATGCTGATGTAAACGGTAATGTGGCCCAGGTGGTAGAGAACAGTCCCCAGAGTTTCCATTGCATCACCATCATCACTTCCACCTCGGCTGCTCAGCCCCAGTCTCTGCCAGTCAAAGGCCGCATGCCGAACATGAGCAACACCATCGTCGTAGTCCTTTTTCCACCAATCAAATGCTCGCAACAACTTTGGCCGCCATCGTTCTTGAACACCCGGGATTGTGTCAGTACCGAGAGTACCCCGATCGAGGTCTCGCTGATGCATCTGCCATGTGACAGAAAGCAATGCAGCAAGAAGAGCCATCCTGCCAAAGGAACTCGTCCGCACTTTCTGGCCGTTGAGAGTCTTTTGAAGCCCATCGAGGAAGGTTATTGGTGTTACGCCGTTAGCGTGTAAGCTCGATTCGACACAGCCAATCTCGGACGGTGAGTCGGAAGACCAAAGAGTGTTGTCGCAGGGGAGTGGAAGTTTGATCTCGTGGATCACCAAAGTGGGTGTATGCCCAAACAAGGCGGCGTGGGTGGCGTCGATGATAAACGCAGCAAAGGCTGCTCGTCGAGTGGCTTCTTGAGCAATCCAATGATCCCACCACTTTTCAGGTGAGGAATCAAATCCTCTTCGATCAGGCCCAGGGAATAGCCTAGGCTGGCCAAGCTTTGGACTGCCCATGGGAGTTTGGACTCGAGAGGTGTAGGAGGACTGCTTGCCGGTCAGGGCGCTTCCTCTACGCATGAGGGACAGCGTCGTGGGGAAGTAAATGTGAGCACGTTCATGAAGAACCCGGGTTGCGTTCATCTTTTCATACACCTCGAGGATGAGAAGTGTTTGAATAACCCAGAGCTTGGCCGGTGGATGAGAGTCGGCGTGCATAAAGACCTGCCAGCGGAGATTCCACGAGACAAAGGTGGTGAACTTTGAAATTTTGTCCGCGTTCTCTGGCAAGGCAGCCTTCTTCTCAAGCATGGACGCTCCCATGATCAGCACGGCCAATAAGAGGAAATCGTGGGCCGTCTCCGGTATGAACGTTGGATGATGCAGGATAGGCAACTGGTCGTGAAAGTTTTCCCAGTACGAGTTGATGTATCGTTGAACATTGAGATGGCTGAGGACATGGGAGTCAGCGTCGCTGTCGCTGCCAAAAATCTCGTTCTTGATGTCTGCGGCCGATCTATTACCCTGTGAACCGATCTCGTTGAATCTCTGCATCATGTACTGAAGCAGAGACTGTCGCTTATGCTCCGAAAGCCCAGTCTTTCCAATCTGCGAAATATCCACAATCGGCGTGGCCATAGGCATAGGCTCTGACTGGAACCAGAGGCCATTCATGGGTTCGACATAGGATCCTCCCATCATTCCCGGCTGCGAGTAATCCGGGCATAGTTGACCAAAGTTGTTTGAGTATCCCGCCATCCCGAGGTTGCCACCAGGTACAAAGTTGTAATTCGAAGCCAACCCCTGGCCGTTGAACAGCCAAGAGGTAAATTCGTCGGTGCTGGATGGCGATAATCCAAAAGGCTGCTCTTCGATAAGTTGCTCGGTGCTCGACGTCGGCATTCCATTTGCCATAACATAGGACTGGTTCCTCATGCGCTCAGGCCGGCCTGGTAACCCAGGACTCGCCATGGGCATTGACATGTCGGCGCCTGGCATCTGGTCCATCCTAAACGGAACTGTGCCCATGGATTGTTTTTCCGGTGAAGATTCGCGGCTCTGAAGTTGTCGTTGGTCCCCAAAGTAACCAGCGGCCTCGCCTGCCTCGTTCTGCTGAGCCGACTCCGGCTGTGCCGAACCTCCTACACCAGCCTTTTGCGAGCTTGGATCGACGCCACCTGCGTCCAGTGAGTGTCTGTTCCTGGCAGGCTGCTTTTCATTTGCTGGCGTTTCCCTCGCCTCGTCTTGAGTGTCGCTCCAGGCAGATCCATCTTCACTAAATGAGTACCTCTCAGCGCGTTCCCTCGGCGCCTTTGAAAACTCCCTCTGCGGCCGTTGAGATAACCGACCATTCCCATACTGCTGCACCTGGCGCTCATGCCTCAGCTTGTGGCGCGCGTAGAGATCCTTCCTGACAAAGGTGAATGAGCAACCCGGGTAGTCGCAGTAGTAGATCTCCTTGGGTGAATCTAAGACGTGTCAGCACGGGGTCCACCGCACCTCACCGGGGCAGAACCATGACTGACGGTTAAGCTGATGCCTCTGAAGATGCTCCGCTCGCGAGTAGGTCCTCCCGCAGCCTTCGTGGTTGCACTGGAACTCCTTGCACGAGGCCTTGCGGCGTTTATGACGCGGGGGTGATGAGGCCATGGTGGCGCGTGACCTTGGGTCGGCGGCCAGGGCCCGACGCGCTGCGACGGTCGAGTGAGTCCCTGAAGCCTCTGTAGGGCTGAGGCGAGCAGCGTCTGCGCGTTCTGTATGCGAGCGAGGTCGTCGAGACGTCGTTGAAAGCGGGGGGTTGGCTCTATCCAATCTCAAGACAGATTGAAGATTATGGGGGCAGCCAACCTCGGTCAGCTGACCACTCTCTGCTCACTTTCGGTTGTGGCCTGTCATCCCCGCGAATTCCCCCGCCTTCTCCAATTTTAGTGGCCGAATGCGGGGATGGCGCCGAGGTGTAGGGTAGGTGATTTACTTTTGCCGTTCGTGCCGACAGCAATTTGACAAGTCATTCTCCCGAATCCCTTGGCGCTCATTTCAAGAGACGTCTGTTGGTGGGCTTAATTGCGCCTATAAGTGGCGGCGTTGGTTAAAAGAGCCATGTCGTTAACCGGTCTCAATCAGGTATACAGATGCGGTGGCTGCCTCACATCATGTTGTTTTTACACACGAGTTCCTGTGTCTGTTATAGTCTGTCTCGCCAAGAGAGAGTGTGGCTCAAATTCTTCGACGCCCACGGAACAATCTCCCTTCTGGTAACAAAACCCACACTCGCTTGCACGCAGGTAAGCCACGACCTGACCTTGTAGCGGAGAATCTCAAGAATGCGAGCCAAACTCCGCGACGCTTGTAAAACATACCTTGTCCGTGTTTCAATTCGTCAATTCAGACCCTAATTGTCCAATCAGGCCACCACGCGCTCTCGTCCTTGGCAAAAGTGCACTATCCGCAACCACGTGCTTACTACCATAGTACGGTAGCACAGGAACGGAGAACGGCTTCTTCCGTCTCACAGTGAGGCTGACGATCCTATCTCTGGATAAATTCACAATCTATTACATCGGGAATTTCTCGGGCCTTGAGCTCCGATCCAACAGGGGCAACGAGCAATGATCGACTTCTCCCCACAAACAATGCGATGCTATCCAACGCAAAAGAGTCAAGCATTGTAGGCGATGCTGTCTCTAGTCATGTCCTGCAAGGGTCAGTCACTCTCCCAGGAGGTGATCCTCGCTCGCTTGGAGGACTTAGGGCGATCTACTGTAGACGAGCTGTCAGTGCGCAGGTCCACTCTTGACCAAGTCCGTCAGATGATTGTGAGACAAGACCCTTTTGCTTCAACTGCCGAACCTGCTAAATTGTCTAGTCCAGCTGCGGGCGTCGCCTGTCCTATCCCCGCATGATGCCATGCCATTGTGTATCCTGATTTCCTTCCCGGCCGAGCAGAGACAAAGGCGTCAACTTGTTTGCTTAAAGTTGTTCGAGAAGATTCAAGTTTTTTGTTGACTCAGGAAAGGGGCCAAGGGTGGTGGAGAAATCTCCGACCGTCACAAGGAGAAACTTCCCAGAACAGCATCGCGACCCGTCGCGGCGTCTTCCAAGCGGGTTCCACACACGTGTTGCGTGCCTGTCTGTGCCTGCGCCACTGTAAGCCCGTCCACAACAGGGCTCCTTTCAGAGTCGCATCCCGAGGAACCATTGAGTTCGGGGCTAATGTCAGGGGGTGCCCATACTGCCACCACGCGACGGCAGGGGCTTGGCTTCGGGGTTGTATGCCCAACCGAGGCCAGTCCCGGGACGTGCCAATTCTGCAAAATAGTCTGTCGCCTCTTGATGCCCAAAAAGTGCAGATCGGAGGAGTTCATCGATGCGGTGGATTCGGTGACCATCTGAATCGCCGCACAAGGGCCGGACGGACCCAAGAGCCAAAGCCTTGGGTCAAATCAGTTAATCATTCAAGGGGGGGCTTGTCTTGGCCCCCCAGCTTCTGGAGTAGATATATCTGCGACGCTCCAGTTTCCCCGGCCCGAGCCTACCGGGCTCTGAATCCTTTCCGCTTCTTCATTCAATCCTTTGTACTCGTTTCCCTTATTCCCATATTGAGTGCATATGATCCCCCTGCTGCTTGTTGGGTCTTGCATCAGCCATGGCCGTCGAGAACCGGGGTCCTGAGCTTCAGGCAGTGTGCTACACGCTTGCGACTGCTGCAGTTATATCGACATTATTACGATGCTTTGTCCGTGTGCGCCTCGTCAAGAACTTTGGCTTTGACGACTGGTGCATGTGTACCGCTCTCGTGAGTCCCGTCCCGCCTGTGCCGTATGATCAACCGTTGACCCGGACAATCGACAGTGCTCATTCCTCCTTTTCGTCATCTGCGCCCTCATCGGAGTTCACTATGGCACCGGCCGTCACCACAAAGACCTGGAACCCGAAGATATCAAGCAAGCAATGAAATACTGGTGGTGGTGCTACCTATGGTACTGCACCAGCATGATCGCCTCCAAAATATCCATCGGCTACTTCCTCCTCCGAATCACTGTCCGAAAGATGGACGTCTGGATCATCTACGGCGTCATGATGATCACCGTCTGTACCGGCGTCGTCTTCTTCTTTGTCACCCTCTTTCAGTGCCAGCCCATCTCCTTCTTCTGGAACAAGGACCAGAAGGGCACATGCATCAACGTCGAGGTCATCATCGGCCTCACCTACCTATACAGCGCTTGTAGTGTCATTTCCGACTTTACATGCGCCATCCTACCAATGTTTCTCGTATGGAAGCTCAACATGGGCAAGAAGACCAAGATTGCTCTCATTCCTATCATGGCTATGGCCTGCGTGTAGGTACCCCCTTATTCCAGCACAGGATAAACAACTCACATTGTATAGGGCGAGTTCAGCCGTGGTAGTCCGTTTCGCATTTGTCAAAGATTTTAAAAGCCCAGACTTTCTCTGTAAGTATCTCCCAAACTCCATTGCACCATCACAACTCCAAGCAAACCTCTCTGCTAACACCTCCCAGGGGCAACCCTCGACATCGCCATCTGGTCCACCACCGAACAAGGCCTCGCCGTCACTGCCGGCAGCCTTGCTACTTTGCGACCTTTGCTTCGATTACTCGGCCACAAGCTTGGCATATCGACATCGGGTCCGTCTGTCTTGCAGGACACGGATCAGCCCATTGCATCAGGGGGGTTCAAGTCAAAGGGCGCTGACGGCAGCGGGAATAGGCATCGCAGCCTTTTTAGCCTCACCACATTCACACGGGAGGACGATCTGGATCGCCACGGGCGAGACGGCGAGGCAGCTTACGCTGGGAGGAGCCATTTCGACAGGCCGGGGCAGGAAAAGTCTGTCTGGGGGACGAGGACGAGTGTGGAGAACGAGAGCGAGGAGGAGTTGACGGGGATGGGGCAGCAACACAACAAAGGGTTGAGTGGTGATCCACAGCGTATCGTCAAGGTGACGACTTTTCAGGTCCAGGAGGATCGAATCTAAGTATAACTAATGAATGAATCTTGTTTCTGCTTGTTCACAACATCACAGAGAGAGAGGCCATCGCCGCCATTTTATCCTCCTCAGCCAAGGACCCCTCAACAGAGGTGTCGTGTGTCGTGCCGGGTCAACACACAAATGGTGCCTGTGACGTCAAGGCCTCGGGGACCCGGGAGGTCCCAGATTGATGCATTCAAGCTCTTGTTTAAGGCCTAGTCGGCTGCAGGATGCAGGGCACGGTGGACCAACAATTGCACATGTCGCAGTCCCATCCGCCCTCTGTCTCTACCGGCGGTAAGCTCACATGGGGGACACGCGGCACAACAGGTCGTCAAGCCAGCCTTGATTGGCCCGTGTCGTTCGGTACGCGAGAGAAGGGACAACCTCTTGTCAGGCTGAATACTCGTGTTGGAAAAGAGCCGAAGAGCGAGGCTGAAGAGGAGGGGAGTGAGATGTATCAAGATATTCATTCGCCCACTCGCCAATCTCCCGGGCCCGATTCTCTCCCCGGGTTCCAAGACTGAGCCTCTCAGGTCGCACGATACAACGTAGCAGGCGTTCGTCCCTAGCAGTAAAAGGGGCATGGGGGCGGCGCATAAGACCATATACAGTTAGTGGCAGGCTCTGCCAAGCCGACAAGCTTATCTGCACAATTGATGATCCTCCCGCGTCTGCGCTTCCTTCCGCCTTTCACTGGGCGAGACGAGACATTGATTGACGCGATGCCTTCGAGAAACCGACCGTATTCTTGGAATTGACTCAAATCCCGTTCGTATTTGTCCACGCTGACGGTCCTACGCATTGCTTTTTTCCACTCCAACGTTTCCTCTGGAATGTTTACTCGGCCAAGTCAGCCTTGCTGGCCCACCATTGAATGTTACGGGACAACCTAATGAGAGTGTCCATCTCGATGGGTAATCACAAGGAACGATATACTTAGAAACAAGACGTCGATCATGGTATCCCAAGGTATTCATATTCTGAATAAGGAAGCTGTCACTTGTCAACCTCGTCCGACTCGTACAGCTGCGTCACCTCGACCATCTAGGATGCGAGGGCCGGCAACTAGAAAAGCTTGACCTTGATTTTCAAACTCTGTCCATGTCACCCCGCATGGGACCTCAGCTAGGCATGCAGCTCGTCACATTGTGGAGATGGCATCAAAAGAAAGATGGGGAGGGGGTAGTTGAAAAAAAAACAGGTTCCGATGTCTTTCGGGCATTGTCCTGGACGGGACCACGTCACACTGGATGCTCATAATGGGATCATGGGTTGCACTTTGCGGTTAATTGCGGTGAGGTGTTGGAGTTATTTTGTAATCAGATTACTATACAGTGCAGTGATGCTAACAGCGGAACGTCAAAGGAGAAAACTAGATGGGAGCCCATGAAGAGAGGTGTGAGTTCAAATGCAGCCAAGCCAAGGCAACTCCTGCCTTGTATGTGGATAAGCAATGTGCCTGTGATTACTCCTTCACACATCAGTTACATGAACAGAAGTATAGATAGTATTGCTTCTTTTGAAAACTCGGGCAAGACCACATGCAATTCCTCTGAAACAGCAGCAAACCCTGTCAAGCTGTAACATTGTGCTGATGTTGGACGACTCTCGGCCAAACACCACGCGAGACAAGGCAGATATTTCTGGAATGCCCCCCTTTCGAGGTGCCTGGCTAGTAAGAACCAAGCCTTACAGACTGTCAGACGCTTATTACAGCTGACCGCGGGAGTAAGCCCTACGACTACCGATGAGTTTCGGACTCTTATGTTGGCATTCTGTTTGTCGACACGCTCACCGACTGATTAAAGGATGTTCACATAAAAAGACATCACGAGTACAATTCTGCGGTTAATTTTTCTACTCTTGGTAATTGGATTGCCTCTCAATGCTCTTGTCGGGGTCAGAGTTGTGAAGCTTACTCAGATCTAAGGCACTGCCTCAACAAATGATATCCCGTAGTTCACACCTCCTATCGCTCCAACTACCATTTACGGTGTTCAGAGTTAATTAAATCAATGGTATTTCTATCTCTGTGGAAGGGAAAGTTGCCTAACCTGACAACACAGCCACTACTCGCCAAGTCCGAGTCTCGCCTGAGCCTTGCAATCTTGGTTTCATTTGTCGTTTCTACGCCATGTTCATGCCTGCGAGTGGCAAGAGTTGTTTTCATCTTTCATAAGTAGTTCGAGGTTAACTGCGGCGTAATGAAGGAAATGCCACTACGTTTCTAGATTTCGTGAGATGGAACCGAGGCTTGCTTTGATTTGGGGTTCCCTCAAGCCGTTCAAATTAAGGCAAGCACAGTGCACTACGCAAGCATCGAGTTTGTTATTTTCCTAAATCATGGTCTGTCCCTTAAAAGCTTCGTATAAAATTACTACGTGCAATTCCCTTTTAATTGTTCTGTGTGAAGAGGGTCAAGTGAAATGAAGCCTTTTTGACCAAGAGATCGACCTACGTTTTGCCACCATTTCCTTCTAGAAACTCTCAACCCCTTTGCCACTCGTTCCAAAGTCCACTAAAAGAGAAGAATGCCTAACTAGAATTTGCCACCTTTGAGTTCCCCTTTCTGTGTCATCTGACCAGCTTCCCTTCTAGGAAAACGTACGAGATGATCGACGTTCGGATCTGCACATCCCAAGAGAGGCTGAGTCCCAAGGCTGAAGATGCCATCGCCATCAGCAGAACGGGGCAACTTATCTTCTTGATATTCAATCTTGATTGCTTGATCGAAAGTGGTCACTTGCAATTCACAGCCATCATGTTCGGGGAGGCCGACGAGGAATGATGTTGCGTTGGTGGAGTTTGACCCTTTGAATGTAAGACTGACTACTCTCGTCTAAAGGACAGGAAAAACTTATAAAGAGAGCAATCTAAAGCAGTGGATATCGTCTTCAGCTTCCTGAACTGTATCCTCCCGAGTCCTCAAGGTTGAGCGGACTGGTTCAATATCACCAGCCACGGGCCTCACCATTACCTTCATTCATTGTTTTCATACCAAATCTCTTATTGTGTGAGATGTTTCGCCAGGATGCCCTAAATAAAGGGCATTACAATCCACAGCAGTGATTACCTCTGCCGTACGTATCCGCAAGTGGGCGACTGCGATCCCGTATTCAGCTGTCCCGTCAACGGTTTGGAAACTCTCAGCCATCCAGAGCGTAACACTTCTTACAGAGCAAGAGAACTGAGTTGAATCTTTGTGAGAGTGGTCACGGCTCACCAAATTCATTTGCCGCAAGGGAGCGGCGCCAAGGAGCCAGGTGAACATGGGCTTGCAGCACTCCTGAAAGGACCGGTTGAAGTTCAACCAGGACCGAAGGAAGGCCTCATTAGCCGGCGGTTACCTCCACAGGTCCTACTCGAGGCATTTAGCATCTTTGTGCCTTGATTGGCCACGTCGAGGTATGAATTCTTACACCCCCTTTGTCAGATGGGCTGAGAATGATCACGCACCTTGCACCTAGCCCGCCAGGACTAGACTCCTGCAGGTGGCACCAGGAGGAACACGCCTATGGATTCATCCAAGCCCGGGGGCCATGACACTACGTAATTGACGCTGTTGGAGGGGGGTATATTCATCCATCTAGCAAACAAGTGTGAGTGGTGATGCACAATACGCCAACACATGCCTCAAAAACAAGATTGCAACTACTCCCGAACCTCCTCCTCAGGCGTCACACCCCCCAGCGGTATCAGCTCAACCTCGATTCTGGCCCAGGTGATGTTCTCCCTCCACCCGGGTGCGTCGGCACCTAGGTCAGACTCCCACAGCATCCCCGAAAGCTCACGCACCATCTTCTGGCCGAAGGAGCCCACCCACCATGCCAGCTTGCCCAGGGCGTGTAGTTGCACGCCCCAGTGCATCATGAGGAACATGGCCACGGGGTCCGACTTCTTGAGGGCCGGGCCAAACTCGCGGCCTGCCATGGCAGGGAACCCGATGGCCGCCCCCTTGTACAGGTCCTTGGAGTCCACCTCGAAACATTTCTTGATTGCTGTGAAGCTGGACCGGTATATGCGGGTGCGGACGGCGTCCTCTGTGTGAGCCTCTGGGTCACTGCTCTCACCCCCTCGTGGTTGAATGGCCTTTTCGATGATGGCCGATAACCGTTCGAGTGCAGCTTCGGTCTCACTCGGCAAAGACGCCGGCGTCTGAGTCTGTTGTGACGTCCGAATCAGGATTGCCTCTGTAGACTGTGACAGGGCACCCGAGATGAGGACGTCATAGTACCTACCAGCGATAGAAGCGTTACCCATCAACAGCTCCCACAGAGCCACCATGCGCTCCAGGATGTTTTGCTCAAACGCAATCATGCCCTCGCACTGGGCGAGTGCCATGTTGACCCCCACGGCGAGAAAGGAGAACATGAACATCTTTTGCGCATTCTCTGGCGTCACATTCTCGAGCTGCGCACGGAAAGCCCTGCTCGCCTTGTCGTAGTACTCCAACGCCAACTTGACGTAGACAACAGGATCCTCATCCATGACGGCGTCGCCGCAAAGGCCTATTTCGAGCGCTACAAAGGCAAACATGCCGTGTAGGAGGTACTCGTTCTTGAGAGCCCAGATTGGCATGTCACCTTGCAGCCATTTGATGTCCTCGGGGATGCAGACGAGACTCATGAATGTGCGCGTGGACCAGCGGTGCATCAGCTCCAGCTCAAGACGTCGACGGGTCTCTGTTGCGGGTAGCTGAGAGGGGGGATCTGGGAGGTATGAGCAGCCTTCGAGACCACGGGCTGCGCAGTTTGTGCAAGGAGGGCCTTGTTCATCGCACTGAATGATGGGTTAGTTAGTTCGTAGATAAGAGATGGTTGGGTTGACTTGGAATTACTCACTTTGACATGCCTCTTTTTGCAATTGCGACAACCATGCCGCGACTTGTTGTGAGTTCTCCGCTTCATCAGCATAATGCTCAAGTACAATAGCTAGGCCCCTCAATTGAAGCCTTGCCAATTCTAGGAAGGATAATGATGGATCACGAGACCTGGTTCACAAGCTGGCAAGTGGATTGATGCAAGTCGTGGTTCAAGATGTCAAGCATGGAGTTGCCTAAACACGCAGTTGAGCTACTGTGGCTGTGCTTGAGGCTGTGCAGCAGTGAGATGCCGTTTTATCCAGACATCGCCAATTGGCAAGAAAGCATTGAATTAATTCTTTTTAATTATTATCTGTATTTCTATTTCAAGCCTTCTATTCCCATTCATCGGCTGGTGTGGCACCACCTCTCTTTCGTCGCAAAACCTCCTCCACACAAGACAGCCTCTAGCATTGTACCCAGTAGCCCACCAACGATAACGCCAGCCGTTTCACCGGCTCCCACGACCTGGAGACTAAACTCCTGGTTGATTCCAGGTTCGAGCGACTTCTCCTCCAAGACTTTGCCCATGACAATCATGTAGACGGCTCCTCCCCCGAGGCCAGCACCAAAGGCCAGCAGTGCCACGGGTACAGGCGCCGAAAAGACGAGCAGTGTCACATTGATGAGGAATACTGCGGTAATGACGCTCAAGGCTGTAAAGGCAACCCTAGTGCTCTCGGGCCGTAGCAGCGGGGTATGAGTCCGGGCAATGAAACTACCGATTTGGAACGCGAGGCCGTAGCTCGTGAAATACGAGAAGAAGGACCCAGTCGACGAAGGAAGCGGCAGTGCCCGAGAAATGCTAGGGTACGCAAGTGTTTGTAATGCAAACGCCGCGAATAGAGGAACCATGAAAGGTCGAACCATGGCCTTTGTGAGGTTGACTCGGTTTGTCGTGCTCAGAGCACGTGAAAGCTCCTCAACTGGATCCTGCATCGCCAGAGTCGGTCCATCTTCAACATGCACCTTGCCGCGATCCTGTCGCGCCTCGGGATAATTCACGGGTGCTCCAGGCAAGACGACAAAGAAAGCGACAAGCATTGCACCCGTGAGCGCATAGATGCAGTCGATAAAATCGCGTAGGAACGACTCCATCCAGACGGTAAGAACAAACGGAAGAACGGCGCAAAACACAGCGCCAGCTCCAACACCGGCTCCCCATCCTGCGAGGCCTGCGCGGCCATAGTAGCGCATCATGCCGAGGAACGAAACCTCCATGGCGGCGGCCGACACGGACGCAAGGGCCGAGGTGAAGATGCGGATCGGAGGGGCGATGTTTGGCGGTGTGCTCTTGGTCACGATGGCAACGAGGATCCAGCCGCCGCCGACGGTGAGAGGGCGCATCCAGTAGGGCACATGGTGGAGGACGTGAGGGATCACCAGTTTGGTGATGAGGGCTGGGATGGTCTCGATGAGGAGGACGATCCAGCGCGGGTATGGGATGATGAGGTAGTTTGCCGAGTGGACGACAAACGGTACAATCGCATTGACGAAGCCTTGAAAAGTCAGAAATGAACATTGCCAGCATCTGCAGACGTACCAAGGATGGCAAAGCCTAGATATGTTGGCAGCGTTGTGCCGCAGAAGCCTCCTCTGGCCTTGTAAGCCATCACGACAAGCGATGCTGACAACCAGCACAAAAGAATGTAGTTAGATGGTAATCTGAGAATAGGGTCATGAAGGGTTAATAAAAAGAGACAAACAAAACATTTAGCTTTGGGTCAAAGAGCCAGGCGCAAGCGAGGAAGATGAACTGAGTGAATACGAACAAGTTTCCAAATTAATCTCCCTTACGAAACGCACCGCACCGCACCGCACAGCTCTCCCGATTTAGCCAGGCAAGCACCTATTTAGCTACTGTGCCCTCCTCACCTTAGTAAAGCCTGTATCTGCCCCGTTCGGTCACGGGCGAGATAAAACACGCCGCTTAGACATGACGACGACTGCTCTCAATCAATGCTACCACCTCCCAAGTCGCATCTACGACGGAGCGAATCCCCATCTCGTCCACCCCTGGCACAGCCTGTCATCATGACCCGCCCTCCCACGTGGGGCCGTGCCTGGGCCTCGACTCTCGGGCTCTGGCTGTCACGGTGTCGAATGATTGGACAGAGATGAATTTCGTGGGGGAATTGAAAAGATGCCGAGGGTCTCATGGTCTCAAGCTGGCGGTGGAGATAGCCTCAGTGCTACAACCTCGTGCCAAGGACGATATCGACCATGGAGTCCAAGGCGGTCATGATAGTGGTCAATTCTACGTGATAACCCTGGAGGTTAAGCGCGTTTGTAAGCCCTTGTGTTACACATTAAATAACGATAGCACACATGAATTGCCGGCTTAGATCCATCCTTTGATCCGCTGGTGCAGATCATCCGTCCCCATGATACTATCCCCGACATTTACCTGATGTCCTCTCCCTCGCTCCTTCCGGTGATGCCCTCCAAATGGCTTCTTCGTCCTCCGTCTCAGGCCGCTCAGCCTCCAGGATGAGAAGATTCCCCGACGCTGACCCCGAGGACGCCGCGTTCCCTTCGAGTCAGTCCGCGTCGCCGGTTTTTGCCCTGCGAGGCTCGTCTTTGTATTTTTCTAGAGCCATGTCGCAGCCGGTGAGGAGATGGTTTCTTGTTATTCTGACCTTTCTCCTCCTCTCTTGGACCTCCTACGTAGCCTTGGTAAGAATCACTTGTTTCTTGGCGACATCTTGTTAATGAGTTCATCTAGTTCACCTCACATCTTGATCATGTCATACCCGGCCGGACCTCCTCCGAAACCCTCTCGCGTGCCGACCTCGATGGCCTCATAGTGCCTCCCCAGAGCAAAAAGCCCAGCTCTTCACGGCGTCTACGCCTTTTTATGCCCGCAGACTCGCCTCACATTAACCTCTGCAAGACCATCATATCTGCCGTCGCTCTGGGCTACCCCATGCCTACTCTGCTAAACTGGGGACGCGAGTACAACCGACCTTCCTGGCACTTTGCCGGTAGTCACATCGCCAAGCTTGAGAGTCTTTTGGGCGGTATTGAAGCCCTTCTCGAAGATGGCGCGAGCGTGGATGACGTCGCTGTCCTTGTCGACGCCTACGACATGTGGTTTCAGCTCCCACCTTCTGTGCTCCTCGAGCGCTACCACCAGCTTAACCGCGAAGCTGATGCTCGCGTGCGCAAAGAATGGGCAGCTTTTGCAGACTTTCCCATCCCGCCTCCTCGTCAGGACATCATTGTCACGACGGCAAAGGACTGCTTCCCTGACAGCTACTCGGGCTCCGATCCGCGGTACGAGCATTGGCCTGAGTCACCGATGCCAAAAGACATGTATGGTGAGGGGACAGATGTGATACCGTGGTCGCTTGATCCTGCGAGAAAGTACAAAAAGGTGCGCCCGAGATGTGTCAACAGCGGTCTCATCATGGGATCCATGGGCGGCTTGAGAGATGCCCTCCGCCGATGCAAAGAGAAGATTGATCGCGTCGCCATGAACAGCCGTCAGCTCTGGAGTGACCAGGCGCTCATAGGAGAGGTTATTGGAGACCAAGAGATATGGCGTGAGTGGGTGAGACATCTCGCTTCCTCATGGAACGGCTCCATCGTCCACAACAAAGCATCTCTCGACGCCGCCGTCCGAAGCATCGCTAACGCTGCCTTGCTCGGCCAACGCTTCGAGTTTGGTATCGGCCTCGATTACAACTTCACCACGGCCCCGCCCACCTGCTCCGCCGAAGAGGACGGCTACTTTGTCAATCTCTCCGACGCCGCCAATGTCACCTCCGAGTCCGAAAGGGCTGGGGTCCCCGGTCCCCCGCGCATCAACGGCCCACCCCCGGAGCTACGCCGTAGCCCGGACAAGATCCTTTCCGAGACAAACTGGGGCTCGGTGCCGCTATACACCGACTTCTTCTTCGGCGTCACCCCCGTGGGAATCCACCACAACGCCTACGTCAACGGGCTCAAAGGTCTACGACTACGTACCTGGTGGGACAAGATGTGGTACTACCCGCAGCTTCGAGACCTTATCGTCCAGCGCCTAAAGCCCGACACAGACGAGTCAGGGCGGCCGCTGGCAGAGATCGAAGACGGAATTGTGTATCTGGCTGACGGGCATCACAAGACGGCGAGGGTGTTTAGCCCCCGCAATCCTTCGGGCGAGAGGTTTGTCCCCATCGCGTGGGACGGCGTGTGTCAGAGCAAGGCCAGCGGGAGGATGTGGTATGACGAGCTGTTTGGGGACGAAAAGGGTCCTCTACACGTTTGAGATAGCACTAACCAACAGGAATTAGTAATGTATAATCATGGCAACAAGCATCTTTCCCTCCTTGCAATACCCCAGACGAGATCCTCATGACCTCTTTGAGTGACACTAACGACGCAACATGAAACAACACAACATCAAACAACCGATAATGTAATCAAGAAAACATCCGATAATCATCGGTGTCTACAGGATCAATTAGCCTTGATGGACCATCTCTCGGCAAAACGCTAACAAAAGCCTCCTCCGCCATCGCGCATGAGCCCCCAAAGCTGGGGAAATCCAAATTTAGGACCGGAGACCATGGTGTAAAGGGTCGGGCCTTTTTTTTTTTTTTGCGATCAGACGTCACATTCGCTACAATTGCCAAGAAAGAGTTGTCTGTTCGGAGTCGACATTACTGCATTATCTAGAGTCATTACAGACTAAACGAAAAGATCCCGATGTTGCCAATGAGGGTATAGAATCACAATCGCCATCCCAATAAAAACACCATAAATCACAAAGGATCGTTGCCCGTAACGTCTCTAAGTTGCCTCTTCAGAAATCCTCACAATCTCGCAGAGGCTCCTCACAAAGATCATATCAACCTCTTGTGGTTCAACATCCACCAACCTGTCCTCTCCACTACCCTCCTCAGCCATCATCTTGGCTGTTGCAACCAGGCGCGAGATACACCGCAGCAAACCGGACTCGATGTTCCGCGTGGCATTGTCCTGCGCCGTAGTCGAGGGAGCTTCATCCTTGCCAAAGCCCATGGCCGTGAGCGGCGTGCTAAACTTCTTTGCAAAGCGCCCAACATTGGGTGTCAGATGCGTCTGTGGCGCACTCAGCCCGAGTAGTGTAGCTGCCTTCTTGGGGATGTCCTCGCTCTGGGGTTTCAAGTAGGACGTCGACGCGCGCTGCGAGGCGGGCTGGTTTCGAGGAACGCGCGACACGTAGTTGTAGGCAACAATGTGGGCATACAAGGCGTCGCATATGTAATCAGAGCATCCACCAAAGACGTGTCTCAGCGATGCCCAGGGTGCCGGAGACGCCACAGCGTCTTGGTGAGCGCCATCTTCGTACATGTGTAACCGGTGGCGTCTGGTACCGATCGACTCGCGCCCATGCGAGACAACCTTTTTCCAAATAGACCTCCGGGGCCCCGGGGCTGCCGGGTCGACCGGGGATTCGTTCCAGATGTCTGTTGAAGGGTGCCGTACCTTTTTGGAGTATGTCCGGATCGTCTCGATGGTGAGACTAGACGAGAGGAGCATCGTCTCTGGGAAGCAGGCGATCGACACTCTTAGCGTCTCGATAATATCTGGCGGCAATGGAACGGCCTTTGCTAGATCGTCCACTGGTATTTGGGGTAGGCAAGGTGGGTTTGAGCCATCCAGCCACGACTCGACTGTAGGTAGTGGAGATGGGGGTGGTGTTTCTTGGATGTAAATAGTGTCTGGTCGAGACAGTGCCGGAGGGTAGTCGGGGGTGTAATCGTCCATATAGCTGTCTTCCTCAATCTCTAGTTCAATGGAGCCAAAGTCTGACTTGAGGAGGATGGTGTTGTTGTCTGTTTCGTCGCGGAAGCGTTGTGTGCAGTATGGTGACTGTTGTTGTCGTTGGCTCTCGGTGCTTATCCACGAATCGAAGCAGGGTGTCTTGGGTCTATAAGTGGTGTCCAGGGGGGTTGTGGCTTGTGACAAGGAGGCTCTCCTTGGGGGTATCATTGGGGCTTCCATAGACTTGATGGAAATCTGACGTTGGTGCCAGGATTGAGGACTGTCGCCACCAGGGCTAGTCTGGTGTAGTTGCTGTTTTGGTGGTTGGTCGATATATTTCATCATAACTGTTATGTCAAATGTCGTCTCTGTGCTTGGGGGTGTTCGTGGTCGTGGAGATAGAGCAACTGATTGATCCTCAACGGCAGGCTCTTCTTGCACCTCAATCTCATCTTCGTCGTCATCGTCGTCCGAATCAATATCAATCCAGCTGTACTCATGCGCTCGGTCCAGTGAGAGGAGATCCTTGGGTGATGGAGCGCTTCCACTGGCTGATGTAAGGGATGTAGCCGCTGTATCGATAGACTGCTCGCGTAGTCGAATTGAAGGAACCTCCATGCCTCCAGAAGACTCAGAGGCAGGCAGAGACTCAACATCTGAACCAGTCTCCTCGGAGCCATATCCGCGTTGTTCGATAAAGGACACCATCGATTGTCGTTCTTCGATCGAGCCGAGAGTTTGTATTCGTACTGATCCGGACTGATATGGGGATGTAAGAATTCGACCTGGGCAGGGTGTCTTGTTGTCTTGCTTCTCCTGGTAAAAGATAGCCATTGATGGTGAACCGGCAGTCATGTTCTTGGCCGCGAAAACCGCACTCGACATCTCCAGGTCTCTGGCCAACATCTCCGGGAAGCAGCCGTCCATATTGTCGTCGGCACCCTCGTCAGGCACAGGGCTGGGAGTATTAGAGCGTGAATTGGGCAAGGCAAGCGGTAGTAGGCCGGTCATTCTCGAGACGGATCGTCGTTTTGCAGAGGCCGGTGATGAGGTTGTCCGGCGCGAATGATCGTGGGACAGAGCTGCGTCTTGTCTGTATAAGTAGACGGCGACTGGAATCTTGGAATCGAGCACAGACATGGAGGCTGATTCAACTCAACGGCGGTCAAAGACACAACTCTGGCATGGACTCTTGAACCTCACGCTCGGGGGTAAAAGAGTTGCCAAAGGACACGGCGAGTTATATGACTGAACCGGGTCTGGAACTCAACGACCAGCGCGGAGCGACGGCAGCAGGAAGGGTGGATCTATGAGTGGGCACAGAGCCAGAGGGCAAGACAAGACAAGACCACTGAAGGACAGGAACAGACAGGACAGGGCTCAAGGGAGGAAGAATGGATGCTTATGTCGCTCAGCCATGTAAATCTCCAGGGCCGCTCAAGTCAAATGAGAGAGGATGGGGCCGCACTGGGCAGAGAACGGGGTGGGGTCTGTCGCACATGGCAGAGCCGGACAAGAGAAGACGTGATACGGAGGGAGACGAGAGCAAATAATGTAACTAACGGCGCGCCCTGACCTGCCTGACAAGAGGAATGAGGTGAGAAGTTGAGTGGCGCTGCCGGGGAGGAGATGGTTGCACCACGAAAAAGCAAAACAATGATGGGCTCTCCTCTCGCTCTCCAAAAGCAAAACAGGTCCCGGGCCCCGGGCCAACAAGGATCACAGCTCCAGCGGGCCTCGACTCTTCTCGATTGGAAGGTTTGGAAGCTGCTGATCCTTGATGAGAGCAGCAAGACGAAAAAGAAAGGCAAGGGAGACAGACGCCAAAGGGGGTCCAAGGGAGATCATCTTCTCCATCGAAACAAGACGATACTTCCATGTCCGGGTTTCTGATGTATGAAGGCTGCTCTGCTGTGCAAGATATCTCCGGCTCCACCAAGCAATCAAGCTCCGGCTTGCACAAGGAACTCAAGCAGGCAAATGCCGCGAACGTACAGATGGTACAGGTGCAGCAGAGTGTGTACCGCTGGAGCCGTGTTGGTGACCCGTCCAGCACTGGGAACTGTCATACCCGTGCCAAGCTGCCTGCGTCTGCGTCTGCATCTCGCAGTCCACCGCCCACAAGGGCGGGAACCTGGAACCTTGAGCGTGTGCGTGCGTGCGTAAGGGCATTGTGGACAGAATGAATTCCATTCCGCACCCAGACAAGCGCTCCATAGCCCAAATCCGTCAACTAGCCCCGAAATCGACACGGGCCGCACAAGTTGGATATGCGCGAGGTTTAATGAGGGAACCCTGAGAAAGACAGGAGACGAGCCACCCGCCGTTTCGCGTCACTGAAATTGAGAGGCGTCCTGCCTGGCGCAGCCTCTGGGGGTGATATGGTTCGAGCACACAATCACTGTCTGCGAAACCTCGTTCGGCCACTTACGACCTGACGCTCTGGTGCCTTGGTAAGCACTCAAGTGTCCCGTCTGCAGCTCCTAGGCCAGATGCGATCACGAGCCGCGTCTTCGTCCCGTGGGCATCGAGGCTGCCATGGTGCTGTGGCTGAAACGAGAGACTGGCATGCGAGTTGAACTCTCGTCGTCATCGGGGTCAGGTCTCGGCCTTGGACTTCGAGCAGAAGCAGGACACTCCAGAGCCCTGCGAGCAACCGAGACAACAGCAGGTAGCGCCCGAAAAGCCATTAGGTGCGTACAGCGTAAGCAGGGAGACCACGAGGATCAGAGCGCAGGCGGATGTCCTCGTCGCCTGGCGCGGTGACGGATGCAGAGAGGTCAAGCGTTTCCGGGTCGTCGACGAGGACAACAGCCCCGGCATGCACAGCACCCCACGGATGGTCATCTATTTCGCAAACACACCGATGCCACATGGCTCCCTGAGCGTCCGCATGGCAGCCATTGCAGGTACCTACCGGTACCGTACCGTCTGGGGGCGGAGAGCAAAGAGCCGCGAGAGACGATGTCACTTTCTTGCCGTGCCAAAGCCAGATACACTTTCGATGCGCTGCACGCGGCAGGGCGGCCGATGACCTCTTGTCCTCGATCCGCCACGTCTTTGCACACGATTCTATCACAACTCGCCTGCTGCTGTCAAACTCTGTCAGAATTTTTCGAACAGATGGAGCTGACGGATCCACGGATGGAGCCTTGGAATACGGAAAAAGCTATCCAGGACCCTATCAAGCTTGATCCTCAGGCGGGAGAAGCAAGGCGAGGACAGCAGGGAATGTGATAAATGACGAGGAGCTCAGCGCTGAGGAGAGGAAAAAGGAATATGCCCCCCAGGAGGACTATCGCAAGACATGCTTAACTTGAAGCCGCCTAGGGGCGTGGAGCAAGGGGTAAGCAACTGGAGGGAACATGGATGAGGGGATGACGAGGGAAAAGCAATGAAGCAAACGGCCTGTGGATAATGAGATCCATCGAGGTCCTGAAGGGTGGTTAGAGGTTGATGAGAGAGTCCCCTGAAGCTTCAGGGCATTCAGCAAGGGCAACCACTATAATTTGGGGGACCAACACTGAGCATCACGTCGTCCCCCCGACCTGGGAAATGGCATTTCAGCTCCCTGCACAAACGCCCCGGATATCAAATGTCCTGAAAATCCCAATCAAGGGAGCGACAGGCCGCTATGAGGCGCTACAGGGTTCGTTCTGCAGGGCACAACGGGCGGCCGGGGGAGCTCGACCGGAGCTTGGGGATGAGCTCAATCAATTCCGACAGACTAAGTACAGTAAAGGCCTTCAATTGGCACTGGGCGGCTTGGAATTCAATGGGCGATAAAGGGCGCAAAATGCAACAGCCACACACGGTGAATCACCCGCCTCAAACACTGGGCTGCTCAGCCGCAGCGGCAAACATGGAAATTCGGCGTCGACAGGGCGCTAGCTTAGCGGCTGCCACACCGCCCGCGGCTGGGATTGGCGCCGCTCCACCAACCTGCCAAAAAAGAAAGCTCTTGCCAAATTCTTCCCGGGCTAGCGACACGAGCAACCAGGTTCATCCTTTTAGCGAAGCAAACAACAGAAAAAAGTCTTCTTCTTTAATATCCCCAAGCTCCATTCTCACCTTCGCGAAGACGACGAGAAACATTACCCCTGGCCACCTCGTGCCATTCCGCCATTCCAGCCCTATAGAGTCCCTGTAGGCTTCAGCACGCAAGAGCGCGGCCGTTGAGAAGAAGGTCCAGAAGCGGCGTCTGATTGGCTCGACATCAACCCTGCCCACTTGCGAGTTGTAAGTGTTGGATATTTCACGTCGACACGGCTTCTGCAGCAACTGGCCACCTAGTCGTGCTTGCTTGTTTTGGCGTTCTGGGCAGTCTCCGCAACGGTTTTCTAGGGTCTTGGAACCAATCGCTCAGGCCCTTGGATCCCAGCTTCTCGGACGTCTTTGACACACGTGCAACTCTGACCAACCAAGCATTCCTCGACTGAGGCATCATCAAGCCCCTTTGACAACAGAGCTCAGCGGTGAGCCTGGCTTGTGATTGAACCCGGCTTCTTCACGACATAAGCAACCAGGCAAGTACTGGGGCCGATCAATCATCTCGAGGCATCTGGCTTGGTCACCTACGATACCACCCACCACAAGCCCACAAACGAAACGTCCAAAGAATGCTGTCCCAGGAGTTCATCTCGGCCATCTGCGGCCCTCCTCTCGCCGCAAACACTGCCGTCTCCAAGGATGTCGGCATCTACTCTCACTCCCTCACACCGTCTCACACCATCAAGGCGTCTTTCAAGAAGAGCTCCACTCCTGTCAACGGCTTAGCCGTCAGCCAGACTCACATCTTTGCCGCCCAGGACCAAAAGGCACACGTTCATGTCTACTCCCGCGTGCGTGGCAACCAAGAGGCCCTCGTGCCCTTCCCGGACAGGATCCGCAGCCTGGCCCTCGCTGGCCAAGTGTTGGTCCTAGGCTCCGCGGAAGGAAGGCTGTTTTTGTGGGAGGTCAGTACTGTCTCAATCCCGTCCACCCCAACTTTGTCCCTCCCGTCTCCGCGTGTATGACATGCACACAGACGTGACGCAAGCCATTGGTTTGAATGTGAATACTGACAAGTGACAGACGTGCACGGGCCGGCAAGTGTCGACACCGCCTTGCCACGTTCAGGCTGTTTCCTGCCTGGCTGTGACGCCCTATCACATCTTGTCCGGATCTGAAGACTCCAACATCAACGTCTGGTCATTGTCACGCCTGCTTGAGCTCAATGTCCAAGGGGAGCACGAACCCGACCTGACACTGTCCAACCACCGGGGTGCCATCACCAGCTTGACCGTCGGCCCCAGCACCAACCCGGAAACCAGCATATGCGTGTCTGCCAGCAAGGACAAGACATGCATCATTTGGAACTATCAGACCGGTCAGCTTCTCCGGACGTTGCTCTTCCCCGCCTTTCCCCTCTGCGCCCGTCTCGATCCGAGTGCCAGGGCTCTTTTCGTTTCTTCTGAGGATGGCGCCGTCTCCCTGATCGAGCTGTATGGTGGCGAGAAGCCGGTGCTTGGCTCCCGCAGCACGGAGCTGCCGTCCATTGTCGTGCAGGTCAGCGCCCCGCTGGCTGTCTCAGATCCAGAAGCCGGCCAGCCATCGTGCCTCGCTGTAACATATGACGGCACTTCGATCCTGTCTGGGCACACCAGCGGCAAGATCTTGCGGTGGAGTCTGGCTGAGAACTCCCACCCGACCGAAGTCGCGAGCCTCAATGCCTCAGTGACCAACCTTTGCTTCGTCCCTCCCTTGTCGGCGGAGCAACCGACCAAGGCCTTGACCATTGTCAAGCCAAACCAGAACCTCAAGCAATATACCTTTACAGGGCAATTAACTACCGATCTCGGAGATGGGACACGACTCAGTCAGATGCTAGCCACCAACGGATTCTCGTCTGAATCCCTGGAGACGGCAATCTCATCCGTGTCTACACCATCCAACGGGAAACAAGACGACGAGCTTGCCAAGCAAGAGGAACAGTTCCGGGCCATCATGAACACTTGCAAGATCCTCAATGGCCCGGTCAGTTAGAGAATGAGCAGGTGCAGGCCCGGCCTGAGTGCCGTGTCTGGATGTCCTATTTCGTGCCCAATCCAAGTGCTTAATACGGGCTCTATTGCAGCCCAAGATGCCGTTTCCGGGTGATTGATGTCGCTTCCCGTTCGCTTTTTCAGCCTCAACGGGCTCGGGCGCATCTCATGCAGCACGTTGCATATGAGATCCGACATGTATGGCGCACGGCCTACGACCACCCACGCCTCCGCTTCGGTCCTCCCCTGACATACGGCAACATGTCCAAGCGCACGGCAGGACGCGCACTGCAGCTGTGGTTCATGGAAAGAGAGCATGGCGTCAATTCTCGACCGTTTGTTCGGTCTCAGAAACACTTGCATGCATGAGGCGATGTCATGCTTGCTGAGGCCAGCCGGCCTGGGGTTGCATCTCACCGGTTCGGAGTAACGTGCATCTCATCGAAAAGCTGGTGCATCGAAGCGACTGCAACCCAATCTCGATGCAAGGGATCCAAGGGCACATGGGAGCGGAGCATCTCAAGCATGGCGCGAGTTTAGTTCCAGGCCGACTACTGTCATATGCAAGGGGTTCCGATACTACTAGGGGTTCTTGGTGTGTAACCTTGGCCACTAGCCAACCACCAAAATGTTGTCATTTATCGTATTCACGAGCATCATGGTTATAGACTTGACCGAATTTGTGAAAAGCTGCAGTGGTTTTGAGGGTTGCGTATGCAGACTCCCGATGCAACCAGCAACCCGATGCTCAACGAGGCCATCCATATCGATCACATCTAGGCACTTGGATATTCTTGGAAATTGAATCATATCTTGACCATATTGAACCCCTTGCATGTGAGTCTCTTGAATTCCGCCAATAGAAACGAGCGGTTATGAGTCCGAGACAACATGCGATTCATGCTGTGATCGCCTCTTCTTATTCCATATGTGTATGCCCTGACTTCTTGATATCTGTAGCGTATGGTAGGATAAACGGAAGACTGCTGCAAGGGAGGACTTGTGGAATGCCATGGTCGAAAGTATCATATCCTCGTGGCCATCTCTATGCAAGTGATGGCGAATGTCTTGAGGGAGCCAGACTAGTAGTCCACGAAAAAATAGCACATTTCGCAAGTACTCTACCTTTTTGATCCGTAGAACCATAGCATAAAAGCTGGAGGCTTATGATGATAAATATTAGATCATATATAGACTTTAGAGTATAATTTATTTATTTATTTCATATTTTTATTTATTTATTTTACTCTGAATTGCGTTCCTATAGCCCGGCAAAGTTCTCATTGCCTGCCTACACTATGCCATTTTTCTCTTGGTCTGGGTGCCAGAGAAGTTTTCCAGAGGGGTGAGTTGCAGTTGGAGGCGTTGACTTTGATGCAGTCGAGATTCCTTGAGGTGCGTTGCCCGAGACAAACGGTTAGGCGCATGGAGGCTCCCTACATACGTAGTTATTGTCTTTAAGATGCAACGGTCGGCCGACCGTGAAAATGCGAACTCACCAATTTCTCAGCTCTCGAGCACGGAGTAGGACACTAAGTGTATTCCCTTCTCTATGTTTGGGGTGTTTTTCACATATCCCATTCTTCTCGTCATGGATCTTTATCTGTTCCTGCTCCAGTAGCCGCCCACAGTATAGAATTGCCCTCTGTCGCCCTACGTAGGAATATGCGTGAGGTCCTGATAACTCTTTCACTCTTTCTGTTTACAACTTGCAACACCCGTACGCTCTGCCAAGTAGAGCTGCACACTTGCACACGGTAGTAATTCTTCCTCCGGTTCCTGCCATGCTTGGACAAACAACTACCCAAAGGATAGTCCAGGGTATGGCTTGATTGTAAATGTTATGTCTTGGGGACCCCATTGATCCGAGAAGGCATATTGAACTGGAGCAAAGACGCCCGCGGCCTTGACAAAAGGGCGAATTGCAGCCCAGACATTTCTGATGATGTAACAAAAAGCCGAGTTTTGATGCCAATGGAAACCCCGAGATCTTCACCGGATGGGCTACCGAGGAGTAGCATCACCGACACACTGTGTTCTTACACTTCATGAGGCCGAGATATACAGTGCGGATAGATGCCCCCGGAAATGCCGGCCGGAGCGGCAAATTTCTCCGCCCCGACTAACACCGAACTCGCATCGCCAAATGTCTTGCATCATCGGACACTCTCAAGCCAGTCGCGAATCTCTTCCCCAGCCGTTCCTCGCAACCCACAACCATCCCCGATAATGTCTGTCGTTGCAACTCTCAAAGGCGACATGCCGCAGCAAGTACGATCACTCGTGAGTCGCCCCCGATCCTCCGTTCCTCTCCCTCGGGCTTGTTGCCTCGGTGCAAAAATTCAAGCGGGCAGAGATCTTTGATATGTCGCTTCTTGAAGGCTTCAATGGATTTTGAGATTGCTGACGATGGACTTCCTGCAGTACCGCCAATTATTACGGCAAGGCGAGCAATTCGCCGCGTACAACTTCCGCGAGTATGCGAAGCGACGGACGAGGGATGCGTTCCGAGAGCACAAGGACGAGCAGGATCCGCGAAAGGTGCAGGAGCTGGTTCAACATGGTTTGAAGGAGCTTCAGGGCATGAAGGTGAGGATACATAACCTTTGTCGAGTCCAGGGCTGGGGGCTGACGGCGGAGCAGAGGCAAACAGTCATTAGCCAGTTCTACCAGCTGGATCGGTTAGTTGTCGAGGGTGGGATCTCGGTGAGTATTAGCTGTCGAGCGAGCAGCGAGGTAAATACTGATATCTGGATCAGGGCAAGCAGACGGGCAAGCATGGAGGGATCGTGAGGCAGAAGGAGCAGGGGTATGTCACAGCGCCGATATCGAAGATCTCCGAGCAATACTGACAACTGCATAGTTACGACTGAACGGACCGAAACATGACGATATCTTCCATCCAACTCAAATAAAAAACCAAGAGACGAATCGAGTGTACAGTAGGACTTTGGGGAGCTATGTATATGTATCGGATACCACACAAGGGGTTTGAGGGCGACGGCGGACCGTGAAGGCTGCGCCGAACCTGAACAAGGAGGGTGCATCACGGTTGGGGACATTAACGTTAGACGGCGAATCTCAATTCTTCCTGGCTTGGCTTCTCTACTATTTGAAGATCTATTGCTGTGCTTTGCTGGGACCGGCTTCGGCTGGTTGTGGTTGCGGGCCATTTTCATCCCCAGTTTCAGTGTATCCTTCCAAGAGGGATAGGACTACAGTTACAACGTAGGACATTATCCCACTGACTCACCAGAACTTCCCATAAAAATTCTCTCTAAAACTGCCATTGTTCACCTGTGACGTTTTTTTCGTCCATGCCATTCACGTTGCGCAGCCCAGCTCAAAAAGTTTCTGTGTGTTATGTCAGCCGGCTATCGCCACATTTAATTGGCCAGTTGGCATCAACCACTGGAATCTCCATCGCGACTCGCGACAAGCCTCTCAGCCTCGTACAATACAGACCCAGAAGCAGTTTATTCTCACCAGCGCCACGCCACCCAATCACGGAAAACCGTCTCAACTTGCCTGCATTAACGTCACTGCACGAGCCGTTGCGCTCTTTCATCCGCCGCGATGGCCCCGGGAGTATGTTGCCTCTTAATTGCTGCCTGCCGCAACCCTCGACTGACGTGGATAGACGCGACGCGCCAACCGTTCTGGATACGCCGAACACGATGACTTCGAAGGTGCGATATCGCCGATCGCCAGATTCAATACATACTAACTCGCCAAAGGTCTCCCCGTGCGACAATGGCGCCACGAGTGGGTGAATGTGGTGCCGCCTCCACAACAGGAACAGCCTCAGAAGAACGACATTTGGTCCATCGAGCTCATCCATGGCATGCCCAAAGACTCGAACCTGCTCCCACCGCATAGCCAGGAACTTCTCGCAGCTGCGCGATCCGGTAGACTCTATAAGCGATCAGCGCCGGCCGAGGAGGAAGAGGCTGATGCTGAGGCGGTTCCCGAGAAGCTGGAGAAGAAGGAGGAGGACACAAGTGTTAAGGGCTTTAGCATCAAGGTCTGGAAGCAGATGCCTCGCAACGTCGACACCCCTTCTACCTCCCACCTCGCGAAGCGACGCAAGAATACCGTGACGATTGCCAGCCGGACGGTCGAGGATAAGGTCCAGGGACCGACGGTTACGAGAGCGACAGTGAGGAGGATCGACGCGGCTGGAAACCCATACACGGAAGAGGTCACGTTGGCCGATGGACAGCAGGTTCAAGGCGAAATCATCTCGACGAGGATCGAAGCTGCGCCCGGGCCTGGCCTTGAGATGACTGCCACGACGCCACAGTCGTCGAGACGACGACCTCCACCTCCCAAGAGAAAGGCCAAGGCTGGTCCTGGCAGAGGAAAGAAGAAGATCAAGAACCCCGTTCCGGAGGCTGGTGCGCCTGCACCTGCGGCACCTGCTGGCACAGCAAATGGAGCTGCTCCGGCTGCGCCCGTCAAGCTTGAGCACGCTGCGGAAGCTGTAAGATCCCGCGTCGTGGGTGTTTGCTCTCGGTTGCTAACTGTACATAGGCTATTAAGCAAGAGCGCGAAGATTCAGCGAACCAGGATAGCCCCATGCCCGATGCCGACGATGATGATGACGACGATGACGAGGATGGCGAAGAGGGAGAAGAGGGCGAGGAGGGTGAAGGAACACCAGCGGCAGAGAGTCAACCGAGTGGCGACAACACCAAGTCGCAAGATCATGAGATGACAGATGCGGCCCCAGCTTCCGCTCCCGCTCCCACTTCTGCTCCCGCTGTGGTTCCGCCTCCAGCTCAAGCTCCGACTACAGCTCCGGAGGCTGCGGCTACAGCCCCAGCTGCAGCTCCAGTTCCGGCACCAGCACCTGTCCCGACCCCTGACACGGCCGCTCTTCCAACCGAACAACCCGATGTCGAGATGGAAGACGATACCTCACCACAGCCCCCACAACCAAGCTCTCTCAACCTTGCTCCTCCTCCGTTAAACCTCACCCCTGGAGGCTCAAGACTTGAGGGCAGCCCGCTGAAGAACGTCATCCTTCCCTCGCCTACTGTAGAAAAGAGCGAGGAGAAATCACTTGCGGCAGTATTGGACGCTCCTGTTGAGGCAGACAAAGCACCAGTGCCTGCAACAGAGGAAGAGAAGCTAGTGAAGGCCGCTATCGACGCTCCTTTCGAGGCTGGCAAGGTTCCAGAGGTGCCTCCAGTGCCCGTGGTGCCCGTGGCACCTTTGGTATCTGAGACAACAGACTCAACTGTGGCCGAGCCGCCATCGACAGTCGTTGGAGATGCCCCTGAGGCTGCAATTGAGCGCGATGTACCGACTTTGGAGCCGAGTGCCAACGACGCACTGTTACCGCCCCCACCTGAGCAGGTCGGCAATATTGCGACCACACCGAGTGCCGGTGAACCAAGTACCTCGGCCCCTGGAAGCGATATCAGACCAACGGCAGAGAGTCAGTCTGGCGAGGAGGCCACGACAGTCCCCGAGAGACCACCCTTTGAGCAGATGGATACAGGTCTGACTGAGGATACTATCAAGCCTGAAGACTCGGCCTCTTTCATCGGAGCACCCTCTGAAGTAGCCGATGTCCCAGTGACTGATGCCCCAGTAGCTGCTCCTCAGATTGAAGAGCCTCCCCCCGAGCCGCCAGCAGAGACGACTATCCAGGAGACTAGCGTTGAGGAAGTCAAGCCTACATCACCTCAGCCCGAACCTCAGCCCGAGGCCCAACCCGAGATCAAGGAGGAGGAGCCAGCTCCTGTTGAGGAACCTGACTTGCTTGGTGACTTGATGGGCGAGCTTGACCGTCAGTCCGAACAGAAGCCGAGCGAAGTGCCAGTCCCGGCACCAGAGCCTGTTGCTGAAGTTGTCGCCGAGCCAGCCGCGGAACCAGCTCCTGAACCTGCACCTGAGCCCGTACCTGAATCCGCACCTGAGTCCGCGCCGGAATCCGCACCGGAACCAAGCCCGGAACCAGCCCCTGAGTCGGCCTTGATACCATCCGAACCACCAGCAGGACCTGCGGAAGAACCTATGGTTACAGATGAACCTATGGTTACAGAAGAACCTGCGGCCACGGAAGAGGTGAAGCCCGAGGAGCCTGTGCTTGAAGCTGCTGCAGTCGAAGCACCAGCGGCAGAGGTGCCCACCGCCCCCGAGCCCATGCAGACCGATGAACCAAAGTCAGAGGAGGCCTAGAATGCAACCTTGACAGACATGGATACGGAATTATTCGATTTTTTCTCCTAGATCTAAAGGTGATGGATGCGATCGGCTTAGAAGTGTGAAGAGAAGAATCTTGGTTGGTACTCTTTTTGGGCCGCACATGAACGGAACTAGGCTTGTACAGTATTATTGCTACAGGAGTTGATAATGGGTAGTTTCTATGAATTAACGGACGACAAGCGTAACCAGACCATTGTGCACCTTGTTTCTTAATGACGGTAACGCTATGGTGCTCCAGCAACTCGGTTCCGTGGGACAGATGCCATGCTTGCCTCCCTCATGGCTGTGCTACTCCCACGACTTGTCCCTGAACTGGTGTTTCTCTTCTTTGTCTTTTCCGTCTCGGGTAATGCATAGCGGCCATGCACGCGAATGCCTCTAGCATGGGCATTACTCAAACCCAACAGGGCAGCGCTTATAAGCAATAGTCCAACAAGCACAATAGACCCAGCCTGGGTCATGTTTCCTCCCAGCGCGGCAGTGAGGTACACCAGCAGCTTGGCTATCGCCTCGAGATACCCGTCGATGTGCGACTGAGCACGCAGCCAGGCATGTGTCACGAGGGCCTGGAGGTCTGCGTCTGGGCCTCGAAGACGCACGGCGTGGCCGCCGCCGAGATCGACGATGTACTCGGTGACGCGGTGGTCGTGAGGAGTGTGGCCTGGTGATTGGGTGCGGTGTTTGATGGCCCAGACGTTAAGGATTCGCGAGGTTATGAGCGTCAGGAGGATGGCGAGACCCCACCAGTCCTCAAAGAGGATCATGAATGTGAGGGAAGACACTGTGAGGAGGGGACTGACGAGGTAGAGGAGATGGCTTAACCAGTCGACATCGGGGAGGGCGTCCCAGTCATCATTGTCTTCGTTCTCATCCTCTTCATCTCCAACCTTCCGTTTCTTGAACAGCTTTTTGAAAACTTTTGCTACTCTCCAAGGTATGTCTAGCCCAACGTCCAACGTCACAATACCTTCTGGACTCTGGCTGCAAAGAGCCACAAGATAGCTTGCCGTTATACTATTCTTGACTGCATAACGCACGCCGTTGAAAGCCTCGACGGGTAGGGCGACTAGACCAATAGGGGCTTCTCGCTCAAAGTCGTCGCAGGCTTGCTGGTAATGCAAACCTGGAGCGAGAACAAGGGCGTCAACCCATGAGGCGCCTCCTACAAGGGCAGTTCGACGGGATATGGTGCGGAGATCGGCGAGGGCGAGGAGACCGCTGGCAGAGAGAACGATACCGGGGAGAGGGGTTGTGGTCCAGGATTGGATGAGGGATCGGGGCTGATCGTGTAAGTGGGGGTTTTGACGTTTGTTTGAGACTTGCCTCCATTGTTTTTCTGTAGCGACTGACTTTGTGACTCGGGTGCTAGACGAACTAAATAAGTGTGAGGATATATTGGGTCTTAGGTAGACTCTGTTCGTTCAAGCTATAGACTAACACGGGTTTCGAAGGGTATCGAGGGGATACTTGAGTACACTACCAGCTGAAGTTCACGAGTGTGCAGGTAAGAACTCAAGGGCTACGAGAGGGCTTTCTACGAGGTTCATGTTATTTTAGTATTTATGGATAAGGTGCCAAGTTGAAGGTTGAGACATGAGGTTGTGGTTAGTGGCACGCGATCTATCGAGGAGCCGCGTGGAGGTGTCTCATGACATATGTCTTGTGTAGGACAAAGATGCTGATGCTCTAGAACTATTGGATGAAAACTTAAAAGATTCACGTTGATGATAGGAATAAACCTGCTGGTAGATGAAACATTTCTGGGTTTTGCGGTTAACTCTATGTGAAGCACGCGACAGGCGTTGTGCCCTTGACTGGTGGTCGTGGCTGTCGACGAGGTGGATAGAGTATTTCGTATATGCCACACCGCCCAGATCACTTGATCTGTCTTTCTGGATTTTCTAGGTACCCAATCAATTAATTCGCTTCAATTCATTTATAGAATCCTTAAACCATTTAAACCTAGGGCAACTATGTTCTCCTTCACGGGTGCTGAGTTGATGGTCGAAAGTCCACCTAGTTGATTACCCTACACCCCAATCTGGATGACTAAGCATTGCGCAACGAACAGGTTGCCGTCATGATGCATCAAGCCAGCTATCGAAGCTCCAAAGCGTCAAGTGAAGCCGCACAACGCCCCTTCACAACAACATCATGCGGCTATCACTACAGCCACTGCTCCTCCTGGGGCTCTCGTCCCTCGGCGCGGCCGTGTTCCAGGACGAGGTCGGCCACATCGATTTCCACCACGCGCTCGTAGGCGTCCCCCAGGTCGAGACCACCTTCTTCCACCGGCCGAGAAAGCAGGACAAGGCGAGCCTGCTCTACACACTCAGCGACGTCGGCATCGTCGGCGCCGTGAATCCTAGTAACGGTGCGCTCGTCTGGCGCCAGCAGATCTCGGATGACATCTCCAATGGCGGCGGCTTCTTGCGCGCTGCTGAGGGGGAGCATTGGGTTGCTGCTGCACATGGCGCGCGCGTCCAGGCTTGGGATGCTTTGACGGGCCGCAATGTCTGGCACAACGAATTCAAGGGCGAGGTCAAGGATCTGGAGATTCTGGAGTTGACCGAGAGCTCGAGGAAGGATGTCTTGGTTCTGTTTGAGGAGGACGGCTCGACGGTTCTGCGACGTATACACGGCACCCTCGGCCAGGTTGTCTGGGAGTTCCGCGAGGTGGCCAAGAACATCCCTCTGCAGGTTTCCACCGACATCTCAAAGATCTACGTCGTCAGCCTCCACGGATCCCCCTCGTCCTACAGCCTCAAGGTCACTGCTCTCGATACCGTGTCTGGAACGCGCGTAGACGACCTGTCGATTGGAACCAAGGGTGATGTCCACGGACCCAAGGACGTCATGTTTGTTGGCGCCAACTCGGCGGCGCCCATCCTCGCGTGGACTGATGCCGGCCTGTCCAAGCTCAAGGTCAACGTCCTGGGCAGCAAGACGACCCAGGAGCTCAAGCTCCCCGCCGAGGCCGTCTCTGTCACAATCCATGCCCCGCATCTTGTTCAGTCGCAGCCGCACTTCCTCGTCCACACCCGAACCAAGACGGGCAACAAGGCTGATGTTTATCACACCAACTTGAAGAGCAACCAGGTCTCCAAGGCTTACGAGCTGCCTCACCTGTCTGGCCTCGGCGCCATCTCGACCAGCTCTGAGGGAGCCAACGTCTACTTTGCCCGTATCACTGAGGACGAGACTCTGATTGTGTCTTCTGAGTCGCATGCTGTTCTTGCCCGATGGCCCACCAAGCCCGCTGGTGACATTGAGGCCGTCCACGCCGTTGCTGAAGTCCTCAAGAAGCCCGGTGGTGAAGGATTCGCTGTCAGAGCTGCCGCCCTTACCAAGTCAGAGGATTGGGTCCTCGTGCGCAACGGCGAGATCGCCTGGAAGCGCCCTGAAGGCCTCAGTGCTGCTGTTGCCGCTGTGTGGGCCGATGTTCCTGGCAGCGAGAACCTCGCCAAGGTTCTTGAGCAGGAGGCTCACACCAACCCTATCGAGGCCTACATTCACCGCGTCACTCGTCACATCGACGACCTTCAATACCTCCCCGACTACCTGGCCTCTCTCCCTGAGCGCTTCATGACTAGTATTTTCGGTGGTGAGCCCGTTAGTAAGAAGGAGGGTCTTCACCGGGATACATTTGGCTTCAACAAGCTCATCGTCCTCGCGACTCGACGTGGCCGCATGTATGGACTCAGCACTGAGCACAACGGCCAGATTGTCTGGTCTAAATCTGTCCTTCCTCAGCTCCCTGGCGAGACTCTGGACGTCAAGGGCATCTATGCCAAGGATGAGGGCATTGTCACTCTTCGTGGAGCCAAGGGCGAATACGTTGCTATCAAGAGCGACACTGGCGATGTTGTCGAGGTGATGCCCCCCGGATCGCTGCCTCCTGTGTCCAGCACCGTCGTCATCGACAGCTCATCTGGCAAGTGGCTGCTCCCCATTGGTGTCAATGGTGAGGCCGGTCCTATTCCTGCTGGTTGGACTCCTGATCAGACCATCGTCATCCGAGGCGAGGGCGATGTCCTCAAGGGCGTTAAGTTTGTCGAGGAGAACAACAAGGTTTCTGAGGAGGAAGTTTGGCAACTTCAGCTCTTCCCTGGACAGACCATTGTTGATATTGCCAAGCCTTCGACCCACGACCCCGTGGCTTCTATTGGTCGTGTCCTGGCGGACCGTCGCGTCAGCTACAAGTACCTCAACCCCAACACGATCGTGGTGGCTGCCGCCAATAAGGCTGAGTCCACCCTGTCAGTTCAGCTGGTTGATACCGTTTCGGGCCAGGTTCTGGCCTCTTCATCGTATGCCGGCGTCGACTCGACTAAGCCCATCTCTTGCACCATGGCTGAGAACTGGTATGCGTGCACCTTCTTCGGGCAGTATACTCTCGAAGATGGCACCAAGCGATCCATCAAGGGATACCAGATCGTTGTATCTGATCTCTACGAGTCATCCTCGCCTAACGACCGTGGTCCTCTTGGCGATGCTGTTAACTTTTCATCACTTAAGCCCGTGGACACACCGAGTGGACCTCCTCTGCCTTGGGTTGAGGAGCAGGCTTATGTTCTCTCTCAGCCGCTCGACTCTCTTGCCGTGACGCAGACTCGACAGGGTATTGCCAACCGTCAGGTTCTGGGTTACCTTCCTGAGTCTCACGGTATCGTCGGTCTGTCTCGTCAGATCCTCGATCCCCGTCGGCCCGTCGGCCGAGACTCGACCCCAGCTGAGAAGGAGGCTGAGGGCCTGATCAAGTACACGCCAGGCATCGAGATCGACCCCAAGTCGGTGGTCTCGCACCAACGAAACGTGCTGGGCGTCAAGGGCATTGTTGCATCGCCAGCCATCGTGGAGAGTACGAGTCTGGTGGTGGCTTATGGCTTGGATGTGTTTGGCACTCGGGTTGCGCCGAGCGGAGTGTTTGATATCCTTGGAAACGGCTTCAACAAGGCGACACTGGTGACGACCGTGGTGGCGCTGCTGGGCGGCGTTTTGTTTCTGTCACCAATGGTAAGCAACCCTTCTCTTTTGACTTGCCGCGATATCCGCTTGTGTAGAAGACGGCTGGCTGACACTAGATTCTGCAGGTACGGAGAAAGCAAATCAACCGGAGATGGGAGGGACTGTAGAGAAAGAAGGAGATGGATGGATGCCAGACAGACGGGAGTTAATCACTAGACTCGGCCGATGCGGAACCAATGATGGTGGCACATTGGCCTGTGGGATGTAAATGGAAACGAGTTTTTGCTTTTAGGTTCGACTGATTTAACGGCATGCCCTGAAGCTATTGGACGGTTTCACTCGTGATATTCCCGTGTTTGGCTTTTGGAGTCAGCCTCACGATGCTACGGTTCCAATGGAGAATGGGTGTCAAGGACCCTTAAGGGCTTTTCTTCCGTGAGCAGCCACGTCCCCAGAGGGTGTCTCGGCCAGAGCGGGTGACGAGAGGGTGGTCCTCCGCCGATGAACGGAGCAAAGACGGGCTTGGCGCCACGGCGGTGTGGGGCTGCAAGGGCCGTGTAGCACGGGGAGCGAGGCTGTACTGTTCTGCCTAGGTACAGTAGGCAGGTATAGCAGGCGAAGTAGATGGTCATGTTACCGCTACTTTGTGAATATGAAATGGCTGACAACTGGTTGGGTGTCACAGCATAGACCGGACTACTACCTCGTGTTGCTCTGCAGACTGCAAGCCTTCCCGTAGGTTGATCGGAC